>NW_012107408.1:1838021-1862225 GCF_000951045.1 Mandrillus leucophaeus
GGGAGGCGGAGGTTGCAGTGAGCTGAGATTGTGCCATTGTAGTCCAGCCTGGGTGACAGAGCGAGACTCCGTCTCCAAAACAACAACAACATGCCCCACCTGAAGAAGTGCAATGAATTCTGCACAGCTGGAGTGAAGGGTGTCTGTGGGCAAGGGCAAGAGTTAAGTCAAAGGTGGAGATAAGGTCAAAGGTGGAGATAAGGTCAAAGGGTAAAGAGTGGGCAGAACAATAAGGGCCTCAGAAGTGACCTAGGGACTTGAACTATTTCTAGAACATTATAATCATCCTCCTTATAGTCTCTTATATCCTATTTCTGTATCTCCACTGGTGCTTCACAGTAATGTACTGAATGAAGTTCTACAAGACAAATGGAGAGATGAACGTGAACTTGACTGTCAGAGGACAGACCACAGACTGATGTTTCACTGTCATTTTTATTGTACTATATAACTGAATTCTATCATAAAGATTATATTTTAAAGAAAATAAAACTCAAGTGATGAATGTGTGAAATTTCCGCCTTATGAAAATAAAACAGTGTGTAGGAGGGAATTCCTAAACCAGGCAAGTTGTTCCATAGAACACTTTAAAAAATCCTACCCCTAACTTTTGACATCCTCAGGATGAAGATCTGGCTATTCATATAATCGTAGGTTTAATTTCTCCCACAGATTGTGCATATTAATTTCTATTAATTTCTCCCACAGATTGTGCATATTCTTTGGGTGCCTTCAGGGTACAGAAAACTACTGTAACTCCAGCATTCCCTTAGCAACAACAGAAATGTTCTAAGAACTGAGACTGTTCTGCTTAAGGAAGAGAAGGCTAAGGGGTGACGTTTGAAGAAGGACTCATGACTGGGGTCTGTCGTGGTTGACCTGGAGAACACATGGCTCACGAGGGCTAAGCAGGAGCCCTGTTGGTCTAGTTTCCCTCACATCCCCAGTGCCTAGCAGATGGCCTGGCAAGAGTAGGCACTCAGTGAGGACTGCTGGATGGCTGAAGGATGTGGGACAGAAGAATGGAGGAAGGGACAGGTGGGGGCATTTGGGAAGTGACGCTGCCAACTACACAAAGCCGGCCCTCTTAGGAGAGGTGGTGAAGGTCCACTGTCGAAAACCTAAATGGTGGCACAGCACAGATTAGCTCTGAGACCATGGGCTCTGAAACCTGGCTCTGTGGAGTTGCTTCCTGTCTCTGTCACTTTCTAGCCTGGTATGGGTAAGAAACATCACCTTTCTATCCTACGTTTCCTCATCAGAAAATGAGGAATAATAAAATATATTATAATAATGTTTATATATTATGATTGTTGTGAGGATTAAATGATACATATACCTCTTAATTTGTATGTAATATATATAAATATAAGTATACGTATTTTTTCAGCCTCTAACAATTCTAACAGTACCTGGCACACAGAAGTTATTAAAATACCATTTATATATTCTTTTTGAGGTGCCTTTCCTCTTTGATACTTAGACTCTTGAACACTAATAGCAAGAAGAAAGGTGAGACAAGACAGGAAAATATAATTTTCCATCTTTTTTCACTCTTATTCTGAGTCAGGAGAAATTGAATGGGAACCATGGAAAATAATGATTACAGAAGTAAAATGCCAACAAAAAGTCAAAATGAACCTAGAAAAACCTGAAAGCCATGATGTAGTAAACATCATAAACTAACGAGATTTTGGGTTTGGCCAGATGGGTTGATAAAAAGTTGAATTCACATGAACATGAAATGGAAGGATGGTAAGAGATGGCAGATTTTCAGCACATACCAGGGTGAGAAAAATAGTTTCTCACCTAAAAATGAATCTTCCTTGGCTTTAATCTTTGGAAAGAAGGAGAAATGCATAGAACTGAAAACCCTGTGCAGGGGCTGCTCTGTGCTTCGCTCTTGTGGTTGAATTCCCAGTGGTTTACTCATTCTGCTCTGGGAATTGTCCTCCCTTCACACAGGTTCCAGGAACTTCTCATCGTCCCTAGAAAGGGAGCAGATTATCTGCAGCAGGTGGTGGTTGACTCCACAATGACACTCAGTTCTAGACTAATGAGGACCATTTCTCTCTTTATCATCCCACTCCTCGCTCAGGCCGCCTGTGCCTTGCTCTCATTACATCCAGCTAACTTTGCCTGTGCTGAGAGGAAGTCTCTCAAGGCCAGAAGTAAGAATACTGTGATTCCGACTTGCTGACAAATCGCTAGTTCTTGGAATTGTTTGCCAGGTGTATTTGTCAAACCACTAATTTACCCTAAATTGAAAATAAGATGGGGAAAGAGGAACAGCTGAGATACCTGATGTCCGTGACTTCCTCTCTTCCTGTATTCCTGCTCACAGTGTGGCAGAGTTGTGCATCTCAGAGAACACGGCTGCCATGGTCAGTGCAGATTGACCTCCGGTGCGCAGTATTTACATTCAGGCACTTGTAGTGCATACTGAGGTTGTCTCCCACATATCCAAACCATACCTCCCCACTGAATATTATGTTGCATTTGGGAGAATTGCAGAATTGACCTTAGTTTAAGAGAGGACCTGCTCAGTTACAAGGTCTTTTCATCGTCTTTAATAGGAATTAGCACAGCCATGAACATACGACCCAATCTGGCACAAGAAGCGTTTGTTAGAGGCTGTGGCTTCACGGGACGTGAAAAAGTCAGCCATCCCATAACGACAGTTGAGAGGAATCAACTGATGCTGTGGATGGATGTATAGCAGAGGGGAAGCCCAGCCTTGATGACATTTATGAACTGCTGGATTAAACCTGAACTGCGTCATACCATAGAATATCCTTCTATGAGACCTAGTAAATGTCTTTGTTATTTCAGACCATTCAGTTTTCTTACTTGCTACTTAAAACATTCTAAAAATACAGAAATTGACTTAAAATGTATAATTTGTCTAGATGGCTTTTAAATTGTTACATTTTAATATAAACATATAGGATAAATTTTCTAAGACATGCAGAGTTTCACATGAATGAGTGAATACATGAATGAATGAATGAATGAATGAATGAATGTATAAAAGTTGGCCTAATCATCAAATTTTATTCCTTCATTCTATGAGCCTTAGTTGGTTGCCCGCTTTGGGCCTAGACTTGACCCTGAGGGTAAGTAGATATATAACAACCTGCACTCAAATTGTTTACATCTGCTAGAAAATACAGATGCACAAAAATAACATGGAAATACAATGTGACAAATGTGATAAGACAGCTATGCACAAATATTCCTGGATTTCAAAAAAGTATGGTGCCAGACTGTATCTTACAAGATAACCAGGGACTAAGTCAGTCAAAAAGAAAGCAAATGAGTGTTCCCAGCATTGGAGACATAAAACAAAGGCAGGGCATCCCTCATTCCAGCTACAACATGAATGGCAATCCTTGGAGTTGTCCATTGCACAACCTGCACTACTGTGTGCAGCAGCCCCCAGTAAAGACGAAGGAATACAGAAACCAGTGTGAGAACTCCTGGAACTACAAACTGTCATTGCTGCTGCAATGGTAGCCAGATCCTCCCAGGAGATTAGGTTGGAGAGGCACTTGAAAATATGCATTTTTCTTATAGAGTTATCTTATATAGCATGTTAAGGAAACTAAAGTTTAGTGTTTCTCTTAAAGTATTTGCATTAGAATCACCTGGTGAACATCTTAAAAATGCAGACTTGTAGGTCCAACGCTTGGAGATTGATTTTATAAGTCTGGTGTAGGACCAGGCACCTGTATCTTTAAGTGGATCTCCAACAGAATCTTCTACTTCTCCAAATTGAAGAAACGGTGGTGACGGTGATGTGGTGTTGCTAAAGGGAATCATTCACGTGGTCAAATTTGTTTCAGAAAAGGTCCATTCCGTCTGAGAAATGGGTTGGGAGCCGGCCGACTGGAGGTGGTTAGGAAGATGTTCAGTAATTCAGATAAAACATGAGGAGACCAGCATGGTAGGAATGGAGAGGAGGTGACAGATTTGTACAGCTTCCTAACCAGGCCAGGTGGCCTCAGGGCCAGAGGAGCAGTATGACCCTCACTTGTTCTGTGGATGAAGAGCTTTACCCTGCCCCCTATGAGTGGACAGAGGATGCCAGAGGCCTGCGTGGCATCTCCTGAAACTGTTGCAGCAGTTGCCTTCATGGTGCCCGCCAAGGAGACACCTAGTCCAGGATTTGAGGCTGATGGCATCATAAAACACTGTGGTCCCAAGCACGATAGCACTATAAGCCACCCCAGGGGACCAAGAACAGGCAAAACTCCTTGTCCTCAGGAATTCTTCATTTGCAGAAGGAGAGACGATATGTGGATGCTAAATAAACAGTTAGAATGCTAAGTAAATAGTTCCAATGACTCTTAGCATTGTTGAAAGTGCCCGATGCTTTCACTTTCCATGGATTTCCAGCCTCTTTTTTTGTGTGCGTTGTTGTTGTTTGTTTGTTTTGTTTTGAGATGGACTCTCACTCTGTCCCCCAGGCTGGAGTGCAGTGGTACAATCTCAACTCGCTGCAACCTCTGCCTCCTGCTTTCAAGCGATTCGCCTGCCTCAGCCTCCCAAGTAGCTGGGACTACAGGCGCCTGCCACCACGCCCAGCTAATTTTTGTATTTTTAGTAGAGACAGGGTTTCACCAGGTTGGCCAGTCTGGTCTCCATCTCTTGACCTCATGATCTGCTCTCCTTGGCCTCCCAAAGTGCTGGGATTACAGGTGTGAGCACCGCGCCTGGCCGGCCTCTTTTAACTCACAGATTTCAGCCTTTGCCCCACTCACTTATTTCTGAAGATACAGGAAAAAATACTGGTCAATGCACTCGTTATTTTAACCTCTAAAATAAGCTTTTCCATTCTTCTTTCCAGAATGATATTTCTATAAAATCTACTAACATTATATTTGTTTATGGTTCTACCCAAAGGATAATAGAGTCTCATTGATGCATGTGAGGCCTTGTAACACTGTTAGAAGAAAAAGCTGCCTGGTAGACAAAATGAGGAGCTTAATTCAAAAGTTTAATTCTCAATTCCATTCCAAAGAACTATGAGCTGGATCGACATTAATTCCCACATCTCAGAGGGAGAGTTGGACGTTATGACACTGTTCAGGCAACTACACTTAATGAATGTATTTTATTACAACAAAGAAACATCAGCTGGAGCTATCTTCTCTAACTCCCATTCATGCTGAAACACATTTTCATAGAAGAAGGTTTCTCAAAGTGTGGCCTTTGGATACACGTACGTAGGAAACTCCAAAGGCATTTATTGAAACTTCCAAGGCATTTATTCCAATTTCCTGTACTGCAGGCCTAAGAAAGCTACATTCTAGGGATAGATCCAAAGCAGCCAGTCTCCAGATTTCTCCGCTGATTCTCTGCATACTAAAGCTTGTGAATGTACTAATGAAGATTCCAACACTGTTTACCCTCATAGCTCTGACACTTACACTGAGGAAACTCATTAACAAAGGCCAAGTTTCAAAAATGAGGATAATCTTAGAACAAGAAAACCTCTATACCTAAGATATTGGTGTATAAATAAATGTTAACTTTAAGGAACTTATAACCCAAGAAAAAGGATACAGAATGTGCTTTATTAGAAGGCAGATCCATAACAAGTTATGGACAATTTGAGAGCTGAGCCATATAACCTTTGAGGGTCACGTTCCCCACATAATGTTCCTTGGAGATTCTATGAGAAGCAGATCCTAAGGATGCTCAGATTTGGTATTTTGAGGATATATCAAACTTGACGCTATGTATTTCCCTATGAGACTGTACATTCCTGAAATACAGAAACTGTGGCTTTTGCATTTTTGTATCTTTGGAAACTTAACACAGTGCTTGTTAATAATAGATAATAGTGGACATCAGCAAATACTGAGCACGTATCTGCCATTCAGTGAATATTTGCTGACATGAACTGGGGGGAAGAATCACTGTTGAAGAAGGTCCACCATAAATGAGAAAAATCCAGTGAAGTTCAGTGAGATATGAGAGTGAGTTTACAAAATTGCATGCATTGTTGTTACTCAACACATCCTTAACATTTCCCCAAAAATATTTATCAATGTCACATTTTTACATTCTATCCCAAGTATTGCACACAATTCTATTCTCAGAGATTTCTCACTGTGGTATCACTGTGGTGACTGTGCCTGGTGTCCTTGGTCATGTCCTCTTAGGCTACTCAGTTAATTACTAATTTAGTCATACTTATTTTTATTGACTCTTCATAATACTGAACTCTGTTTTAAAAAGTGAACTTTAAATAAGCTTCTTACTCTTGATTTACTTTGCTCTCTCTTTTTTTTTTTTTTGGTTTGTTTTAAAATGACTACGGCTTAAAAATATTTCTTTGAAAAAGTTCTACTGGAATATTAAGATACAAAAAAAAAAAAATCTTCCATTGGTTATAGCAAAGCCTCTGCTATTTGGCATGCTGAGATAGAGGAAAAATGGCTTGAGAAAGAGAAATTGCTTTGACCGCCTCTGAAAATCACATGTGTTAAAGAAAAGAGAAAACAGATTTTGGCAAGTTTTATCTCCCATTGTATTTGATCCTTTTGAGAGAGTATAGAAGTTGGAAGAGGATTTGAGTTAATTACTCTCACAAAATTTTTACTTTGGTTTCTAAATCAGAATTATGTAAAACACCCTTTATACATTGAAAGAGATTTGTACATTATTATGAATTATATAATAATATGAGCTAAAGACAAATAAATGAAAAACACATGGATTAACAGTCCTGTTGACTATGCATGTGTTAAAAAATTACAAGAAAAAATGTTGTGATACAATACATATAGAGATTTTACTAAGCAAAAACCCTATCTGGTATATAATTCGGAGTGTTGAAGAAACCCTTGGGATAAAGACTTTGAATACTTTTTCCACAGCTGTAATTTTTACAGAAACACAACATGGGCCTTTTTGTATATTCCATATAAAAATACAAAATATGGTTATTTGTGTGCAAAGTCTAAACAGAGCAAACTTACTTAGAGTTATTGAACAGGCCTTCCAAAGTGAAATGGATAGTGGAATTATAAACTGCCATGGCTAGAAAAGATCCTAGAAATGATTGACCCTCTCATATTGACCCGGGGCTGGAGATAATGTGCCTTGCATGAGATTATACAGCAGGTAAAAGTTAGAATTGGGGCTGGTTTGAAACTTCTAATTTTAGTTCCAGACAGAAAAGAATTATTGGTAATAAAAATGTCAAAAATGATTGCTATTACTCCAACTTGTATCTCTGTGAACCAAAAATTTACTTGTCATAGTTCGTAAAATCAGCTAAATTAAAATCTTCTATTTATGCAAAGTAACTATATGATGCAAATAGATTTTTAAATTTAGTGTGTTGTAAAATAACTTTGACTATTTAGTATTTCAGAACTTGATACTGGGTCAACAGTCACGTTGAAATGAAAGGGCTTGAATTGATTATACAAGACAGACTTTAAAATGAATTCTAATCTAAAATAGAAATATGGAACATGGAGGCTGAGATGAGAAGTGACCAGGCTGCCACTTAATAAAAGTAGCCTTAGACAAATTATTGCTTTGAGCCTCCAATTTTTCATGCCACCTCCTAGGACTTAAATAATCCAAAGAAAGCATTGCATGGGAAACCACTCCAAAAATCATTAGTGTAGCACAAATGCAATGTTAGTGCCACCGTTATATGAAGTAGATGCACAATATATATACCATACCAATTAATATCAGAGAGAAAGAGATGACATTTTAAGAAATTGGCTCACATGATTGTGGGGACTGATAAGTGCAGGCAAGTGTTGATGCTGTCAACCAAATAACAGAAAGAGATTCTCCAAAGCTAATGAGTTTGTTCAGTGTTGCACAGAAGATTTGCAAATCTGTAATATGCAGGCTATGGAAATCATAAGCATATCCAAAGAGGCTGAGACAAGGAAAAGCTTTTAAAGGCAAAAGACAGAAAGTATGCAATAAGTTGTTTTAAAACAAAGAGAATATTGGTTCCAGGGGCTTATCACAGGAGTTGATGCCAGTTCATTAATGAAGACAGTGGATCAGGCAAGTGTCCTTATGCATCTGGCTAGCTGTCCTTGTGACTCATGTAGCAAGCTGTAGTTTAAAAAGTACTTGGCAAAAGTTCTTGTAAAGGCATTTGTGCATAAGGGCCCTGCAGAGAGTCTCTGTAACAGTTCTTACCATAGGTAGGTGTGCATAAGTGTCTTCCCACCTTAGTCTCCTGGCTTTGTTTATTTTTTTGTTAGGGTTTGACATAAGTGACTCCATTTTGATTCTGACAACTTTCACAATGGAATCTTGAGTTTAAATTCTGCAGGCCAGAAGACTGGAAACTCAGATAGGATTTCCATGTTGCAGTCTTGAGGAGAATTCTTACTCCTTTGGGAATCCTCAGTCTTTGATCTTAAGGCCTTCAGCTAACAGAATGAAATCCATCTATCCACAGTATACTGATTTAAATGTTAATCACGTTGACAAAATTCCTTCACAGAAACATCTAGACTAGTGTTTGACCAAATAACTGGGCACCATAGTTTAGCTACATTGGCACATAAAATTAACCATCACATCTATGTAAGAATAGAATTGTGGGATCATGTGGTAATTTTATGTTTAACTTCTTGAGAAACTGTCTAACTGTTTTACACAGTGGTTGTACCAATTTACACCTTCACTAGCATGCACCAGTGTCCAATTTCTCCACATCCTCTCCAACATTTGTTATTTTCTGTGTTTTATTAAAGACATCCTAGTAGGTATGAGGTGGTCTGATTATTTTTTAATACACCTTTGGAGTCACTAAATATTGGTTGGTGGAGTGCCAGTAAGATAGAAGAGGAGGTGCACACCTGTTATCCCAGCTACTTGGGAGGCTGAGGCAGGAGAATCCCTTGAATCCAGGAAGCAGAGGTTGTGATGAGCCAAGATTGCACCGTTGCACTCCAGCCAGGGCGGCAGAACAAGACTCTGTGTCAAAAAAAAAGATAGAATAGGTGCCTTTCACATGACATAGAAAGTAGGGACCTGGACTAGATGAACTATTTGGGTTGATGATTTAGGCATCACGTAGTAAGATTATATTTCAAAAATTATTGCAGTGTATATACTGTGAGCAGGGAAACACTTTTTCCTAAATTCTGGTGTTTCCTTCCACATCACACACTTTAACATTCCTAACCAATCTGTCCTCTTTCAGATAGAAACAATGATTGAGCTTGAAAGAAAGTCACAGTCATGGGTCACTGAGATCTTGCCTTTCCTTTTTTTTTTTCTTAAGAGCTAACTGCCTGTAAAGAGTTAATCTTGGCTCTGCTCCTCCAGGGACATGCCCCTCCTCTGCAGGTAGGGAGGTCTCCTCAGTTTCAGGCTGACCAGTAGGTCTGCCTAATCTTGGGATTCAGTACGAGGAATCTCACATGCCAGCAGATGAATGCCAGATTTTCTAAAACAATCTTTTTACCAAAGGAGTTATTGGGGTCTCTGTCTGCTGTTCCTTTTGTCTTACCTTGAGTATTTTAGACTTTAGGTTGGAAAGCAGGAAGTTTTTTATTGTATCCATTACTTGAAGACATCTCTATAATTCATACTATTATATTAATATTTCCTTTTATGATTAATCTGATCTTGCTAACAAGACAACACTCCATGCATTTATTAAATGCATTTTATGAATGTTAGAGGTTCACTTTATTGATGGATACTATTGAATGGGTAATTAATTTCTGGGGGTTTAACATGTTTGATTATACTTAGTATCACACCAAAAGATGGATCAGATGTAAAATTTACGTAAGTATTATAGTTGTTATTATATAATTTTTAAAGACTATTTTTGTAGGATTGGATAAATGACCTGGTATGAGATTTTCTTTTCAAAATTAAAATGGTTGCCTTTCTGAAACAAAATAAAACATTTTGATGACATAAGATAAAATTATGAGATTAAAAAACATAAAAAGACCAAAGGATGTATGAAATTTGTAGGGAGGTGGAAGAAATCTTGAAGAGAGAAGTGGGTTTGAGTAAGTAAATCTTACATTTATTCAGTTTCAATTGATCCTTCATACTGTTCTTTCTCAAAGCTATTGCCATTTTATTTGAACTGTCCTTTCTCTCATTCCCTCATATTATTTTTCCAGTTGCCACGGATTATACTTTTCTTGGTCTTTTATGATCCTTCCAGGTTGATAAGTAAGTGGGAATCTTTCCTCTTTGGCAATTTTTCCATTGTGACTGGCTCTTTACTTAACTAAGCTAATTTAATCTCTAGATAGATCATTAATAATGTGTGATGGCTATGTGTGTTTCAGAATATCCAGATAGTCAAGTATCCCACTGTGACTGTTTTCGCAAAACTTCAACTTTAGGTTTCTAAACAAATAAACATTTTTCAGAGTCAGGCAGTCTTCATAGTCATGTCGCCTATGGATATGCCTGTCATACATTCAAGTTCTTATATTTCAAGATCATTATAATTTTTCACCATGGGTTATCCAAAGCATGAGATTATAGTAATTTTGTTCTAGGAACACTGTCAACTTAGGAATTAATTATAAGCAAAACAAAACAAATCAAAAACAAAATGAAACTCTCCACTTAGAGTTTTGTATAGTAAGGCTATGTATATTGAATCCAAACTGTGATTGTAAAAGAGTATTTCAACTTGAGCAATTAATTGTTCCCTATTGTTTGCTTTGAGGTTTGAAGTTCATCTTTTTTAGCTTTATTTTATTTCATTTTTTAAAGACAGAATCTCACTCTGTCACTCAGGCTGGAGTGCAGTGGCACGGTCATAGTTCACTATAGCCCCAACCTCCTGGGTCAAGTGATCCTCCCACCTCAGCCTCCCAAGTAGCTGGGACTACAAGTGGACAGCCTTTGACTATTTTCTTTCTTAATTTTTACAAATCTTTTGTAGAGAACAGGTCTCACTTTGTTGCTCAGGCTGGTCTTGAACTCTTGGCTTCAAACCATCCTCCTGTCTTGGCCTCCCAAAGTTTGGGGATTACAGGTATGAGCTACAGTGCCTGGTCTGAATTTTATTTTTATAATGTATTTTTAAGTTATTGTATTCATATATTAAGAAATAATCCCAAAACCAACTTTATAACTTTATAGTAAAGATATAATGAGTTAAGACGTTTAAAGCATTATTTAGCAGCTATTATTATTCACCTAAACTTTGGGGAATAGATTATGTTATTTTTATTTAATGTCGTGATTAAAAGTGTGAACCTCAGTTTTAACTCACACTTACCAGATATGTGAGTGTATTAGTCAGCTCCAAAACCAAAATAGTATAGACCGGACAGTTTAAACAACAGACATTCCTCTTCTCATAGTTCTGGAGGCTGGAAGTATGAGATCAGGGTACCAGCATTGTCAGTTTCTGGTGAGGTCTCTCTTCCTGGTTTGTAGTTGGTTGCCTTCTGGCTTGTGATCACATGACTTCTTCTTTGTGTTAGAGGAGAGGTCGGGGGGACACTGCTGTCTCTTTCTATAAGAGCAGAGCACTAAGCCCAGCCTGAGGGCCCCACACTTATGACCTCATTTAAACCTATAATAATAAGCTCCCAAAGGCCCCATCTCCAAATACCATCACATTGGAGATTGGAGCTTGACCATATGCATTTAGAGGGGGACACAATTCAGTCTATGACAATGAGGCTGGACAATACGGACCCTCTCTAAACTAAATTTCTTCTTTTTTTTTTTTTTTTTTAGGTGGAGTATCACTCTGTCGCCCAGGCTGCAGTGCTGTGGCGCATCTCTGCTCACTGCAAACTCCGCTTCCTGGGTTCACGCCATTCTCCTGCCTCAGCCTCCCACATAGCTGGGACTACAGGCGCCCGCCACGACGCCTGGCTAATTTTTTGTATTTTTTTAAGTAAAGACGGGGTTTCACCGTGTTAGTCAGCATGGTCTCGATCTCCTGACTTCGTGATCCGCCCGCCTCCGCCTCCTAAAGTGCTGGGATTACAGGCGTGAGCCACCGCGCCCGGCCTCTAAACTGAATTTCTTAACCTGTAAAGTGAGGATTAGGACATGACAGAGTTATTGTTAAATTTAAATGATTTTCTCCTTTTGCTTGTGTTGTTTTGTAAGCATTGCTTTTGTTATAAGAGAAAAAAGATAAAACACAGACTCCTAAGGTAAAAGGAAATGTCCCTCTTCTCTTCTTGTTGGTTTTGCTTTCAGAATCCCTCCTGATCTAGCTGTAATTCCCCTCTGCTCCTCTCAGGCAATGTGTTTCCTAGCCAAATTAGACTGGTAGTCGTACTCTTAACTTGTGCGTTTTATATCTGTTTCTCTGAGATAAGCTATTAAACCAAATCCACCTAATGAAATTCCACCTTCTGTATAAAACTTTTCTAAATCTCTTTGTAGAAATAAAGTCTCTCCTTTGAGTATTCACAGAATTTGGGGCCATTCCTATAAATATTATTTCATTTACTTTCTATTATTAGAGTTATGTACAATCATGATTTATGTCCCTGTTGGTCAAAGTTCTTTGAAGGAAAGACAAACCAGGTTATCTACTGTAGATTTAGGACATAGTAACAATTCAGTTTATAAATAAATTGATAAAACTATAGGGATAGGTAGTTCATTGGAATTTTCTTTTTTTCTTTTAATGCATAAAGAGATTGTCGTATTCACTAATAAAAATGAAAGACCATGAGAAAATGGCTTACTCAAGAGAAACAACTTTTGAGCGCTCAGTAAGCAGTAATTGTATAGTTGATGTGTTAAATTTAAATCATAGTCAAGTATTCATTAAAGTAAGTTCCCTGAGGATCAGCACCAGGCAACTCTTTATTAGCTTAGGTTGCTATTGCATATACTTGAATACAATAACAATATCTACTTTGGTCTGGCATTTAAGAGTTTACAAAATACTTCTATGTACATTATCTCATTTGTTCATCACATCAGCCCTGTGAGACAGGCAAAGAAAGTATTTTTATACCAGCTCTACAAAACAAAAATGTGAGTCTGAAATAATGACATTTGTCCAAGGTCACAAGCTAGAACACAATGAAACCAGGACAAATGGTTCATCTTTTCACTCCTCGTCTGCTGTTCTTTAAACAGCATGCTATCTCCTGCCACACAGCATGTCTTTAAAACTACTTCATTTGCTTTGTATTACAGTTATGTACAAGCCATAATCCATGCATTTTGATAAATCAGACCAGTGTCACCACCAACCTCTTCTTAATCAGTATGTGAGGTTTTGCTACACTCTAAGATTTCATTTGATTAAGCCTTCAGTGGAACAGATTTTATTTGATTGCAAAAATGCCCAGGAAAAACCCTAATATAATTACTGCAATACTTTTTTTGTTGTGTGGTTTTATATTGCTTCAGTAAACTGCTCTACTACATTTACCAATGTATTCAATTATAAAGACATATCAACTCCCTATTCTCTTTTTTTTTTTTTTAAATGAAACAGAAATCCAGGCAAATCGCTTCAATTTTACAAAAATTCTAAACTTGCTTCCCTCAAGAAAGCATCAATTAAAATGAACATGAAAGCCGGGCATGATGACTCGTGCTGTTATTCTCAGCCCTTTGGGATGCTGAGGTGGGAGGACCACTTGAGCCCAGGCGTTCGAGACCAGCCTAGGCAACATGGCAACCCCCCTAACCCGTCTCTACAAAAAAGTAAAAATAGCCAGGCATGGTGGCACATACCTGTGATCCCAGTTATTCCGGAGGCCTAAGTGGTAGTGTCATTTGAGCTCAGGAGGTTGAGGCTAGAGTGAGCGGTTATTATGCTACTGCACTCCAGTCTGAATGACAAAGCGACACACTGCCTCAAGCAAAAATAAATAAATAAAATGAATGTGAAGTACAATGTATCTCAGACTAGTTTGTTTCTCACTAAAATTTAATAATTGATCAAAGTGTCTAAATTTCATAGACATTAAGCATTTCTCATGGGTATCTTTGCTAGTAACTAGTTTGCTTAGTTCTCAGTTATTATTTACCTTTACTTTTCTTTATAAAATGCTGTTCAACCTTTGTAACCAAAATTATTGCTTGTTTAGGAAGTAATACTAATTACAACTCTCCTTGAGGCATAACTTTGATTATATTTCCCCAAGGAAAACTCACCAGCATTTAGACTTTTTAAAATATCCTTAAACTATCCCAATTAAATACATGCATATGAAATTCATTAGATAATTTCCTCAGGAAAACAAAGTATAGTAAATGTAATTAACTAAATTTTGTTGTAGTGAATGCTGTGGTTTATACCATTTCACATGAGTCTAAGTTTTTTTGAGTTACAACCCTCTTTGCTTGGAAATCCTGAGCTAACCTTTTAAACTTGTACAAGTACCAACGACCTCAGTCTGGCAGTTGTTAAGTGCCTTGCTCTGCATGTACAAGCTCTGGCTTGGCCTCTTGCCATAATGTCAATTAAGGCCTACTTCTTCGGTATTGGTGCTATATCAAGGTGCCAATTTATGATAAGAAAAGAAAGCCCTTCAGATTACAAGTGCTGCTTCATTTAGATTCTGTATTAGGCTGTTCTTGCATTACTATAAAGAAATACCTGAGACTGTGTAATTTGTAAGAAAGGTAGTTTAATTGGTTTATGATTCTTCAGGCTGTATAGGAAGCATGGCACCCACATATGCTTCTGGGGAGAACTCAGGAAGTTTAAAATCATGGCAAAATGTGAAGGGAGAGCAGGTATCTAACATAGTGGGAGCAGGAGCAAGAGAGAGAGCGGGGAAGGAGGTGCCACACACTTTAACAACAAGATCTCATGAGAACTCACTGACTATCACAAAGATAGCACCAACCCACAAAGGATCCACCCCCATGAGACAAACACCTCCCTTCAGGCCCCACTTCCAACACTGGGGATTATAATTCAACATGAGGGGTTTGGTGGGGACATCTATTTGGACTATATTATTCCTTCCCTGGCCCCATAAATCTCATGTCCTTCTCACATTGCATAAGATAATCATCCCCTGCCAATAGTCACCCAAAAGTTCAACTCATTTCAGCATCACTCAAAAGTTCAAAGTCCAAAGTTTCATCTGAGACAAGGCAAGTCTCTTTCACCTACGAGCATGTAAAATAAAAAACAAGTTATGTACTTCCAACATACAATTAGGGTACAGGCATTGGGTAAACATCCTCATCCCAAAGTGGAGAAATTGGTTAAAAGAAAGGAGTTACAGGACCCATGCCAGTTCAAAACCCAGCAGGGAAGTCATTACATCTTAAAGCTTCAAAACAATGTCCTTTGACTCCATGTCCCACATCAGAGCACACTGCTGCAAGAGGTGTGCTCCTATGGCTTTGGGCAGCCCTGCCCTATGACTCTCCAGGGTTCAGCCCTTGCAGCTTCTCTCATGAGTTGGAGTTTGTATTAGTCCATTTTCACACTGCTATAAAGATTCTACCTGAGGCTGGGTAATGTATAAAGAAAGGAGGTTTGATTGACACAGTTCCACATGGCTGGGAAGACTCAGGAAATTTACAGTCATGGTGGAAGGCAAAGGGGAAGCAAGGCAAGTCTTAAATGATGGCAGGAGAGAGAGTACAGTGGAAACCGCCAATTCTGAACCATCAGATCTCATGAGAACTCCCTCACCATCATTACAAAAGCATGGGGGAAACCATCCCCATGATCCGATCACCTCCCACCAGAATCTTCCCTCAACACATGAGGATTACAATTCGAGACAAGATTTGGAGGGGGGACCCAGAGCCAAACCATATCAGAGTTGAATGCCTGTGGCTTTTTCAGGTGCAGGGTACAAGCTGCTGGTGGATCTACCATTCTGGGGTCTGGAAGATGGTGGCTCCCTTTCCACAGCTCCACTAAGCAGTGCCCCAGTGGGGACTCTGTGTGGGGCCTCCAACCCCACATTTTCCCTCTGTACTTCCTTACTAG
The DNA here is from genome assembly GCF_000951045.1 of Mandrillus leucophaeus. Lineage (NCBI taxonomy): Eukaryota > Metazoa > Chordata > Mammalia > Primates > Cercopithecidae > Mandrillus > Mandrillus leucophaeus. The sequence goes on from NW_012107408.1 coordinate 1,853,956, forward strand.
AAGTTCTCTGTGAGTGCTCTGCCCCTGCAGCAGGCTTCTGGCTAGACACCTAGGCTTTTGCATACATCCTCTGAAATCTAGGCAGAGGCTGCTAAGCCTTCCCTCTTGCACTCTGCATGCACCTGCAGGATTAGCACCATATGGAAGTTATCAAGGCTTATAGCTTGCTTTCTCCAAGGAGGCAGCCCAAGCTGTACCTGAACCCCTTTGAACCACAGCTGAACAGCTGGGATGTAGGGAGCAGTGTCCCAAGGCTGCATAGGGCAGCAGGGCACTGGGCCTGGCCCAGGAAACTATTCTTCCCTCCTAGCCCTCTGGACTTGTGATGGGAGGGGCTGCTGTGAAGGTGTCTGAAATACCTTTGAGGCCTTTTCCCCATTATCTTGAATATTAGCACTTGGCTACCCTTTAGTTATACAATTATCTCCAACAGGTAGTGCTCCACAGCCTGCTTGAATTCCTCTTCAGCAAAAGCTTTTTCTTTCTCTGACACATGGCCAGGCTACAGATTTTCCAAATTTTTATGCTCTACTTCCTTAAATATATATTCCAACTTTATGTCTTTGCTCCCACATCTGACCATAGGCAATTAGAAGCAGCCATGCCACATCTTGAACACTTTCCTGCTTAGAAATTTCTTTTGCCAGATACCCTAAATCATCACTCTGAAGTTCAAACTTCCACAGATCACTAGGGCATGAACAGAACGCAGCCAAGTGTTTTGCTAGGGCATAACAAGGGTGGCCTTTGCTCCGGTTTCCAATAAGTTCCTCATTTCCATCTGAGACCTCATCAATCTGGCCTTTACTGCCCATATCAGCATCAGCATTTTGGTCACAATCATTAACTAGTCTGTGAGAAATTCCAAACTTTCCCTCATCTTCCTGTCTTCTTCTGAGCCCTCCAAACTCTTTCAACCTCTTCTCATTACCTATTTCCAAAGCTACCTCTACATTTTCAGGTTTCATCACAGCAATGCCCCACTCCTTGGTACCAATTTTTTTTATTAGGCCATTCTTGCATTGCTATAAAGAAATGTTTGAGGCTAGGTAATTTATAAAGAAAAGAGGATTAATTGGTTCACAGTTCGGCAGGCTGTGCAAGCATAGTGCCAGCATCTGCTCCGGGGAGGCCTCAGGGAACTTTTACTCATGGTGGAAGGTGAAGCGAGAGCCAGTATATCAACTGGCAAGAGCAGGAGTAAAGGCAAGACTTGGGGGAGGTAGCACACTTTACAACAACTGGATCTCTTCAGTACTCACTCACTCTCATGAAGACAGCACCAAGTCATGACGGATCTGCCCCCATGAACCAAACATCTCCTACCAGGCCCCACTTTCAACACTGAGATTATAATTCAACATGAGATTTGGTGGGGATTTATATTCAAATTATATCAGATTCTAAGATCCTAGCTTTCCATTGTGTTTTCTGTGACATTGTATCTGCTATACAACAAAGCTGAAGCTCTTAAAGACAGAGTTCAAAAATAGTATAATGATCTTTTAGTTGGTAACTGAAAATAGGTGTGACCTAACCATAGGGCATTCCTAATGCTTTATTGTGGCTGGGTGACTTCAATAATACTGATATAGTTTGGCTGTGTCCCCACCCAAATCTCATCTTGAATTGAATTGTAGCTCCCATAATCCCCATGTGTTGTGGGAAGGACTCAGTAGGAGGTAATAAATCATGGGGATGGATTTTTCTCATACTGTTCTCGTGAAAGTGAATAAGTCTTATGAGATATGACGGTTCCATAAAGGGCAGTTCCCCTGCACAGGTTCTCTTGCTTGTCACCATGTAAGACATAACTTTTCTCCTCCTTTACCTTCCGCCATGATTGTGAGGCCTCCCCAGGCATGTGGAACTGTGAGTCCATTAAACCTCTATTTCTTTATAAATTACCCAGTCTTGGGTTTTGCTTCATAGCAGTTTGATAATGAATGAATACAGATATTGAATAAATACCTCATTAAAGCAGCACATAAAAACATTGGAAACAAAGGCTCTAACAATGTGGAGTTATCAGGGATCTGGGAAACATAGGCAGCAGGCCTGCCAGCCTGGCAACATGATGTCAGGATGACACTGAGGTGAAAAAGCTGAATCTAAACCACCATCTGATATTGCAACTAAAAGTTGTTATCTTTTCCCACTTGGCTTATTTAAATGCTGCACCCAAACCACATAAACTGAAAGCCTGTTATGCTGCGTGTCATTCCAGTGGCACATAGAAAAAATCTTTTGCAAACCAATTGTACCTTTGGAACATTATGGCCTTTAAAAATCTTCTCTGTAATAGAGCATACTCTAAAAGGGAAATGAATGCAGGGTTTTGGTAAAATATAAACTCCATCTAATTGTGGGTAATACTACATATAGACTGAAATATGGTAACACATATACAGAAATGCAGTTGGAAATGGAGGTTGCTGTGTGTACTGTGTTATGTGAACAAACTAATTTAACAAATTTAGAAAGTATTGATGGCCAGGCATGGTGGTTTATGCCTGTGATCCCAGCACTTTGAGAGGCTAAGGAGGGAAGATTACTTTGAGCCCAGGAGATTGAGACCAGCCTGGAAACCACAGTGAGGCTTCATGTCTACAAAAAAAAAAAAAAAGTTTAAAAATTAGCCAGGCATAGTGCTATGTGCCTGTAGTCCCAGCTACTTAGGAGGCTGAGGTGGGAGAATTGCTTGAGTCTGGGAGGTTGAGGCTGCAGTAAGCTGATCACTTAGCTGCATTTCTAGCTGAGTGACACAGTGAGACCCTGTCTCAAAAAAAAAAAAAAAAAAAAAATTATTGGTATTACTCATGATGGAGGGTGAGGTGGGAGCCTGAACATCACATGGCAGGAGCAGGAGCAAGAGTGAGAGTGGTGGGGAGGCGCCACACTTTACAACAGGCTGCCATTTACATTGCTTCTCAGAATAGTAATCTATATTGATTCCAAAATGCTTTTCTAAATAGGAAACTCTTCTCAAACTTCAAGGATGTAAGAGACATGCATTTAAGACTGAACCACAGGCACATATAACAACTTCAAGGTCATTTGACTGAGGCATAGGTCTTCTAGAAATCCAGTTACCTTCATGAGATAAAGGAAATTGCAGGAACATGTGGAATTTGGTTATACTGGGGTAGCCTCATGAGTCCTTGTAAGCTGGTGGTTAAAATTCAATTCCTGGCAAGTCATATTTAGATATTCCTGCACGATTTTTACTACTAAATTATGTGTATATCTTATTGAAGACCTCAAATGCCATTAGACATGGCTAATGTCCAAGGAGTCCCCAAGATGCCATTTAAGATAGCCCCAAGATGACCTTCGATGAACTCTTCCTCCTGATGTTCATGGATATTGTGGAAAGGACAGGTGAGACTTCTGAGGCTAGGTCAATAAGATATTGCAGGATCTGTTTTGTTCTTGGATCACTCTAGGGAAAGTCAGGTGCTATGTTATGAGGATATTCACATCTGCAGAGGATCACATGATGAGGAACTGAGGCCTCCTGCAACAATCAGCATTGACCAGCCAGCCATGTGAGTGAGCTATTCTGGAAGTGGTTTCTCCAGCAAGTCAAACCTTCAGGTGACTGCAGCCCTGGTTGGCATTTTGGCCACAACCTCAGGGGAAATCTTATACCAGATCTGCTCAGTCAGGCAGCTCCCTGATTCCACCTCAAAGAAAGTATGAGATAACAAATATTTATTGTTTTAAGACACTAAGTTTAGGGGTAGTTTTTGATACAGCAACAGAGAGCCAATACAAATGTGTAACTTATTGCTCTTCAGAAACTCAGCTTATCAAATATTTGCTTCTGGCCAAGACTCCCAGATCTTTTGTATAATGCTAAAGACTAGGTAGTTGAGGAAAACTCATAGCAAAAATGGGGATAATGCATCATTCCAACTCCACTGTAGTAACTTGGTCCTAGTGATGAGGAATAGAAACATCTTACTGGTTATTCTCATTTTCTCACACTCCATGGTTATGAACAGCACTTAAAGACCACCTGAGTTGCAAGGAGACTAGAAAGTGTTGTCTTGCAATGAAATAAACATGAAGTACTCCAAACATCTTTTTCCTGAGTCTTCTGAATTTTCAGCTACATCCCTGGGTAATTCAGAGATAAAAGGACCAGTGAGGTGGTAAATATTTAACAACAAATGGCTGAGGAGAATGACATGAGAAAGGTTCAATCAGGCCCCCAAAATTCAAGAAGGTTGACCCATTTGGATCTCAGTTCTGACCCTCACATAGAGGTAGCACATTGCAGAGTTGCAACAGATGGTGCAGAAGCTGGGCCAGCCAGGACCGCATGTCCAGTGGACTGTATGGGAGTCATAGGAGGTGTGCAGTGAAAAGTCAAAGAGAAGATACTGTGAAAGGAGACTTGAAAGCTGAGAAATACCTTCTGCAGAAGTTGAATTGTCTACTACTGAAGGAGATGCAAACTTGAGGAAGACTTTCAAAGAATTACGAAGAATGTAGTTATTACCTAGAACATGGAAAGATTATAATACAGGAAGTTGCCGGAAAAAGAACTTTATGAGTATGTGGAAAGAAGAGGAGTATAGTCAGAATCCTTTAAAGAGGCTTGGGCTGGCACAGATGGACTCTATACTCATATGGAGAACTTCTCAAACATCTGCAAAGGAAAGAACTTGTGGAGGGTGGCTAGGGAAGATGCAGAAGAACATCGAAACAGTCAGCAGGTTTAGAACTTCACCACACAACCTCAGAATCCCCAAGGATTCACTTGGGGGTTGCATCTACAGAAGTGGGGTTGGCTGGAGGAATGACAAACACAGAGTAACCAGCAGTGTGGCCTTTCTTATTTTTCCCCTTAGCATGCACATCAGATATTCAGAGCTAGTAAAGGACGTAGCAAAGGAGACCAGAATCTACAGCATCAATCTTTGTATTGACTCACCTTCTAGGACAAGAACACTGGCTTTAATGGTTCCTGTCCCCCTCCTATCAGTGAATGCCAGTTTTTCAGTAGCAAAGTATGTTAAATTGATTAAACATATATGTATAAACCCAGTTGATCAAGTATATGAAGACAACAGATAATTCTTTCACATGGTTGAGTACTTCCTCAAGAAAGGGTGCTCGTGTGTGATGTCTTTGAGACTCTCTTTGCTCTACTCTCTGGGATAATCCTGGCATATAGTTGTCATTCAATAAATACATGTTCAAATGAGAAAATGGAATTCTAGTAATGGTTGGTTTGATTGTGCAATTTACTTTTTGTCCCTTTGAAAGTCTTCACAGCTAACAAGGCTTTTGGCTTGGGGCTTTAGATTGGTTTGATTTACTCTTGCCACAGTTTCTGGAAATGCTCCAGCTAGAATAAACAATGATTTCTCCTCACCCCTAAGGACCTTGGATTGTTCACATGGAACTAGAGGATCTCTCCAGTTACCTCCAGCTCTGCTATAATTTCAACCCAGTTTCCTCAATTTGCAGATGGAAAATCTGAGGATTACCCAGGGCACAATGCTAGTGAAGAGTGGAAGTGGCTTTCAACACTGACTTTTGACTATAACCCAGTCCTCTTTCCATCCTACAATTTTTTCAGCAGCCTCATACCAGCCACTCTCCTGATTCCTGCTGATTTTGAAGTATCAAGCTGCTGATAAGGCATGAGTTCTTTGTGAAATATAGGACTAGAACATCAGTTTGGATTCTGTTTAGAACTGCTAAGTATGGCAGTGACTCAGAAGATTGGTTGACCATTCTGAGAAGTAATATCTTACTTCTCACACAAAGGTTGATGCTGTAGATTTTAGTCTCCTTTGCTATGCCCTTTACTAGCTCTCAATATCTGAGGTGCATGCTAAGAAAAAAAATAAGAAAGGCCACACTGCTGGTTATTCTGTTTGTCATTCCTCCACCCAACACCACTTCTGCAGATCCACTGCAGGTACAGACTCAGCTCCTCTTTGTCTATCTCTATGCCGTGTGAGGCATAATGCCCGAAGCCTGCAATTCCTGGGCAGCCTTGTCCTCTATCTTCCCATTGAGTCAGTGGGAGACTCGAGGTCAGGAGGAGAGAGATTGGGGTATTTCTCCCCTGCTCCTGCCCTGCCTCAGCACCACAGTTCTGGTAGCCCCTGTGACCAAAATTCTGGTCAATTAGCCCTCCTTGTCCCAGCTCCAACTCTAGCCTTCCCCTGCCTCTGGTAATAAGCCTCTACCCTGGATACCTTATGCCTGGGCAGGTGACAGTTTTCAGCCATTGCTAAATCCTGGGTTCCTCAATATCGCTTGCTGGTCTCCTTAAACTGCTCTTAATTTCTTAGGATTGTTTTCTGTCAAGACTCTGCCGGATAGGGCTACTCTAAGAGAAACCCCCTCTAAGTCTTCAAATGGCATTGCTTTGTATCAGGGTTTTCAACTGCAGCAGTACTGGTATTTCGGGCTGGATAATTCCTCCTTGTTATGGGGCTGTCCTGTGCATTGTAGGATATTTAGCAGCACCTCTGACCTCTACGTACTAGATGCTGATAGTAACCTTCCCCCAACTGTGACAGCTAAATATGTCTTTAGACATTGCTGAATGTCCCCTAGGGGCAAAATTACCCCCACTTAAGAACGATACTGCTTTATATTAGCCTTGTCTCTTGCAGAACTCTGCTTTCTATGTCACAGTTTATGCTTGTCATTCGCTAATACTTATAATACCACTTACAATTCATTTTTCATATATTGACTTACTTGAATATCACAGAACTCCTACAATATTGGCTCTGCCTATTTTAGTCCTGAATGAGACCAACAGTCAGGGAAGTTCCATGATTTCTTCAAGAGCGCTGAGCTAGTAACTGGGAAAGTTAGAATGAACTCAAACCTTTGACCTTTAAGTCCCTTAAAAGTCCCACAGGTATCCCCGTGGTTCTCAACAGGGAGTGATTTTTGCCTCACTGACCCCAACAAGGACATTTGGCAATGTCTGGAGACCTGTTTGGTTGTCACAAGTGCTGGGGAAGGCTACTGGAATCTATTGGGTAGAGACAGGAATGCTGTTCAACATGTTACAATGCACAGGACACAACCTTTACTCCCCGGCTAAGGAAGATTCAGCCCAAACTATCAAAACTGTCACAGCTGAGAAACCCTGATTGTCTTAGTCCATTTCTGTTGTTTATAACAGAAGCTGCACTACATAAGTTATAAATGAAATAAATTTATTTCTTACAGTTACAGAAGCTGGGAAATCCAAGGTCAAAGGGGACACATCTGGTGAGAAACTTCTTGCTAGTGGAACTTTCTGAAGAATCCCAAGGCAGCTTAGGATATCACATAGAGAAGGAGATGAGTATGTTCACCTGCTTCACCTGCTAGCTTCAGCCTCTCTTCCTCTTCTTATAAAACCACCAGGTCCATTCCCATGATAACCTATTAATCCATTAATCCCTGAATGGATTAATTCATTCAGGAAGGCAGAGTTCTCATGACCCAATCACCTCATAAAATCCCCACCTCTCGATATTGCCTTGTTGAAGATGAAGTTTCAACATGAGTTTTGCAGGGGACATTCCTCTATCATAGCACTGATTTATCCACTGTGCTTTGCTATATTTCTAAGCGGTTTTCTCTGGCTTATTCCTACCTTTTGGCTAGCATATTCCTCTGCATTTATAAAGATATATTGAAGCCATTCATAAATTGATAGCAGCTCACATTTCAGGAAACTTAAATCACTTTAAGTTTAATTTTAAAACTGTAATTTTCTACCTCTCTTCTATTGTTTTTAATATACTTTCTTCCCTATAGTCTACGTCAGTGAAAAGTTTAGAGAGAAGTTCTTATTTTCTTATATTTGAAAAGCAATATGGAAATGTGGGAAAAGGAAAGAGGAAAATTGGTAAATACTTTGAGCTCTAAATATGATTTTTATAACTGGACTATTCAGGAAATACTTATAAAATATTTTGGGGCTGCTATAAAAGTTTTAATATTTTCCAACCCTGACCAATACTTTACAGACAGGGAGAACAAAAGAAAGAATTTAGTAAGGTTGGAAGGGCAAAGAGGTATAAGATATGTGATATATAATCATTTTATTGTTTTGTTGCTTTAGTAGACCTGGATTTGGATCTAAACTCAATTTTTTTTATTTGTAAAATTAACACACAGTAATGCTGACTCTTTTGGTGTGCAGTTCTGTGCACATTAACACATAGAGAAATTTATAGAAAACACTGCCACCATCAAAATACAGGAGAGTTGCATCACCCTAAAAATATTCTCAT
>NW_012107408.1:1863189-1864606 GCF_000951045.1 Mandrillus leucophaeus
TTTTTTTTTTTTTTTTCCTGATGATTTGTTTGAGTTCATTGCAGATTCTGGATATTATTCCATTGTTGGATGCATAGTTTGTGAATATTTTCTCCCATTCTGTAGGTTGTCCGTTTACTCAGCTGATTATTTCTTTTGCTGTGCAGAAGCTTCATAGTTTAATTAGGTCTGATGTATTTATTTTTTGTTTTGTTGCATTTACCTTTGGGGTCTTGGTCATGAAGTCTTTGCCTAAGCTAATATCTAGAAGAGTTTTTCCAAATTATCTTCTAGAATGCTTATGATTTCAGACCTTAGATTTAAGTCATTGATCCATATTGAGTTGATTTTTGTAGAAAGGGAGAGACGAAGATCCAGGTTTATTCTTCTATGTGTGGCTTACCAATTATCCCAGGACCATTTGTTGAAGAGGATGTCCTTTCCCTACTGTATGTTTTCATTTGCTTTGTCGAAGATCAGTTTGCTGTAAGTATTTGGCTTTATTTCTGGGTTCTTAATTCTGTGCCATTGGTCTACACGCCTATTTTTATACCAGTACCGTGCTGGTAACTATAGCCTTGTAGTATAGCTTGAAGTCAGGTGATGTGATGTCTTCAGAGTTGTTCTTTTTGCTTAGTCTTGCTTTGGCTATGAGGGATCTTTTTTGGTTCCTCACGAATTTTAGGATATATTTCTACTTCTGTGAACAATGATGATGGTATTTTGATGATAATTGTATTAAATTTGTAGATTGCTTTTGGTAGTATGATCATATTTACAATACTGATTCTACTCATCGATGAGCATGGGATGTGTTTCCATTTGTTTGTGTCATCTATGATTTCTTTCAGCAGTGTTATGTAGTTTTCCTTGTAGAGCCATTTCACTTCTGTGGTTAGGGATTTTATTATTATTTTGGCAGCTGTTATAAAAGAGATTAAGTTCTTTGTTTGATTCTCAGCTTGGTTATATTAGTGTACAGAACTGCTACTGACTTGTGAACATTGATTTTGTATCCTGAAACTTTATAAATTTATTTGTCAGCTCTAGGAACTTTTTGGTCAAGTCTTAGGGCTTTGTAGGTATATGATCATATCATCAGCAAACAGTGACAGTTTGACTTCCTCTTTACCGATTTGGACACCCTTTATTTCTTTCTGTTGTCTGATTGCTCTGGCTGTAACTTCCAGTACTATGTTAAATAGAAGTGGTAGAAGTGAGCATCGTTGTCTTGTTCCAGTTCTCAGGGGGAATGCTTTCAATTTTTCCCTGGTCGGTATAATGTTGGCTGTGGGTTTGTCACAGACAGTTTTTATTACCTTGAGGTATGTCCCTTCTACACCAATTTTGCTGAGGGTTTTAATCATAAAGTATTGCTGGATTTTGTCAAATGCTTTTTTCTGTATCTATTGAGATGACTGTAGGATTTTTGTTTTGA
>NW_012107408.1:1869316-1938749 GCF_000951045.1 Mandrillus leucophaeus
CAAAGAGGTATAAGATATGTGATATATAATCATTTTATTGTTTTGTTGCTTTAGTAGACCTGGATTTGGATCTAAACTCAATTTTTTTTATTTGTAAAATTAACACACAGTAATGCTGACTCTTTTGGTGTGCAGTTCTGTGCACATTAACACATAGAGAAATTTATAGAAAACACTGCCACCATCAAAATACAGGAGAGTTGCATCACCCTAAAAATATTCTCATACTACTCCATTGTGGTTGTACTCTTCATCAACTCTTAACACCCATGGTAACCATGAATATGCCTTCATCACTATAAGTTTTTTTTTTCTAATTTCAATAGTTTTGGGGGAACAGGTGGTGTTTGGTTACATGGATAAGTTCTTCAGTGGTGATTTCTCAAATTTTGGTATACCCATCATCTAAGCAGTGTACACTATACCCAGTGTATAGTTTTTTATCCCTCACCCTGCACCCACCCTTTTCCCTGAGTTCCCAAAGTCCATTATATCATTATTATGCCTTTGTGACCTCATAACTTAGCTCCTGCTTGTAAGCGAGAACATATAATATTTGGCTTTTTATTCATGGGTTACTGCCCTTAGAATAATGGTCCCTAACTCCATCCAGGTTGCTGTGAATGCCATTATTGCATTCCCTTTTATGGCTGAGTAGTATTCCATGGCTTATATATATCACATTTTATTTATTCATTCATTGGTTGATGGGTATTTAGGCTGGTTCCCTATTTTTGCAGTTGCAAATTGTGCTGCTATAAATATGCCTGTGCAAGTCAGTTTTTCGTATGATGACTTATTTTCCTCTGAGTGGGTAGCCAGTAGAGGAATTGCTGGATCAAATAGTAGTTCTACTTTTAGTTCTTTAAGGAATCTCCATACTTTTTTCCATAGTTGTTGTACTAGTTGACATTCCTACTAGTGATGTAAGTGTTCCCTTTTCACCACATCCACACCATCATCTATTGTTTTTTGATTTTTAAATTATGGCCATTCTTGCAGGAGTAAGGTGGTATCTCATTGTGGTTTCAATTTGCATTTTCCTGATAATTAACAACGTTGAACATTTTTTTCATATGGTTGTTGTTGGCCATTTGTATACCTTCTTTTGAGACTTGTCTATTAATGTACTTTGCCCACTTTTTGATGGGATTGTTATTGTTTTTTTTTTTTTTTTTTTTTTTTTTTTCCTGATGATTTGTTTGAGTTCATTGCAGATTCTGGATATTATTCCATTGTTGGATGCATAGTTTGTGAATATTTTCTCCCATTCTGTAGGTTGTCCGTTTACTCAGCTGATTATTTCTTTTGCTGTGCAGAAGCTTCATAGTTTAATTAGGTCTGATGTATTTATTTTTTGTTTTGTTGCATTTACCTTTGGGGTCTTGGTCATGAAGTCTTTGCCTAAGCTAATATCTAGAAGAGTTTTTCCAAATTATCTTCTAGAATGCTTATGATTTCAGACCTTAGATTTAAGTCATTGATCCATATTGAGTTGATTTTTGTAGAAAGGGAGAGACGAAGATCCAGGTTTATTCTTCTATGTGTGGCTTACCAATTATCCCAGGACCATTTGTTGAAGAGGATGTCCTTTCCCTACTGTATGTTTTCATTTGCTTTGTCGAAGATCAGTTTGCTGTAAGTATTTGGCTTTATTTCTGGGTTCTTAATTCTGTGCCATTGGTCTACACGCCTATTTTTATACCAGTACCGTGCTGGTAACTATAGCCTTGTAGTATAGCTTGAAGTCAGGTGATGTGATGTCTTCAGAGTTGTTCTTTTTGCTTAGTCTTGCTTTGGCTATGAGGGATCTTTTTTGGTTCCTCACGAATTTTAGGATATATTTCTACTTCTGTGAACAATGATGATGGTATTTTGATGATAATTGTATTAAATTTGTAGATTGCTTTTGGTAGTATGATCATATTTACAATACTGATTCTACTCATCGATGAGCATGGGATGTGTTTCCATTTGTTTGTGTCATCTATGATTTCTTTCAGCAGTGTTATGTAGTTTTCCTTGTAGAGCCATTTCACTTCTGTGGTTAGGGATTTTATTATTATTTTGGCAGCTGTTATAAAAGAGATTAAGTTCTTTGTTTGATTCTCAGCTTGGTTATATTAGTGTACAGAACTGCTACTGACTTGTGAACATTGATTTTGTATCCTGAAACTTTATAAATTTATTTGTCAGCTCTAGGAACTTTTTGGTCAAGTCTTAGGGCTTTGTAGGTATATGATCATATCATCAGCAAACAGTGACAGTTTGACTTCCTCTTTACCGATTTGGACACCCTTTATTTCTTTCTGTTGTCTGATTGCTCTGGCTGTAACTTCCAGTACTATGTTAAATAGAAGTGGTAGAAGTGAGCATCGTTGTCTTGTTCCAGTTCTCAGGGGGAATGCTTTCAATTTTTCCCTGGTCGGTATAATGTTGGCTGTGGGTTTGTCACAGACAGTTTTTATTACCTTGAGGTATGTCCCTTCTACACCAATTTTGCTGAGGGTTTTAATCATAAAGTATTGCTGGATTTTGTCAAATGCTTTTTTCTGTATCTATTGAGATGACTGTAGGATTTTTGTTTTGATTTCTGTTTATGTGATGTATCACATTTATTAACTTGTGTATGTTAAACCATCCCTACATTCCTGGTACGAAACCCACTTGATCATGATATATTATCATTTTGATATGCTGTTGGTTTCAGTTAGCTAGTGTTTTGTTGAGGATTTTTGCATCTATGTTCATCAAGGATATTGGTCTGTAGTTTTCTTTTTTTGTAATGTCCTTTCCTGGTTTTGGTATTAGGGTGATACTGGCTTCATAGAATGATTTAGAGAGGATTCCTTCTTTCTCTATCATTTATAATAGTTTCAAGTAAGATTGGCACCAATTCTTCTATGAATGTCTGCGACTTTTTTTGTTGGCATTTTTTATTACTTTTTCAATCTCTCTAGTTGTTATTGGTTTGTTCAGAGTTTGTATTTCTTCCTGATTTAATCTAGGAGGGCTGTATATTTCCAGGCATTTATCCATCTCCTCTAGATTTTCTACTGTGTGTGCATAAAGGTGTCCATAGTAGCCTTGAATGATCTTTTGTATTTCTGTGGTATTGGTTGTAATATCTCCCATTTCATTTCTAATTGAGCTTATTTGGATCTTCTTTTCTTGGTTAGTCTTGCTAATGTGTCTATCAATTTTATCTTTTCAAAAAACTGGCTTTTTGTTTCATTTATCTTTTGTATTATTTTTATTTCAATTTCATTTACTTCTGCTCTGACATTTGCTATTTCTTTTCTTCTGCTGGTTTTGGGTTTGGTTTGTTCTTGTGTCTCTATTTTCCTGATATGTGACCTTAGATTGTCTATTTGTGCTCTTTCAGACTTTTTGATGTAGACATTTAATGTTCTGAACTTTCCTCTTAGCACTGCTTTTACTGTATCCCAGAGGTTTTGATAAATTGTGTCACTATTATCATTCAGTTCAAAGACTTTTTAATTTCCATCTTGATTTTATTGTAGACCCAAGGAACACTCAAAAGCTGGTTATTTAATTTTAATTTACTTGTATAGTTTTGAGCATTTCATTTCGAGTTAATTTCCGGTGTTATTTCACTGTGTTCTGAGAGGATACTTGATATAATTTTGATTTTCTTCAATTTATTAAGACTTCTTTTGTGACCTATCATATGGTCTATCTTGGAGAATGCTTTGCGCTGATGAAAAGAATGTCTATTCTTCAGTTTTTGGGTAGAATGTTTTGTAAATATCTGTTAAGTTCATTTGTTGTAGGATATTGTTTAAGTCCTTTGTTTCTTTGTTAACTTTCTGTCTTGATTACCTGTCTAGTACTGTCAATGGAGTACTGAAGTCTCCTACTATTATTGTGTTGTCATCTATCTCATTTCTTATGTCTACTAGTTATTGTTTTATTAATTTAGGAACTCCACTGTTAGGTACATATCTATTTAGATTTGCGATATTTTCCTGTTGGATTAATCTTGTTACTTCATAATATCACTTTTTGTCTTTTTTTTACTGTTGTTGCTTTAAAGCCTGTTTTCTCTGATATAAGAGTAGCTTCTCCTGGCTGGGCATAGTGGCTCACACCTGTAATCCCAGCACTTTGAGAAGCTGATGTAGGCAGATCACTCGAGGCCAAGAGTTCGAGACCAGCCTGGCCAACATGGCAAACCACATCTCTACTAAAAATATAAAAAACTAGCCAGAATAGCTGGAACATGAAAGGTGGAGGTTGTAGTGGGCAGAGATCATGCCACTGCACTTTAGCCTGGGAGACATAGCATGACTCTGTCGTGGAAAAAAAAAAAAAAGCTATTCCTACTAGCTTTTGGTTTCCATTTGCATGGAATATCTTTTTCCACCTCTTTACCTTAAGTTTATGTGAGTCTATATGTGTTTGATGAGTCTCTGGAAGATAGCAGTTACTTCCTTGGTGGATTTGTATCCATTCTGTATCTTTTAAGTGAAACATTTAATCCATTTACATTAAACATTAGTATTGAGATGTGATATACTATTCTTTTCATCATGCTAGTTGTTGCCCGAATACCTTGGTTTTATTTTATTGCATTATTGTTTTATAGGCACTACGAGATTTATGCTTTAAGGAGGTTCTATTTTGGTGTATTTCAAGGTTTTGTTTCAAAATTTAGAACTCCTTTTAGCATTTCTTATAGTGCTGGCAGGCAGTGGCAGATTCTCTCAGCATTTGTTTGTCTGAAAAAGAATTTATCTCTCCTTCATTTATGAAGTTTAATTTCACTGGATATAAAATCCTTGGCTGGCAATTGTTTTGTTTAAGGAGGCTAAAGATGGAACCCAATCCCTTCTTGCTTGTAAAATTTCTGCTGAGAAATCTGCTATTAATATGAAAAATTTTCCTTTATGGGTTATCTGGTGCTTTTGTCTCACAGCTTTTAAGATTCTTTCCTTTATCTTGACTTTATTTTTTATTTTTTTGTTGAAACAGGATCTCACTCTGTCATCCAAGCTGGAGTGCAGTGGCATGATCTCAGCTCACTGCAACTTCCACCTCCCAGACCCAAGCAATCCTCTCACCTCAGTCTCCCAAGTAGTTGGGATTATAGGAATGCACTACCATACCTGGTTGTTTGTATTTTTTGTAGAGACAGGGTTTTGCTCTGTTGCCATGGCTGGTCTGGAACTCCTGAGCTCAAGCAATTGCCTAACTCAGCCTCCCAAAGTGCAGGGATTATAGGCATAAGCCACCATGCCCGTCCCCATTTTGACTTTAGGTAACCTGATGACTATATGCCTAGATGATAATCTTTTTGTGATGAATATCCCAGGTGTTCTTTGAGCTTCTTGGATTTGAATATCTAGATTTCTAGCAAAGCCACAGAAATTTTCCTCAATTATTCTCTCAAGTTTTCCAAACTTTTAGATTTCTCTCCTTCCTCAGGAATACCAGTTATTCCTAAGTTTGGCCGTTTAACATAATCCCAAATTTCATGGAGGCTTTGTTCATTTTTTTATTATTTTTTTATTTGTCTTTGTTTGATTAGGTTAATTCAAAAGCCTGTCTCTGAGCTCTGAAGCTCTTGTTCTAGTCTATTGTTGAAATTTTTCACTGCAGTTTTTATTTCTTTAAGTGTATCTTTCATTTTCAGAAGTCATGATTGTTTTTTCTTTATGATATCTGTTTCTCTGGAGAATTTTTCATCCATATTCTGTATCATTCTATAATTTATTTAAGCTCTTTTATACCTTACTCTGGTATCTCCTTGAGTAGCTTAATAATCAATCTTCTGAATTCTTTATCTGGCAATTCAGGGATTTCTTCTCAGTTAGGATCCATTGCTAGAAGCTAGTGTGATCTTTTGGTGGTGTTATAGAACCCTGCTTTGCCGTATTACCAGAATTACTTTTCTGGTTCCCTCTCATCTGGGTAGCCTATTTCAGTGGAAAGTTCTGAAACTCAAAGCCTGCTGTTCAGATTTTGCTTCATGGGGTGATATCTTAATGTGATGTTCTCCTCTTTACCCTAGGAATGGGCTTCCTTAGAACCTTACTGCAATGATTGTTATTGCTCTTCTGTATCTAGCCACTCAGAGTGGCTACCAGGCTCTGGACTGGTGCTGGAGAATGTCTGCAGAGAGTCCGGTGATGCAATCTGTCTCAGGTCTTCCAGTCATGGATACCAGCACCTGCTCTGGTGGAGGTGGAAGGGGAGTGAAGGGAATCCTTGGTTGTAGATAGGTTTAGTGTGCTGGCTTTCTCAAAGGTTAGTTTTCCTGTGGACACACACTCAGGATCCCTGTTTAGTCAGGATGCTGTAGGCTGTGGAATTAGCTGTTATTTTTTCCTTCCTGGGAGCAGGGTTATTCTGTCATGAGTTGCTGTAATGGCCTGAGTTGGTTGGCCTCCAGCCAGGAGGTGGCACTTTCAAGAAAGCACCAGCTGCAGTAGTAGTAGAGGAATATGAACCTGCCCTAAGTTGGCCAAGGCAAGTATTCTGATTTGTCAGGCAATGGGCAGGGCCATAAAGCTCCCAAGTGTTTCTGTCTTTTGTGTTCAGCTACTAGATCATGTAGAGAAATATCATCAGGTGTGGGCAGGGTTAGGCAGCTCGGGGCTCAGACTCTCCTTGGGTAGGGTTTGCTGCAGCCACTGTGGGGGACAAGGGGTGGTCCTCAGGCCAATGGGGTTATGTTCCAGAGGGGATGATGGCTGCCTCTGCTGTGTCATATAGTTCACAAGGGAAGTGGAGCATAGCCGGTAGTAAGAGGCGTCACTCCACTCCCACGCAGTTGGCAAGGCCAATCTCAATCCCACAGTGCTCCGATGAGAACTTGCCCCAGGCTGTGAGCTTCCCCATTGAGAAAGCAAGCATGGCTTTCAGACCTCATCCTTCCCAGTCTACCCACATTGTGAGTGGTGGCTCCTGCACTCGTATCTGCAGCAGTTCCCACTCAACCCCAATATTCTGCTCAGGAAAATTCATGCCCTGTCGATATTATTACTAATTTTAGTCGGAAACTTTCTTCACTCTGTGGTCCCTCCTTAATTCTGCTGGCTACCTTCCCTGAGGCCCCTGTGGAATAGAGTCAGGGTTGGCTTCCCTGGGCTTAAGAGGGAGACTGGGAGTACCTACAAGGCTCTTTCCACTGCTGCTTCTACTTTTATAGTTCATGTGGTTTTCTAAATCTGTTTGAGCACTAGGTGAGGTTGAATCCTTCTCCTGTAATCTAGATGTTCATATTCTCCAGTGGGGGTGTGTGTTTAGAGGCAGGTTTTCCCCCCTCTTGCACTTTGGGAGCTCACAATTTTTCACCCATCTTGTGGAATTTGCAGTGGCATGCCACTTCTTTCAAAGGGTCTGGGAATTCTTTCAGTTTTCCTGGTACATTACTGTGGTGGTTCTTGGAGCAAAAGTTCACAGTGTGTCTCCACATGCTGCTCTGTCTATCCAAGTGGGAGCTGCATGTTAGCCCTGTCTCCTATCTGCCATCTTCTTCCTAAAATTCTATACTATAGAAATTGAATTGCAAGGTATTTAAACTTTTGAGATTTCTTTCAGCAGCATTTTATTGTATGTATACACCACAATTTGTTTATTTTTATCCATTGAGAGATAATGGGTTTCCCAGTTTTTGGTGATTATAAATACAACTGCTATAAAATTTAGTGCACAGGTCTTTGTATGGACATAAGTTTTAATATCTCTAGAGTAAACACCTAGATATGAGATTGCTAGGTCATATGGTAAATGTTTGTTTAGCTTTATAAGAAACTGCCAAACTGACTTCCTGAATGGTTGTAATGTTTTCATTCCCATCAACTGTGTTCGAGTATTCTAATTGATTTGCATGCTCACTAGCACTTGGTATAGTCATAACTTTTTATTGTAGTCCATCTGATAGGAATGTGTGTAGTGATATCCCATTATAAGTTCTATTTCAAAAAATACTTCCCTTTAAAATAGTTTTATATTTACAGGAAATTTTCAAAGACAGTCCAGAGAGTTCCTGTATACTCCACATTCAGCTTCCCCAATTAATCATATATTACATTAGTATGGTGTATTTGTCACAATTAGTGAATAAATTATTGATACATTATTGTTAACTAAAGTCCATCCTTTTTACATTTCCTTAATTTTTACCTAATATCTATGTATGCTTCAGGGTCTCACATAAGATACCACTACATTAAGTCATCAGGTCTCCTTAGGCTCCTTTTAGCTGTGAGTTTTTTGAATTTTCCTTATTTTTGATGACCTTGAAAATTTTAAGGAGTACTGGTTAGGCATTCTGTAGAGTGATCCTCTATTAGGCTTTGTCTGATGCTTTCTTATAACTAGATTAGCATTATGGAATTTGGAGAGGGAGGCCAAAGTACCATTTTCATCACATCGTATCAAGAGTACATACTACTGACATGACTTGTTGATGCTGACCTTGATCAGCTGAATCAGGTAGTGTCTGTAAGGCTTCTCCACTGTAAATTTACTCTTTCTTTTACTCCTACATACTGTACTCTTTAGAAGGAAGTCACAAAGCATACACTTAAGGAATGAGAGTTACGCTCCAATGCTTCACCTCCTTGAAGGCCAAGTATCTATGAAAACAAATTATTTGGAATTCTTCTGCATGGGAAATTTTTCTATTCTTTCCCCCTTTACTTACTTATGCATCCAATTATTTATTTAAATAAGTTTGGACTCATGGATATTTATTTTATAGTTGGAGTTATAATTCAATACTACTTTATGTTGTTGCTCAGATTGTTCCAGCTTTGTCCAGTGGGAACTCTTTCAGCTGGCTCCTATGTCATTTTTGTTGTTGTTGTTAGGTTTGGCTTTATGTTTTTAGCACTTCCTTACTTTCTGACACTTCAAGATGTTCAAAGCTTATCTTTTATATTTCCTGCCATGGGTCTAGAATCAGCCATTTCTCCAAGGAGATCTCGGTTTTTAAATTAGTGTTTATCTAGTATGAGTAACCAAGATCTGGGCACTAGGTATGTTCATTCCTTTCAGGCCCTCTCAGCTAAGAGAAAGAAAAGTTTGTGTGTATACTGATAGATGTATATATGCATATCTATAAATAATTATATGTTTAGCCATTTGTATTTATATTCAGCTAAGCATGAGTTTATACTGATATTTCCAACTCCAATCCGTTGCTACATCGATCATTCTAGTTTTCTACTCCTCTTGTTTATCTATAAGCCCCCCATTCCAACTGTGAGAAACCTGTCTTCCAACATCAGCCATCAATTTACTTTACTGTTCATTTCCAGTGTACACATATAGTGATTTCAGAACTGTAAATCCGCAGCCTCATGGGAAGTAACTCTATTACTAGAGTACACTGCTTATTTATAGTTTCTTTTGCTTTTTATCTTACAGATTCCACTCATTTCCAAAGTCACTTAGGTCAGCACCATTTCCTCCCCTCCCCTCCCCTTTAGTGAGGTTATTTTACACATTTGTAATACAGTTAGATTATTTTTGTCACATTCTACATTCTTCCATCTTGGGATTCCCCAACCTCCTAAACGTTTCTTTCATTTGCATCCCTTAAGGTTTACTCCTTGTGCTGGAAAGTTCTGTGTTTTGATAAATGCATGTCATATATCTATCATTATAGCATCATATGAGAATAGTTTCACTGTCCTAGAAAATCCCCTGTGCTATTAACCTCCCTACCCCCAAATCCTAGTGACCACTGATATGTTTATTATCTCTATAATTTTGCCTTTCCAGATTCCCATACTAACAGAATTATAGAATATGCAGCCTTTTCAAACTGCCTTTGTTCACTTAGCAATATGCACTTCAAAATCTTCCACATCTTTTTGTGGCTTGGTAGTTTATTTCTTTTTATTACCAAGTAGTATTCCATTGTAAGGCTGTGCCAGATTGTTTACCTGTTCACTACCGAAGGACATCTTTGTTACTTCCAGCTCTTGACAATCATGACTAAAACTACTATATACACATTCACATGAGGATTTTTGTGTTTATGTAAGTTTTCAAGTCAGTTGGGTAAATACCTAAGAAGGGAATTGGTGGTATGGCTGAGTATGTTTAGCTTTATAAGAAACTGTTAAACTGTCTTCCAAAATGGCTACAGCATTCTGCATTCCCATCAACAATGAGTGAGAGTTTCTGTTGCTCTGCATCTTCACCAGTAATTGGTACTGTCAGTATTGTGAATTTTAGCCATTTGAACAGTTATGTAGTATTACCAATTCCTCTTTTCTGTCCATTGCTGTCATTAATTTCAGTACTTCATATGCTCTAATCACCCAATACATTGCTACTATTATTGCTTCAACAAACATACATCTTTTAGAAGCATTAAGAATAATAAAAAATTAGATTTTATTTTGCCTTCACTTATTCCTTCTTTAGTGTTCTTCCTTTCCTTATGTAGATCCAAGTTTCTAACCTATATCGTTCTAGCATCTATGTCACATCTGAGTTTGGTAAGTTCTTTGTCTCTTCAGACTGTGTGTTTTCTTGCCTTAAGAGGACAAAACATGCCTTGTAATTTTTTTTCTTGAAATCCAGTAAACTCTAATACTTTTTAGCTGTGGATCTTGGATACTTCACTCAATTCTTCTGAAGTTCTGGTGGTGGGGGAGGATTATGCTTACATTACAAAATCATTGTGGGGATTGCTTAAAAACAAAGTCCCGTGTAAAGAGTGAGGCATATTTAGCCAAGGTAAGGTGCATGATCTGACATTTCTTAGAGGTCAGCCTGCCTGATCTTAGGAAGTGGCAGGTTCTCCCTCTTCATCTGGTTTTTATGACAACATTCTCTATTTGGGGACGTCAGGAGTTGGGGAGCACTAAGAATGGAGCACCGAGACCTATGTACTTATGAAAAGTAACTTAGTCTAATGGTTACAAATAAAGTATTCAACAAACCATCAGTTCTGAATACAGCCATCTGTTTTCTCACATTCAGTGCCAGATCATCTCTGAGAGTTATCAGAATGCATTTAGATCTTAACAACACAAGGTGTTCTATCCTGATGATTAATGAGATATGGTGATAGTCATGGTGGGAAATTGAGAGTCAGGAGAAAAGCAAATCAGATACCAGCATCCATTCTATGATTATTTGAATCAGCTCCAGTTAATAAAGAGTACAGTCACAAAGGAAGATATTTTGAAAGAGAAAATATTCAAATAGTCTCTGAGAAAACACACACACACACACACCAATCACAGTTATTTTAAGACTTCTTAATATGAATTTAAGTAATTTTAATATGTAGTTCTAGTCCTCTGTTTTTTAGTGGAAAGGAAACTATGGAGTTGAGGATTTGAAGAAAGTCAACAGAAATAATAGGTTTACTGTTATTTATTTACTGTTAGAGACCACATTGTGTATGCAATTGAAATTGCTTTTGCAAAATTACATAAGAGAAATTTTACATAGTTGACTCCATCCATTTTATTATCTCTAAGCTGTCTTTGGTTATTCCTGGGCATAAACCAAACTAACTTTGGGAGGAATTTAGTTTATAGTCTAACCTGAAAGCAAGGATGATAATGGCCCTTCCCAAAACTAAGCTGCCTTTGTAAAACTAATGAAAAACCACCAGGTTAGGGCTATGAAAGGGGCCTGCATTCTGCTAAGATGTAGGGATAAATGATCACCAGCCATTGTTCTGGAGGTAACAAGATTCGTAACTTCCCCAATTACTCCTGTAAATAACATCACTATTGTAGAATCTGTGATTAGCCTTTGGAGATACCTTTTCAGACTACTGCATTTCTGAGACAAGCTGACTCCACCCAGATGGCGACTTTTGCCTCAACTGGTCCTGTGGCCTCTACTTGGAGGCTGATTTAGCTCACAAGAACCGTTTTCCACACCTCTATGGTTTCATTCTCAACCAGTCCACATTCTCCATTCCCTAGCACCCTGCCCACCAAACTATCCTTGAAAATCCCCTAACCTCTGAGCAGTCAGAGAGACTGATTTGAGTAATAACTCCATCTTCCATGTGACCAGCTTTGTGTCAATTGAACTCTTTCTTTACTGCAATACCATGGTCTCAGTTAATTGGTTTTGTCTGTGCAGCACGCAGGAAGTACCCTTAGGCAATTACACATTGTGCTTCAATTTTTCCTAGTGATGAAAATAGTATCCACAGTAGGCAAAATAATTTCTCCCCAAAAATGTCCATGTCTTAACTCTTATATCCTGTGAACATGTTACCTTACAGGCAAAAAAGGACTTTAAAGATGTGACTATGTTGCAGAACTTAAGATGAAAGATTGTACATGATTCCTAGTGGGCCAAATCTAACCACATGGGTCCTTAACATTACAGAACATTTCCTGGTTGAGAAAGATGTGGTCAGAGGGAAATGTGACTGTGGGAGGATTGCCAGAGAAATGTAATATTGTTGACTTTTAAGATGGAGAAAGAAGACTGTGAACTAAAGAACGCAAGCAGCCTTTTGAAGCTGAAAAAGGGAAGAAAATGGATTCTCCTCTAGGTCTTCTAGGAAGGAATACAACTTGTTGATATATTGAGTTTAGCCCAGAAAGACTGGTGTCAGATTTCTAAGCAATGGAACTGTAAGAATAAATCTGTATTGTTTTAAGCCACAAAATTTGTGATAATTGGTTACAGCAACAATACAAAATTAATACAGCACCCAT
Organism: Mandrillus leucophaeus; assembly: GCF_000951045.1. NCBI lineage: Eukaryota > Metazoa > Chordata > Mammalia > Primates > Cercopithecidae > Mandrillus > Mandrillus leucophaeus. The sequence goes on from NW_012107408.1 coordinate 1,881,997, forward strand.
TTCAGAAATTAATTGCATTGTTTACAATAGTTCTATTGCTATTCAAAAGGAAAGACTTCATAGAATTTCTCCACTATTCAAAAGGAAAGATTTCATAGAAGTTCTCCACGCAAATTTCTAAACCCCTGTACTGTATTAGACAAACTAGCAATATGATATTAATGTCTTAAAGGTAACACTGGTTATGATTTTTATTTATAATATTAAAAATCTCTTTGAAAAAATATCAACTTTGAAGCTCATAATAACCTGCCTATTTGCAAGTTTAGCAGTATACATGTGGTAGTTAAAATTACTTTCAGTTTTTAGGAGACAAGACAGATAACCATGATCTCTGAGTTGCAGAAATGTGTACACTCTGGTCTAGTTGGGAATCTTTCATATACTGTTATCAACTGGCTGTATGAGTCACTACATTTCTTCTTCAATAAGTTTCATGGTATGTTCAAAATATTATGAAGAGAAAAATGGGAGCAGCAGTGCATTTCCTAGAGCTAAAAACAAACAGCAAATGATTAGGCTCTGTATCCTATTAATCATACCAGAGACTGCAGAGGGATAGTATTTCAATATAATGTTTAAAAAACCCAGCACATAATACTTTAAGGAAATAGAAATTCTAGGCCTTTGTAGCAAATAAAAGAGACTGTCCAGCATCTAGCAATCCACACAATGAAAAGTTAGACAGTGAGAGCCATCCAAAAACTTCTTGACTTAGATATTGGTGGGTGGGTACTTCAGTAAATCTGCTCCAGGGAAAACTCAGCCAATTTAAACATGAAATAAGCACATGTGCCCCCACATCAAATGAGTGATGTCTTTATTTGCTGTGAATCCCCAAGAAGTTGGTGGTACCTTTTTAAGTGTTTCTCCTTTACAAATATTTCTTTTGAAAGGAAGTTACTAGTGGAAGGATGGACCTTGAGAGTTGCAACAGAATTACGGTAATTGAAATCTGCTATGAAACTGATTTCTTACACCAATTGGCATTGTGGGATCCTTAATATAGATGTTTCAATTATGGTAATTTATTGATTTTGCTTAAAAAAAGAAAAGATGAAAGCACATTTGAGCTCAATAGGAAATGTGACAAAATAACCAGCAATTATTTCCCCAAAAATGAAGTAACTGCAATCATGAAAACTTGTTTTTTAGAGCGCGTCAAAAAATTCCTTCTTTATTGAGAACACACAGCAGTTCATTCTCAATTTTGTATTATATATTTTGGCAAATGTAAAATTTCCTCTACCATTTTTAGCTTGTTTTTGAGTCTAGATGCAGTTAATGTTTTTCAGTACTGTCAGATAGTTGTATGTCAAATGGTATGAATTCAGAGAACTTAGGGGAGTCTTAATTTTTCACTAGATATCAAACACTGAAGCATTTTAGAAATTATCCTAAAGGTAAATGAAGTCCAATGTATCTAATACTACTTATATAGTTATTGTCATGGTGCTTAGCGTAATCGAAAATGAATCGTGTTGGCACACCTTAAAATGTAGAAGGAAATATAGGTCAGAGAACAATACCCTTCAGAAATTATATGATCTGGTCTTTAGGGGGCAGCAGAGGGAGCTTGTTTGTGAACAATAATACCAGTTACGAAGGTTCAAGCTACCTCTGTTCTCAATGAAATCGTGTGGCTGACTCAGATGTAACCACCAGATATTGATTGAAATGGCTATCGTCACTAAGGAAAACCATTTTCCAATTCCGCTGCCACCCTAAGCAGCATATAGCACTTTGCACTTATATTTCCTTTGAAGAATCTACAGCTGAGCTACAGAGATTTGCACTTAGTAAGAATTACACATTTGTAAGTGAAGAACAAATTCCAGTAAGTGTTCCTTTGATGTTTAGTAAATTCAAAATAAATGCCTTTACAGAGCAATGTAAACATCTGCTTTCACAATGGCTAACATTAATTAAGCACTTATGTGCGAGACGGTGTTTTAAGCATTTTATAAATACTAACTTCTAAGTACTGTTAAAAAGAATAATAATTGGGAGACCATTAGGCTGAGAGGGCTCCCACGCTTTGGGTTCCAACATAAGTAACTGAAAGCCAACCCAGAGTGAATGGTCATAGCTATGAAAAGGAAACTTAAGCTTAGCCATTAAGCTTAAGTTCAAATGTGTGATCATCTAATTTTTGAAGCAAAATCAACAAATTACCATAATTATAACAGCAATATTAAGGATCAGAAACTGCCAAGTAACCTCTAATTAGGCACTTTCCATTTTAACCCATCAAATGTTCTCTTTGTCTGACTTCCATGAACACCCTACAAAACGTTTCCCCTTGGGTCCTCTCAGTGGTGCCCTAAACTGCTTATGGTATGGTGCTGCTCAATTCCTAAATCACTATCTCCTTAAATAAACTCTTTTAAATGCTAATGTGTAAGTTTATCTTTTAACATCACCCACAACAGCACTATGTGGTAATTCTTGCTATCCCATTTTGCAGAGGAAGAAACTGGCTCAAAATGATTGCCGTTTTCCCAAGGTCGTGCAGGTAACATATGATAGAGCCAGGAAGTGTGACTCTATATATTTGGTGTCTCAAATACAACAGAAAACAGTTTCAGTGGGGTGGCATGGGGTGGGGGCTTACATTGATTTATATTAATGCTATATGCATTTTGTCACCGCTACATTGCTGCAATCACATGTTCAAAGCCAAGAAACTCATGCTAAAGGTGAATTAGGTGAGATGCTGGTCTCAAAGAGCTCTGTGATTCTTCACATTAATAAATCAACATGAAACTCCTGGCAGTTGAATGAATACATAGCCAGACTTTATAAAGATCCTATTTTCAATAGCAGCTTAGCTATGAGTTACTTGAAGACCAAATAAGTGGAGTTTTTCTTTTCTTCCTTTTATTTATTCAATAATTCAGTAAACATTTATAGAGCCTTACTGTGTGCTAGGAAATATTCTAGGTTCTGAAGATTCAATGATGGCTAAAACACAGGCTCTGTCTTCAGAAAGCTCATAGTCCAGTAAGGATGCCAGAGAAAGAGGTCATTTACAAAGATATGCAAATGTACTATGCCATATTTGAGCAAAGTGCTATGAACGTGCATAAGAGAAATGCCCAACCCAGCCTATGTGAGACGAGAAAGTTGTCTTAAATAAGGTATCGTTATTTTAACTTCTGGTATTTTAAGATCCTTAATAAAAACAGGCAAAAATAACAATGAATTTAAAAAAAATAGATTTTTGGTGAGCATTACTTATGTATTTTACAGACATGGATAAGAACTTGAATGACAAAAATTAACAAACAAATGAAGTTCCATGAAATCCTCAAGGGAAGGGACAAATTTATATTGTCAATGTCTAGCACAACATCTAGCACCCAGTAGGAGGTTAACAAATGGGAACTGAACTGAATCTGACAGGCATAGAGTCCCTAATCTGAAGCACCATGTTTAAGAAAGACATGGATCACTTGGGAAGATGCAAAGACTAGAAAAAGAACAGTTGAAGTCTACATGTTAAGTCTTGATCCACAACTGAAATTTCTGAGTTTTTCTGCAGACCTAATGAATTTCAGGAACTAAAATCCTGGGGAAGAGGGTTTTTTCTTCAACCTGATCTGCTTCATCAAAAGGTCTTTTGTGGAGCATTACAAAACACAAGTTGTTAGGCATAAACCAGATTTATGTTTCTCACTTAAGCTAAAGAAGTCTAATATGGGATAAAATTGTTGCAAGTCTGAAAGTACTTATAATGAAGTTAGGAATCACCTGCCCCCAAGTCCATTTTAAAAATGAAAACCTAAGCTAGACAGTTAAATTGAATTTAAAGTGAAGTTTTAAAAAAGAAAGAATTGAAATGTGTCAAGGCTCCACTCAGTCTTAACTGAACCAGATCTTTCTCTTTTCTTCGAGCTCTTCTACCCCTGGAAAATTTGCAAGTAGAAACTGAAGAACAAGGAAGAGGTTAAGTTTGGAAGATGAGATGGTACCACAAAAAAAGCCTCCGCAGACTCCTTGAAGAATTTAATGCCCACTAAAGAACAGAAATGTCAGTCCCTGCCCTACACCTCCTGCCTTAGTACTTACTGCCAACAAATACACAGGTAGGAAGAAAGCTCTCAATAGTCTGTTAAATGCCAGAACTCTCAAGGTTGAAGATACTCTCTTGTTTTAATCTTTTGGAAATAGTTGATTTACGAGGAAGATTCACTAGAAGTAGCTGTAGTTTTTTTTTTTTTTTCCTGTTTTTTCTTAAATTAATTTTTTGTTTGTTTAAAAGAGAGTCTTGCTGTGTTGCCCAGGCTAGAGTGCAGTTGTTGCATGGTCACAGCTCAGTGCAGCTTCAACCCCCTGCCTCAGCGTCCCAAGTAACTGGCACTACAGGCACATCACCATGTCACACACCTGGCCTGTTTTTTTATACTCTGTATCGCTTTCAAAATTGCTCAACTTTCAAGAAATAAAAAAGTAAAAAATAATTGAATTCCATAAAAACAAATCTGGCTATGCTAAATTATTACAGGATTCTAGCCTCGGGGCCCAGGATACATTAAACAAAACCCAACGTTCTCTGGGAAATAAACCATTTTAGCAAGAACTGAAATAATGTCATCTAGCTTCTGTGCTGCTTAAAAGCCACTGGTACTGTACATCAATGTGACACCATAGTGCTAAATGTGGCAAATAAATTCGTAACAACGTTGCAAGCTGAAAAGATGCTTCACAACTAAATTTCCTTTAGCTTGCATGTCCACACCTACTGTGGTTCTGTTCCTACATGTCAGACCTGAGAATGTTAAGATTTCACAGGAGAATGTTACAGTTTTAGAGCTGGATATCAACTCAGAAAGCAACTGATCCCAAGAAACATTGTTAACCCATCTGCACCAAGAAGAGCACAGAAATGAAGAGTATGCATTTAGAAATCTATACAGCAATTTGACAGTTATTTTATCTTTTGTATCTCATCACCAATTTAAAAAACCTGGGAATTGAATTTGTATGTCTTTTATTTTTAATTTTGTCTTCTGGTAATCTATTTTGATTTTATAAAATCATCAGTCCTTGAGAAATTGGAAAAAAAATTAAGTATTCCTTCCTCACATGGTTTAAGAAGAACTGCCCTTTTGGGCATACTGAAATACCCAGGGGACAGCCTGGGGCAAGTGAAGTTAGACTGAGGAGCCAGGGTACAGGGATGCAGGGTCTCATCTCTTGTTTCAGAACAGCACACTGTTAATGTATGTGTTGGGTGTCAGCAGGATAGATAATAGTACGATAAAACTGACAATGATAATATTTATATTGGGAAGTAGAAAAGAAAGTCATATGCTGGAATAGTTCTCTCAAAGTAGGGAGAGAACTTATACTGGTTTTATACTTTTGTACTTTTCCCTCTTCCCTAAATTGTCTACAGAGATGGGAGCTCAGCCTGAAAATGTAATCAGATGGAAGGAGAAACTGTAATTTCAAAGCTTCTCTCTGTGTGTTGTACTGTGGAGGTGTGATGTAGTTGGTTCTCATTTAGCAAATCATCCGAGCTCAATTTGAGTAGGGGGTAGAAAATGAAACTTTAATTCATGAGAAATTTGGAGGTTTGAAGGCTAAGGTGGTAGGAGAGAGAGAAAGGTCTGAGGAGACAAACCCAGAGGGATCAGAACCTATCTACAAGACATTCCCAGAGGCAGAGGAAGACTGTGGGTTTAGAGCAGCGTTGTTTAATATTCCATCTTAGTGACCATGTTGTGCTAGTATATGTGGCTATTTCCCTCCATTAGCCCAAACCTTCCGTTGAAAGCTGGCTTTGTCCAATTGCTTTGTACTAATGGAACTCAAGCGGGGAAAGCAATGGAGTGTTTAGGTCTCATGTGCATGTTTGAAGAAAGCATTGGGTGCAGTTTACATTTTGAGGAAAATTCACAAGCTCACATGCAGGGCAGCAGTGGCTGAAGCAGATGCACAGAGCAGAGATTGAGAATCCAATGAGATCAGAACATTTCATGAGAAATGACCAGAGGGGCGATTCGCTGCTCCTGCCACTTCCCTGGCCAACAATCCACATAGATATTTGTGGAGGGGGAACTAGGTTTCTCACTGACCTTCAGACACATGCTTAAAACATGGATTTAGTATGTGAGAGGACACATGGGGTGATAATACCGTGGGCATCAGGGGAGAAGCAAGCACAGCCTAGTGGTCTTACTTCATCAACTAATTCCTATATGCCAAGTATAAGAACCTTCCCCATGTCATCTCATTCATTCTTTAAAGCAAGTCCAGTGATGGAATTCTATCAGTATCTGATTTTGTAAGCTTCATTTTAACAAAGCCAAAATTGCAATACTGACAAACAAAAATTACTGATGGGGGCCAAATTTCTCTATCTTTAGATGAGAAAACTGACATCCAAAAAGAATAATGAATAACTCACTCACACATGATAGTAGGTATCAGAGTCAAGTCAAAAAAGAGTCTGGAAACATTGCTAGATTTTAATTCTTTCAACAGAAAAGCAGAGGACTCAACAGCTCATCCATAAAGCATTTAAATATACACCTAGGATATTGATCCTAAATGACGGCTTTCTTCTCCTTCCTCCTCTTTCTCCTTTTTCTTCTCCCCCTCCCACTTCTTGTTATTGCAACTGCAGAAGAAAGATGTGCTCTTCTAGCTGATTATTCTGATAATTCGTTCTGTAATGGCAAAAGAAATAACTAAAAGCAGCCCTGGGCATATCAATAAGCCTTACCTGGTGATTGAATACTTCAGAATATATACTTACTAGACTCTACAGTTTTGTGCCACGTGTTAAGTCAGTATCCTCCTAATTGGGGAGTTTTGTCTGTAGGTCTTGGAACTAATTGAGCTAAATTCTGTGCTCCCAATGAAAAGGAGAGATGGTAAATAAACAATACCATGTGTGAGCCTAATTGGTTAGGCAATCAATCACAAGAAGTTTCCTCTCTTTAATAGAAGCTGAGTTTCCTGTTTGATAGACAAGGGCTCAGTGCCACACCCTGGCTTTCATTAAGGCATGAAACATTGTCTTGTCAGGTGATTCTTGCTCTCAACCAGGGAAACATTCTTTCCGGTAGTTCATAAACCATAATTTAGTTACACACACCATGACTTGAATAGTTTCCTAGACTCAGAAATGGGGAGTCTGAGTCTTTCTTTCTTCTAGTTTATACCTGACTTATTTTTTCATAGACTTGTAACAAAATTGAGACTCTAAAGATTATCTTATAAAACCCCTTTTATTACCTGTTTTATTATCGTTAGTTGGATGAGAAAACTGCAGCTTGGTGCCTACTGTGTAGTAGGTGCTTAATGAATCTTTATTGAACCATTAGATAGACCCAAGCTGACGCTGAGTCACATGGCAGATCTGTGATGGAAAATCAGTCTTGTAACTTCTTGCTCAAGGCCCTTTCTACTACATTACTATCCATCTCCCTTCAGCCTGAATACACACCTGTCAGCTACTGCTACAACTGCTCACAAAGGGGAAATTCCACATGGAGAGAAGAGAGTCACAGGAGGAGCTTTGATTCCTAAACATTTGCATTGGCGTCTAGCTCAGGCAAATAGTTGAAAAGCACATTTAAAAAGATGTTGTATTAAACAGAAGTAGGGCAAATGAGAACACTTCCTTTTCATCACACACACACACGTTTTCTCTCCTGAGTAGGAACCTAAGAGCTCCAGGTGGAAAAGGCATGGGCAGAGAACGGCCGATAGCAGGGCAGGTGGAAAGCGGTGACTGACATTTAGTTTAACCAGCCTTGGCAATGGTTTCAAGGGACACATCAAGCTCAAAGTAAGCAGGGGCTACAGGCAAGGTAAATGCTGTCTAATATTCGTATGAGGACTGGGAAACATCATAGAATTATTGCAACTCTCTCAGGAAGGGAGACTATGAGAAGGGATTGTCCACTTTTACCCACATCTAGGATGCCATGCCCAGCCCTTCTTGCCTTCCTCCCACCTCTGCCCAATAGGCTCCAGTCTATTCCAAAGGTAAATGTCTAACAGAATGAGTTAAGTATCAGCCAACTTTTTAAAAATACCAGCCTGGTCTGCTGGATCCTTTTCTGCTTGGGGACCTCTTCAAATGCTGCTGATTATCTTAACTCTGTTGTCATGTTCACCACTCTGGCCATTTTATCCGCTCCCTCTACACCTCATGGGTTTATGTTTCTTCCAGAAAGCTTTCTAAAGAGACAAATAACATCAGTCATCTGCATGTTAAACCAGAGGAGATTTATTGTTGATAGCCAAAATTATACTAATATATTAATTAGTAATACTTAATAATATTAGTTAATTAAGTATATCAGGAATGCTATACTTGCCAGTAGAGACAGCCTGTCAGTGGCTTCAGACTGTCAGCATTCTTTTGTGTCACCCTTCTCTTATCTTTGCTGCGTGACTGTCAGTGGGTGCAGTGTCCAAACAGGAAGACATCCAGGGAAAGTGATTTCAGAGACTGATAGGAATGGGATATTAGGAACTGTGGGCTCTAACACTGAAAAATCTGATAGTTTTCTTTTTCTTTTATTTTCTCTTTGTCTTTCTTTCTTTCTTTCTTTTTCTTTCTTTCTTTCTTCTTTCTTTCTTGCTTCATCTCTCTCTTCTTTGTTTCTTTCTCTTCCTTTCTTCTCTCTCTTTCTTTCTTGCTTTCAATAATAATCACTCCGACGGCATCCTTTCCCTTACTGTCCCAGAGGCAGACAAAAACGATTATCAGTGGCAAATGGTACTTGCAGCAAAGCAACACCAAGACCTGGCTTCACACTCAGGACAGAACACTGCATGTCTTCCTCATGGTTGCCAGTGTTCTACATGTTCAGAGGAACTTCACTAGTAATGAACTATAGAAATGATCCCTGAAAGTATAGTCTTAAATCTAGACATTTCTTTTCTTGAATCACGGTCAATATTTCTAATGACCAGAAATGCTGTCACTCAAATTGACCTGCAGATATGAATATTAGTAAGTCTAAGTGTGCAAAACATATGTTCCTCTAATTGCTAAGAAGAAGAGAGGTGATGAAACAGCTCTTGACACAATGCAGAAAGTAGGACAACTCCAAGACTGGCTAGTGACAAAATTTTAAAGATATTTCCTGCCATCCCTTTACCCAAAAACAAGAGATATTTTCCTGCTGATAAAGGTCAGGTGTTTGTGCCATTCTAGCATCCAGTTTTTGTGTCTGTCCAAGTGTGTGTAGGCTAAGTGTTTGAATCAGGCCTTGAGAAGTTTTATAAAATTCTGCCAGATCATGATCTATGAGCATAAGGATTATGATGATTTGTTGACCAATGCTTTTCACACCATCCAGCACAGTGCCTGACATTTAGTAGGCCCTCAATAGACACTCCTTTTGCAAAGTATTTTTAGTATTTTTAGCGTACTTTTAGTAGAGATGGAGTTTCACTGTGTTTGGCCAGGCTGATCTCGAACTCCTGACCTCAGGCAATCTGCCCCACTCAGCCTCCCAAAGTGCTGGGATTACAGGCGTGAGCCACTACCTGTAATCCCCCTACTTTTTTTTTAGTGAAGTCTCGCTCTGTGCCTAGGCTGGAGTGCAGTGGCGTGAACTTGGCTCACTGCAACATCTGCCTCCCGGGTTCAAGTGATTCTCCTCCCAAGTAGCTGGGATTATGGGAGCACACCACCACCATGCCTGGCTAATTTTTGCATTTTTGGTAGAGACGGAGTTTCACCATGTTGGCCAGGCTGCTCTTGAACTCCTGACCTCAAGTGATCCGCCCGCCTCAACCTCCCAAATTGTTGAGATTACAGGTGTGAGCCACTGCACCGGGCCCTGAAACCTTCTTTAATATGATCTCAAGCCACCTTGATGAATTTCAACTTTCATCCTGTTTTATTTTTTTTATAGTTCTTATTATGATACAATTACCATTTTATGTGTGGATTGATTGGCTTGTTTAAAATATAAATTCCATGGGGCAAAGACTTTATCTAGTTCTTTGGAAGAACTGTGGTTCCTGGGATAGTGCATGGTGCATGGTAGGTTCCTAATAAACTTGTTAAATTAATGAATTTTTTAAAATGAAAGAATATGTTCTTCTAGGTGTACGCCAAGGAAAAGGAAGTTTGCAGCAAAAGCATTTCTTTTTTCTCATCTGGTTTAGAACTGGGAATCCTCTATGCCTTTCATCCCTCCTTTGTGTTAATCACATTCTTCAAAACATCTCTGTAGTTTCTGATATCTAATTGCCTTCTGCCTTCCCCTACCAATTCTCTCCCTATCCTTTGCTCTGGTAGAGAAGCTTGTTTTCCTCCTGTGGTATCACTTGCTGTTACCATGCTGTTAAGAGATCAGCAGCCCCAGTAAAAGCACAACCTTGATGGGCAGAAGGCATCAATATATTTTGAATCACTCCACTAAAAGTTTTCTCCGTATGGTTTCCACATAAGTTCCTAAGAGAACTGGAAACTAGTTACATATGCCCTACCTCTCTCACTCTCCAGTTTATCATTCAACATTCACAAACATTCCCACTCTTTAGCCTCGAGCCCTCTTAGACCACTTGGCCTCACTACCACATGCTTCAGTAGCCCCTCTTTCATCAACTTAACATCCAAAATGGTTCTTACTTTTCGTTAGGGCCTTCGTTTTCATTTAGGTCAGTCTATTACTTTATCAAAGATGGAGGTCTACTTTATCTTTCTTTAATTAAAGTCAATCAATAATTAAAGTATGTTAGGGCCTCAATAGCTGAAGTTCTTGCTACAGCTTCTGATATATTTTCATATTTAAATCAACTGGGAGGAATCTAGAATTCCCTTTAATAGTGAGTGGCACATATATTTACACAAACTTTTCATGATCCCTGATCTGCCACAGACTCCGAAAAGAGGAAGAGTTTACCATTTCTTATGTCACCAATTCTAACCATTAAAAATTAGCTCAAAGTTCACCGTAAGTGTGGTAGACAAACATCAAACTGACAGATATATTCACCTCATGTCTTGGGAATCTCCAGGCCATCTTTATAAATGGCTTATATTATTCGTAGCTTGGTTTTTTCTTCACAAAGATTGTATGTTAGAGGACAAAGCATAATTTTTTGGTTTTCAATTGAACACATCACAAGTCAGACCAGTGTTATACAATGCACTGCTGAGCTAAAAACACAAATCTTGGTATGACTTAATAAAGTAGGTCTCACTTTTGTGTCCATCCCAGCATGCCTAAAAGATATCGTATACTCCCAGAGTTAATGGTGACCCATTATGACAGTGCTTCCTGTGTAAGGAACAGCTTGAATGATTTATTCAGTTAATTCTTATTCTCTGCCCCCCGCCACCAAACACACACATCTCATACAGAACTGAAATGTAGAATGAATCTTTATTTATCTACCCTTATTACTGAATAAGGGTATGGTTGTTATTTGGTATTCTTTGATTCCTAGCACATATAAAATAAATACTCAAGTACCATTACTTGAACAATTTTGTGAGCAAAAGCCACATGCCACACAGTATCTGTGAGACTTTTAACAGAATGACACTTTAACACTTTAGTTCATGATTTTAACAAGCTGCTTTTATAGGGGTAAGAAAGGTCAATGCTTTTATAAGACCAAAAGCTTAAATGCAGCCAAAAAGAATTTTGAACTGGAAAGGTGATGGCAAGTGCTTCATGCCCAGAAGAGATCATCATTTGAAAAATAAAATCAAAACTATAATTGCTTGAAATGAATAATGAAATTTTGAGAATGATTTGGCTCATTTCATGTCATTGTCATAATGAGAAGGCACTATCAAAATTACTCAGGGAATTTTTCCATTGAACATGTATCTCTTCCCTCCAGCTTAGTATATCCTCATTTTCCAATCTCTATGTGTTTACTGACAGATTTTCCAAGTAATCATAGAGGCTCCTTCATTTCTACTCCTTCTCTTGGAGTGAGCATTACAAATTCAGTTGGCATTAAGGCATTAGATGATTAAACAGAAAGTCTGAGTGGCTACTTTGAGGCCATATAGCATATAGAAGAAAAAAGATGACCCCAGAATTAACAAATCTGCAAATATAGCAAAGCAGCAAAAATTTATTAAAGTCCATCACATTCCAGGTAGCACATAGTGAGCACTATTCATGTGCCAGCTACTTTATTAATTTATTCTCTATTTATTCATGCAACAAATATCTATTAATTGCCTAAAATAGGTGCTCTGTATACAGTGATATTCCAAATAGAGTTAGTCACACTGTTTTACAGAATTCCCCAGCGGAAGTAAACTCCAGCTGTCCATAGTGGTGACCAGCTCATTAGTGTTTCCTTACTGGCTATTTGTTTTTCCTTGACCTAGTCTCCTATTTCCCTACCTGTGTTTCCGGGACAACCTTCCAAATGAATAACTTGAATGCAAGTACTTATATGAAGGCTTGCTTCCGGGAGAACCTGAACTAAGACACCAGGTGAAGTGTACTTCAAGCAGAGGGAAAGGGAGATAAGAAAGCTCTAATCCTGGCCAAGAGCTCAGCATAGAGGGGCAGAGAAAGGGTAGACTGGCCAGAGCACAATGAGCTGGGGAGTGCCCTGGGGGGGACTGAAGCTGGGAACAATGGCCAAATGCTGCCAAGTCCTGGAAGCTGAGGTATCACTTTCTATTGTTGTAACAAATTACCATAAACTTTGTGGCTTAAAACAACATAAAGTTATGATCCTACTGTAGTGGAAGTCAGAAGTACAAAACAGGTCTCTCTGGGCTAGAATCAGAACATTGGCAGGACTGTGTTCCTTTCTAAAAGCCTAGAGGAGGATGCCTTTTCTGTCTGCCTTTTGTCGCTCATAACCCCCTTCCATCCTTGCAGCCAGCAGTGGTAAGTGGGTTCAGCGCTTCTGACAACCCCTCACTCTCTCTACTGTTCCCCTCTTACACTCCTCAGAATCCTTGTGATTACATTGGGCCCGCCTTAATAATCCAGGCTTCTTTCCTCATTTTAAGGTCAGCTAATTAACAACTTAATTCCATCTGAAACCTTGATTCACCTTTGCCATGTGATCTAACATATTCACAGGTTCTGGATCTTTGGATGGGGGACATTGTTGTGTCGACATTAACCATGCAAAGGAGCTGGAATTTTTCAAAGAAAGAGAGAAACCGATGGAGAATTGTAAGCTGGAGAGTGACAGCATCTACTTTGTGTTTTTAAAACATCTTTTTTGGCTCCTATGTGATGAATCGATTGGAGGATGACAAGACTGAGAATGGGAGGATTAATTAAGAAATTATTGCAAAATTTAGGGGACAAGCAGTGGTAGAGGACTAAGATGATGGTGTCAGAGCTTTTTGGAGGTTCAATGAACAGAATTTGGTGAAGGATTAGATCAGGGCCAAAAGAAAGAGGAAAGTTTCAAAAATAATTCCCAGATATCTCTCTTTAGCATTTGAGTGAATGGAGATAATGGTTTACTGACGTGGAAACATGGGTTTAGAAACATAAAACATTCAGGTTTCAACAAGTTCATTTTTAGATGCTCGTGAAATATATAAATGAATATAATCAAGTGCATATATATGAGTCTGGAATTCAAAACTGAAGTCTGGATTAAAGGTATACATTTTTGAGTCACAGTCATAAGATAGTATTTATCACCATGAGAATTAGTGCAGTCACCACAGAAGAGAGAAAGGTGAAAAATGAAGAGGACAGGACCAGTCTTTTAGGAGTAATACCATGTACCCCTGGAAATTATCTGTTCATTCTGCTATTCGTTGTCTGTCTTCTCCTCTTTCTATTTTTGCTCTCTAGAACTTCTGTGTGCTGTTTGAATCTTCTCATGCCATACCACGTGTCTCTGGTCCTTTTATATTTTCCATTGATTTCTTTTTAGGCTGCCTTTTGGGTAATTTTCTCAGATTTGTCTTCCAATTACATAGTATTCTGTGCCAAATCTACTACTTAACACACTCATTGAGTTTTGTAGTTGTTGTTGTTGTTGTTGTTTAATTTGGTGACTGTACTTTTATTCCAGAAGTTCCATTTGGTCCTTTACAAAATTTGTGTTTCCTGTTGTCATGTTTTGCTTTTCTTGTCTATTTGTTCTACACCTTCCTTCATCTTATCAAACATTTACATTTTTCTTAAAGTCTCTTTTAGAACGTTTAATTTTTTAGTTCTTGGGAATACAATTGCCCCCATTTGTCATCTGCTATTTATTCCTCAGAGTGATTCCTTTCCTTAAGTGTTTTGTGATGTCTGTGAGCTCCATCCCAAGAGGGCTTATATTTGGCGGAAAGTTTGTGTGCCCTGAACTGTACGCATTTTTCTCCACAGTTGTTTTTGCTCTGCCTCACTTAGCCCCTGGGAGTGCACCAGCTATGTATTAGTTTTAATGTGAAGAGTCTAAGCTTCGACATTATTTTTCATGTCTTGTTTTTTTCTTCCAAAGATTCCAAGCTGACAGCATATTTCTTTGCCTCCTTTCCAGACTGGGAGGATTGGGGTTTTCTATTGCCCTTTTCATAGAGTTATGAATAGTTTTAGACTTGATAATCCCCATATGCAAAGAGTTTGTGGCTGAATCCCCAAATCAATATTTCCTTATGGGAAGTAGAACCCCAGCCACAGCCATAAAGAATATATTACAACCATTAGTCAATTAAAAAAAAAAAGCTTTATTGAGGTGTAATTGATATACAAAAAGCTGCACATTTAATAGATACAATTTGATCAGTTTGGACATAGGCATACACCCATGAAATCATCACCACAATCAAAGTAATACACTTATTAATCACCTCCAAAAGTTGTCTTGTTCTTCTCTTGTTTATTGTTTCGTTTTGTTTTGCTCTGCTTTTTGTTGTTATGAGAACACTTAACACGTGATTTATCCTCTTAACAATTTACCCCAGCTTTCTTAAGGTATAATTGACAAATAAAAAATGTTATATATATTTACAGTGTACAATGTGAGGTTTTGATGTATATAGATATACCTTGTGAAATGATTGATTCAAGCTAATTAACACATCTATCACCTCACATATGCTTTGGTCATAAGATCCACTCTTCTAGCAATTTTCAAGGATGTAATATATTATTATTAACTACAGTCACCATGCTGTACAATAGTTCTTTAGAACTTGCTTATCCATTTAACTGAAAGTTCACCCCCCTTTATCCAACATGTTCTCATTTTCCCTCCTCTGCCCTACCCCTAGCAACCACCATTCTGCTTTCTGCTTCTTTGAGTTTGGCTTTTTTAGACTCCACATGTAAGTGAGATCTTTCAGGGTTTGTCTTTCTGTGCCTGGCTTATTTCACTTAGCATAATGTCTTCCAAGTGTATCCATGTTGTCACAAATGGCAGGACTTTCTTTTCATAAGGCTGAATTGTATTCCATTGTATATTTATACAACATCTTCTTCATTCATCCATCAGTGGACACTTGGGTTCACTCCATATCATAGCTATTGTGAATAATACTGCAATGAACTTGGGAGTGCAAATATCTCTTCAACATACTAATTTCATTTCTTTTGGATGTATTCCTAGAAGTGGGATCTCTAGATAATATAGTGGCTCTATTTTGAATTTTTTGAGGGAACTCCATACTGTTCTCCATAATAGCTGTACTAATTTACCCAAAAATGTACAAACATTCCCTTTTTTCCACATCCTTACCAACACTTGTTATCCTTTGTCTTTTTGATAATAGCTTTCTAACAGGTGTGAAAAGATATCTCATTGTGATTTTAATTTGCAGTTCCCTGATAGTTAGTGATGTTGAGAAAATATGACTGATTCATATATGTGCTGACCATTATATGTTTCCTTTTGAGAAATGTCTTTTCAGGTCTTTTGCACATTTTTAAATCAGGTTGTTTGTTGCCTTGCAATTGAGTCGTTTGAGTTCCTTACGTAGTTTGGACATTAGCTGTTTATCGGAAATACGGTTTGCAAGTACTTTCTCCTACTCCATAGGTTGTCTCTTTACTCTGTTTATTGTTTCCTTTGCTATGGAGAAGCTTTTTAACTTGATTCAATCCCATTTGTCTATTTTTGCTTTGTGGCTTGTGCTTTTGGGGTTATGTCCAAAAAATTATTGTCTAGACCAATGTCAAGAAGCTTTTTCTCTATGTTTTCTTCTAATACTTTTACAGTTTCAGATCTAATGTTTAAGTCTTTAATCCCCTTTCAGTTGATTTTTGTATGTGGTGTAATTAAATGTCTAATTGCATTCTTCTGCATGTGGATATCCAGCTTTCTCAGCATTTATTGAAGTGACTTTCCTTTCCCCGTTGTGTGTTCTTGGTGACTTTGTCAATGATCAACTGACTGTAAATAGATGAATTTACTTCTGAGTTCTTTCTTCTGTGTCATTGATCTTTCTTAACAAATTTGTAAGTTCATAATATAATATTGTTAACTATAGGCACTACTTCGTATAGTGTATTTCTAGAACTTATTCATCTAAAACTTTATCCCATTAAACAACCCTCTCTTTCTTCCTCCCCTCAGCCACGGCAACTACCCAAGAAGGAAGAAGTGAAATGAGCTGTATTTGTAGATGACATAATTTTACATGTAGAAAACCCTAAAGACTCGATACAAAAAAAATTTAAAAACTATTAGAATGAATAAGTGAATTTGATAAAGTTATAGGATACAAAATCCGCATACAAAAGTCAGTTGTATTTCTGTATACTAACAATGAACACCTAAAAAGGAAATTAAGAAAACAATTTCATATAATAGTATGCTTAGGTATGAAGTAAACCAATGAGGTTAAAGACTTGTATCCTGAAATTTTAATTCTTTCACATCTAGCTCCGCTATGCTACCTTTGAACTCCCTCTGCAGTAAATTTCCCCTCTTAGTTTACTGCTTGGCTGTGTATCCAAGAATTCTATGACTGGGTTGATTAAAAATCCCCACTTGTTAAGTGAGAAATATCAAACAATTTTTTTTTATATAGCTGCTACCAATTGTGCTGTATCCAATCCTCTTTCCCACTGGACATCTATCAGAAACTTTGAAAACTCCTCAATCTGATGTTATCACTTTTCAATTAATAAAATGATCTCATTTTTACTAATTCTTAAGATTTTTCATTACAGAATTATAATCTCGTACTCACAGCTCTTACCTTTCCTGCTAATGTGATGAAGCCAGCTTGAGACAGCTCACAAGAGCCTACTGTGCACATCTCTTTCCAGCTCAAAGTTCAGTGATGTGCTATTGGAGTTTGACATTGGCCATGATGGGAGTATTTACACTATGTCAATAATCAAACATTACAAGTCACATTTTCCTTCTAGAGAATCAGTTGTTAAACATTTACCAGCACACCATTGACCCGTCCCCTCAAGACTAAAGATGTGGGTCCATTGCCAGTTTCTGTGTGTGAAGGATGTTGAAGAGTAGGAAAAAAATATCATGGACTTGGTCTCCTCTTGCTCACCCCATCCCTCCTCTGTGGCTAGTAGTCTCATTTTGGTGCTGGAAGAGGGTTTTCCATTGCAAGTTAAATGTTTGCTTCTGTACTTCAATTTATGTCTTTTATGTGAACTTCTATATTGGTGGTCATGAATTTGCCATCACATTTCTGTTGGTCATCACGACTGACCTAGGCCTTTGTCTAGGTCTTAGGTAAGTGAGGCCCAACAGGTCCTAGTGATGTAATACAATCTCAAAGAGATTTCAAGGCAACACCCGACTCTTTGAGACTAGGTTACATATTAAACTGATCCCAATTGAGTGCATCCCACCTGAATTCCTCTGACACACACCTCTTTGCCTCATGTTGGAAAGAACCATTATATGATGCACCATCATATGTTTGTAACTTCTCTTCCCAACACTAGGCCTGAAAACTCGAATGGGATCTATCTTCCTTTCCTTTCATGAGGCAGTCCTTTTAGCTTTGCTTCCCAAACATGAAACCATGCTCTTTTTGCAATTTCCAACCATGAAACAAGGTTTGAGCTCCCCTTCTTGCACCTAGACATCACAAGCAATTCTCTCAGTTTGCAAATGCTGCTAACCCTAAACAAAGACCCCACTGCCTTCCCCAGTTCTCCTCTTATATCTCTTTTATGCAATAGCATTCTATCTCTCCCAAGTGAGGACAAATGTCCAGTCTCATGTTAAGAATCAGATTTTCTTTTACATGGTCCTTGAAGAATGTAGACACTTTATTTTCAATAGGACCCTATTTCTGTTTACCACACCTTATTTCAATATCTCTGTTACATGTAATCTAGTAGCTCATGTTTTTTGAGCAGTGGGCATTGGACTTTACATGAACTCAGTATCAGGAGAGAAAGTCAAATTTTACTTCTATTTTATTGAATTCTGTATTATTTGACTTCTAATATCTGATATGGTTTGGATATTTATCTCCCCAAATCTAGTGTTGAAATGTCATCCCCCAATGTTGGAGGTGGTCCTTTGTGGAAAGTGGCGAGTCATGTGGGCAAATCCCTCATAGTTTGGTGCTACCCTCATAGTAGTGAATGAGTTATTGCAAGATCTGGTTGTTTAAATGTGTGTGGCACCTGCCCCCCTGACTTTTGCTCCCGCTTTTTCCATGTGATGTGCAAGCTCTTGCTTGGCCTTCTGCATGGATAAAAGCTCCCCGAAGCTTCTGCAGCAGATGCTGGTGCCATGTTTCGTATACAGCCTGCACAACCATGAACCAATTAAATCTCTTTTCTTTATAAATTACCCAGTCTCAGGTATTTCTTTGTAGCAATGGAAGAATGACCTAATAAAATATCAAGCATATTTTACTTTTATACGAAAAAACTAAAGTAATAACATGTTCTTAATGCACCTGTCACCAAAGAGTAAAAGAAAGCAGCCTAGAGGTATTTTGTGTTTGGAAAAGAAGACCTAATATTGTAATTCTAAAACTAAGATATTGTATAAAGTGAAATGCTAGTTGTAATGTTTTGACCAAGTCAAAAAGTGGGTTAATTTTTCAATATGAAATTATATAGTATACACACTTGGGATTCCACATTTTAAAAAATTGCTCCTTATACTTTTTCTTAGCCAATTCTTACATATGAAAGGGAAAACAGACAATTTAATTATGTATAAAAATTTTAAATTGCTGCTGAAAAAGTCTAGAAAGAAAATTATAGTGGTGGTGGTAGTGAAATAAAAAATGAATGGAGAATTTGATAGGAAAATCATGGATTCTGTACAGACCTTAAGTCTTATATGTAAAATAAAAGTGAATTTAAGATAATAAGAAAGGAAAGAAAGCCAAAACGCCTTTTATACTATCAGCAAAGATTTGTAAGACATATCAAAGAGAGAGCATTGGTTTCATAAACTTAGATCAGTGGAGTGAAATGATACACATGCCTCACAGAATGACAGTTTTAATATTAAGCTGCTATTATATTCATTAGAATAATGCTAACTTTTATTACAAATAAGGCAGAAATGTATTCTGGCCTGAAAGTAATATAGACATATTTGTTACTCATGCTTACTAGATGTCTGAAGAAAGGTTGATTGATACTTTTCAACATAATCATCCAGAAGCACAGAGTGATGGAAGCTTTGTTGTCTTCAACAGATGTTTTCCAGAGTCATCCTGGGACTCTTCTCTATCCCAGTCAGAGGGAAAAGGAGGAGTATGGAGGTCTATTTATGGGAAGTTTATATGGTCCAGGACTATGAGTGGAGCTTTTTTCTATTCATGGTCCCTGGCTAAAGCTCAGTCACAAGGACATTTTAACTGCAAAGGAAATTAGGAAATATGCCCCGTTTCCAGGGAGGAGAACATGGATTTGATAAGCAGCTAGCATCAGTAAGTATAAACTAGAATTGTCTCCTCTGTAGACTGTTTAAAACAGAATAGCTCTTCATCTAATTGCAATAATACGCGTGTAGTCCCACTTAAAACAAAAGTACGGACATCACCAAATGCTCTCTAAAAGACCCTAAAGTTCTCTAATTTTTGGAAAGATGTTTGTATTTTTGGGTTTTAAAAAACACATAAAGGAAGTACAGGTATAGAGATTATGAATGAAGCAATGGGAAGTTAGAATGTCATGTTGACAGGGGATGTGGAAAGAGAAAATTATGGGGACACTAATAGGAAAAAAATGGGAGGGTATAGGGAAAGGGAAGGACATGAAAAGTAAGGGAGAATACTCTTATTATTCTGTGATATGCTGAGAAAGTATCAAAACAAGAATGAACAGAGTTCCAAAAAGTTACAAGAAAAAAATCACAACCCATTCAGTACCACTTTTTCTTAACTTTGTAGAGATAGAGCAAAAAGATTTGCGGATAGAAACATGCACAGGCTCACAATGGAGAAGCCTCTACCACACTGGCCTCAGAGCTGCCCTGGGAAGTCAGCAAGTCAGAGCTGATGTTACTGAGACCCAATAATTGCTTGGTTAATATGTACTGAAGTCACCTGCTTATTGCAACAATTTGAGAGTCCTTACTTGATACTTTTATTCAATTTTAATTGTTTCACTTTCTGTCTCTGGAGTCCAAAGCAAATAAGGCACTTGATGATTGCTTTAAAAAGGTTTCTTTCTTCAAATAATATGAGTTTCTAGCTTTAAGAAAGTCATAAATCTTGGCGGTAGATGCACAAGGAGTCTGCATTTTGCATGCGACTTCTGGACTTGCCCATACCCTTGTTTGTTTAGAACACTGACATGATGATGCAAAGCCACACATACCCTTGTTAACAAAGGTCAGCAAAGCTGCTGATATAAGCTTTTTATTAACTTCTGAAGCCAGGTGTTTATCCTGTCTCCAGCTGCTCAGCTGAAGGCTTATTGCAGGGCATATCTGCTACTTTGTTTTGGTTAGGCTGGCATCAAAATGATTACATTCCAATGGGATCAGGAAAGACCGTTAAAATGGATCTTCAGTGAGAACGTTGTTCACTATCATTTTGCAACCCTCTTCTCGATTGTGAAAGTCAGTGTAAGCTAACAGAACTGCAATCTTATGGCCTGGACGTCAACTGAATGTTTGCAGGGCCCATGAAACGCATTTTGATTCCTTCTTACAAGAAGAAAGCAAAATGTAGATGAAAGACAAAGACTTCAGTTTGACACTCCTCTGCATCTCCATTAGCTCAAAGATAGCTGACCCAAACTTTACCTTTAATGTGTGGTCAATGGCAGTCACTGGAGTCAAAGTTAATGTTTTAGTATCATGACTTGGCTAGACTGCATATGACTTTTGCCCCAATTTTTTTTTAATAATGATTCAATTACCCTGTCCACTGAAGACATGTAATACAAAGAAAAAACTTACATGCTATTGGCTACTGATGATTGAAAGATAGTTGTCTGAAGACCCACAGAAGTTGGAAAAGGATCGGGAACTCCACTAAAACAGAAGATTTATTATTTTAATAATCTTCAATTTAGAGATCAGATGGATACATACATGAGCTCTATACATTCATCCACAACGTATAAATTGCTGTGTGTAGTTCATTTTGTTTTGAATAAATAATTCTTGAAATAGCCATCTTCAGAGATGGTTCCCAATGATCCCCACTTCCTAATATTCATGATCTCTTACAGATTTCTTCTTTTTATCACATTAGGTTTGTGTGAACAATAAAATGCAGCAGAAGGCATAGTGTGATAGTTTTGAGACTAGATTATAAAAGACATGATGGCTTCCGGTAAAAAAAAACCAGGGTCAAACTACACAATCTTTTGATGTGACTTCAGCAAGATCAAAGCTGGTGCCTTGGAGTAATTGTTTAATGTTTATAAAGTCTTTCCTAAGGGTGTGTCTCACAGATACTCTCAAACAATAAATCTAAAACACTTAAGAGTTTTGTCCAATAGTTGTCTCAGCAGAAGACAAATGTAAAGGACTTTTGTCAAAGATGTTTGTGGGTGTGGCTTTTATTTAATGGAGTGAATCCCAGTGAGTTTCACAGAAAACTCACAAAGTCTTTAAGATTATCATATTCACAGAAACACCACAAGCTTGGACTGCAAGGGATAAAGATACTACAAAATGAAAAATAGGCTTTGGATTTCCACATTTGTATAAGCAATAAGGAGAGTGAAAAAGCTACTCACATGTGAACACATGCTACTTTTTATGAGGAAACGAAGGATGACTCAGAGGGTAGAATCAAGAGATTAATAGCATGGGGATAAAAGCCATAGAGGATTATTCCAAAGTATAAATCCTAATCAAGAATCTGCCAACTTATGCCCGGCGGATTTCATAATTGCTCTAATCTGGAGACGCCTGTGCTTTTTATTTCCTTCTTTATAAATGTCAGTATCAGTTGTCCTATGCCTGCCCCTGTTGTGTATTTCGTGTTTGGGGGAAAATAACTTGCTTCTTTTGTTTGTAAATCTTTGGATTAAAATAAACAATAATCAAGAATCTACAGTTATAGAATTACACATAATAAACCTCTTTCACAACTAAACCATATCTAAATGATGATATTCTGGACTCTGAAATCACACTGATATGGGATGAGATTTGGGGGCTTTTGGAAGGAGGGAGTGTATTAGGTATTGGGAGAAACTTGATTAATTGGGGGCCATAGAACAGATGGTGGTAGCCAGCCTTGAGGATGGCTGCAACGATCCATTCCTCCTCATGTTTGTGCCCTTGTGTAGCTCCATTTGATGTTTTATCAGGGTTGGTGTGTGTGACCAATAGAACATGGCAGACCTGATGATGTGTTACTTCCAATGCTAGGTTTTTAGAAGTATCACAGATTTTGCTTCTCTCTTAACCATTTGCTCTGGGGGAAGCCAGGTGCCATGTCATAGACAGTCCTTGAAGAGGCTCGTGTGAATAGGAACTGAGACCTTCTAACAGCTGTATGTATGAGCTTAGAAATGGGTATTTCAGCTCCAGTCAGGTCTTCAGATGTCTGCAGTCATGGATGACATTTTGATTATAACTTCATGAGATACTCTGAGTCAGAACAACCCAGCTAAACCATTAACACATTTCTGACCCACATTCTGTGAAATGCTAAATATTTGTGGTTTTAATACAGTAAGTTTGGAATATTTGCATGTAAAAATAGATAATCTACTATTAGGTCGGTGCAAAAGTGATTGTAGTTTTTGCCATGGAGAGTAATAGAATTAAAAAACACTATTTAATTCACATTGTATCCTGAGTAGCAGTTAACCAACCATCCTATACTTCAGCAATTGTCCGTAACTTACTTGTTCTAAAATAGTATCTTATCTAAAGGTAGAGTATTGTGACTATGGAAGTAGTCCAGTCTAAGAATGCAATTAGATTCATTACCACTATGAGGAACTTGAATAAGGGAAAGTGGTAGCCATTCTCAAATCATACATTGTCTTTCCAAGCAATATTTCGAGTTATTTTATTTGTTTTTGTCCTCTCAAATGATAACACATGTAATAATAACTTTTAGCTTTCATGTATTAAGTTTCCGAATATGCAGATAGTTCCGATTTTAAAGCTCAACCTGACATAATCTGCTATTGGAGAGGAACTCTGATGAGGTTACTTGGTACCAAGCAAATAAAATATGAAAACGAGAAGAGAAATTAGTTTGAATTAGTATAACATAGATATATTGTATCCTGGAGACACTGGCAAGGGATATCATTGGCATATGCATACACAATGTGAAAAATCTAATCATCACTGAGGATGGTGATATTTCCTTAAAACATAATAGAATAGATTATATATCATATTTCTTTTGTAGGTTAATAATAAAAGCAGTTATTCAATTAAAAATTTTGGGGTTTTGATTGATTTTTTATGTCTGTGGTTTCACAGAATAAACTTATTTGATCACTCTTAAAAATGTGAAAGGGATAAAGTTTTTTTCAATTAGATATGTTTATATCCATTGTTCTTTCGAGGCAAAATGTATTTGGTTGCACAAATACAAGTGTAGCCTATGTTCTCTATACAGTCTAATTTGTAAGGCCCAAAAAAGATCAATTAGAAAAACAAGCCATTATTCTTTACCTTATGGATTTTAGTTTATAAGATTGGATGCTGAGAATTTCCTCCTCGTCCTCCTCCTCCTCTTCTTCTTCACGTACTTTCCTTGATGGCAGAGTAAACTGCTATCAGATGAAAGAGGTGATAGGTAGAATAATGGCCTCTCAAAGATATCCTTGGCCAAATCCTCAGAGTCTATGAACATGTTACATTACATGGAAATGAGGCACTAAGGTTGCAGATGGAATTAAGTTTGTTAATCCATTGACCTTACAATATAGAACTTGTGGCCAGGCATGATGACTCATGCCTGTAATCCCAACACATTGGGAGGCCAAGGTGGGACGATTACTCAAGCCCAGGAGTTCAAGACCAGCCTAGGTAGCATAGTAAGACCTTATGTCTACTAAAAATTTAAAAAAAATAATTAGCTGGGTGTTGTGGCAAGTGCCTGTGATCCCAGCTACTCAGGAAGCTGAAATGGGAGGACTGCTTGAGCCTTGGAGGTTGAAACTGCAGTGAACCAAGCTTGTGACACTGTACTCTAGCCTGGGTGACAGAGTGAGACCCTGGAAGAGGGAGGTATAAAAAGGAAGTCACATTTTAACAACATGACAGAGACTCAATTTGCCATTGCTGGCTTTGAAGACCAAGGAAGGTAATATGGTTTAGCTGTGTCCCCGCCCAAATCTCACCTTGAATTGTAATAATCCCCACATGTCAAGGATGGGGCCAGGTGGAGATAATTGAATCATGGAGGTGGTTTTCCCCCATACTAGTCTTGTGGTGGTGAATAAGTCTCTTGAGATCTGATGATTTTATAAATGGGAGTTACCCTGCACAAGCTCTCTTGCCTGCCACCTTGTAAGATATGCCTTTGCTTCTTCTTTGCCTTCCGCTATGATTGTGAGGCTCCCTTAGCCATGTGAAACTGAGTCCATTAAACCTCTTTCCTTTATAAATTACCGAGTCTTGGGAATGTCTTTATTAGCAGCATGAGAACAGATTAATAGGAAAGGGGACCATGTAAGCAGCCTCTAGAAGCTGGAAAAGACTCTACTGGTGCCTCCAGAAAAGAATTCAGCCCTGCTGACACCTCAGTTTTGGTGCATTGAGATGAACGTGGAATTTCTTACCTGAAAAATAATAACTTCGTGTTGTTTTAAGCCACTAAGTTTGAGATAATTTGTGACAGCAGCAATAGAAAATAAATACAGATGCTGTCAGGATATTGTAGAATACCAACACTTGGGGGAAAAAAAATAGGTTCTAGCCACATAGCAGACAGAAAGTAACACAGCTAAACTTCATGCCAATCACTTTGAATTCTAGATAAAATATTACAGGCCCTTACAGTTTATATAACTAAGCTTTAATGAAAGAAAACAAAAATCTGTTGGGTTGAAATTTTTTATAAAAGAATTTAAAATCAAGGAAGAGAAAAGCACATAACCGGTGGGAATTTGAACCAGATACAAGTTCTCGATGAGTAGTGGTAACAAAATGTTCCAGGAGAAAAAAAGAAATGAGAAGTTAGCTTTAATGTGAGCATACAAGGGAAATTTTTAAATAATGGCTGACATGAAAGCTGGGGACTGAACAAGGAATGAAGTTTCACCAAGTTGATGAGGGAAAGAAGAGCACGGCAGACAAAGTGAAGACATTTGGCATGAGGATGGAAGGTATATTCCAAAAACAACAGTGTGTTTGGTGTGGGATGACCTAGAAGCTTATTATTGTTTGTTAGTTTGTTTGTTTGTTTTTGTTTTGACTGGGTCTTACTCTGTCACCAGGCTGGAGTGCAATGGTGCAATCACAGCTCACTGTAACCTCTACTTCCTGGGCTCAAGTGATCCTCCCACCTCAGCTTCTTGAGTAGCTGGGACTACAGGCATGCACCATCATGCCCAGCTAATTTTTGTATTTTTTGTAGAGACAGGATTTCACCATGTCGTCCTGACTATTCTTGAACTTCTGAATGCAAGCGATCCTCCTGCCTTAGCCTTTCCAAAGTACTGGGATTACAGCCATGAGCCACCATGTCCAGAAACCTAGAAGTTTAAAAGGAAAAGTATATTGGATCCAGATTATGCAAAGTCTTGGATGTCTTGCTAAATAGTTTTGACTCTATTTTTATAAGCCAAAGATAACAAACCAGAAGCCATCAGGTGTGTTTTAGTTGGCTTCATAGTGCTTTTTTCTGTATGTGTTTAGATTATTACCATTATTTGTAATTTGAATTACAAAAATTAAAACATTAAAAAGACTGGGAGACAGACCTGACATAAAATTCTAGACATCCAACTTCTCTGTGGAAAACAAAACAAACAAACAAACAAAAAACCTAAAGTGTAAACAAATGATTTGACCATCTTGCCACATTGGGTCTCACTGCAATTGGGTAGAATTGAGTAGTTGCTGACCCTCTAGTCTGGGCATGTATTCTTCAGTTCACCACAGTTTACAAACTCTCCTCTTTCCCTAATGTGTTATATCTGTCCATTTCACCACATATTTGTACCTGCTGGACACACCTAGACATTTGTGTTTGTAACCCCTGTTGTTGGCAGGTGATTACCACCAAAGGATTTTTAAATATCAAATCTGCTTTAGAGGCCAAGATGGGTGGATCACCTGAGGTCAGGACTTCAAGACCAGCCTAGCCAACATGGTGAAACCCTGTCTCTACTGAAAATACAAAAAAATTAGCCAGACGTGGTGGTTCATGCCTGCAGTCCCCACTACTTGGGAGGCTGAAGCAGGAGAATCACTTGAACCTGGGAGGTGCAGGTTGCAGTTAGCTGAGATCATGCCACTGCACTCCAGACTGGGTGACAGAGTAAGACTCCGTCTCAAAACAACAAAAACACAAAAATTTTGCTTTGGGAAGAAAACCTTGGTAGTAATGTTAAGATGCCCTCTGCATTCCTGTTGTACATTATATGTATTTCTGTATTCTTTTTCACTTCTTAAATACCTGTATTATTTTTAAAAAATCATTTGTACATGGATAGCTCTACAAAATACTTCTCCCAGTCCAAAACTTCAAATCCTTTGCACATGTCCTCCATAAAGAAACAAAATATTTATACTTCACACCCATTCAAGTCTAATTTTAAAAAACATTTAAGATTAAAAATCAAATATTATTTTTCTTTCCAGAACTTGTCAGTAATTTTAAACCACAATGCAACATACTTAACGGCATTTCTTTTTAAACATTAGCTTATTAGATTATTTTATGAGAAAAAATCAATTCAAGGCCTCAGGGAGAATATTATATTCTGTGTCTGAAAGCAAAAGACATTGAAAAACCCTTTTGTTCCTCTGGAGTTTGTGATTTCAACATAACCAACAAAAATAGCACACAGATTGACTTCCTACTTAATATTAGGCATTGTTTTGTTACTTTCGGACTGCAGCTGAAACGCTATCTAAACGTGAAAAGGGTGGTTGAGTGGAAGTCCAGCACAGAAGAGGGTCAAGCCTGGGGACAGGTGGATAGAAGCTTTCTGAGCAGTGGAGTAAGAAGAGCCCAATCCCTAGGATCCCCCATCATGGCAGGCTCGTTTGGGGTGGAAGACAGTTTATTGCACTTACAACACTGAGTTACAATAATCTGTTTATGTTGTTTGTGTTCTTTGCCAGGCAGTGGAATTCTTATAAAGGGCTAGAGATGTTTTTCTCATCTACCTGTGATTCCCTGTTACCTAATGTTGTTTGGCAAGTAGTAGATACTTAGTATTTATCAAAATGTACTGAACGAAGGATAAGAATGGGTAAGACACTGAAGGCAGAATGATCAGTAGGTGGACTATGACGTCATCCTAGTGAAACAGGAAGAGGGCCTGAATTAGGATGGGCCTATGATGAGGATAAGAAGAATATCACTGTCAAAGATATTCAGAAAATATAATTAATTTGTTTTGGGGGGTTTTATGGTTTGAATATGTCCCCCAAAGTTCATATGTTTTGGAAATTTGATCCCCCATGCTGCAGCAGTGTTGGGAGGTTGTCATCAGGGCATAATAGGAAGTGGTCATCAGGGCATAATGGTCGTCAGGGAACCAACCTCATGAATGGATTTATGCCATTATGGTAGTAGTGGGTTTGTTATTACAGGACTGGGTTGCTTAGAATGAGTCTGGCCCCCTCTTGCTCTCTCTTTCTCATTCCTCTGCCTTTTCCTCTCTCCTTCTGCCATAGGATTATGCAGCAAGACAGTCTTTACTGGATGTTAGTCCCTTGCTCTTGAACTTCCCAGCCTCCAGAACTGTGAGATATAAATGTCTGTTGATTGTAAATTACTCAGTCTATGCTATTCTGTTATAGCAGCACAAAATGGACTAAGACAGAAGGTAAAGGAAAAGAAGAAATAAAAAATGTCTCTTAAATCATCATCATACCATATGGGATGACTTCTCATGATCTATTATTCACCAATCCAAAGAGAGTGAGTAATTACCCCATCTAAGGACTTCAGCCTCCCCTATTCCATGGAGCATATAGTCACAAAATTTTTCTACTGGGAGGCAGTTGAAAAGCTCCAGGCTACAGATTGGAAGACCTGGATTGATCAAGTCTCAGTTCTCCCCTTTACTTATCTATGGGTCTTGTACAAATAAACAGCCTCTTCGATGTTCAGTTTCCTAATCTATAAAATGATGGTAGCCTAATATTGCTCTAATTTATTAATATGGCTATGAGAGAATAAACCTAGCTTATCTGAGATTATTTTGTAAACCATGTTATGTTGTACAAATATGTTACATGCCAAACTCTGCTAGTCACTAGGGATACAAGAATAAAATAAGGCATAGACCTCTAGCTACCCAGTTTAAAAGAGACTTTTAAAACACAGTGACTTTTAAAAATCACTTTTTAAAAGTGACTTTTAAAATACAGTTGAACAGAACATAAGAATATTTAGAAATGGAGATAAATTTAAGAATATTTAACCATGGTTTTATTTAACACTTTCTCAGCATTCTTCCTAGAAGAATAATTTTGCAATGAATATTTTGCAACCTAGGACTATGAATTGTAGGATATTAAAGGTTCTTTGGTGGAAGGGTTTATTTCCCCATTTGGAGGTTATTTTATTTGTTATGTGAACTGAAGTAGAGATTGCTGATGATATTACTGGATGGTTGATTTTTAAATAGGTTCTAGCCACACAATCTTTTTAAAGATTTTGAAACACTAGAGGAATGCTTAATAAACCTAAGTGCATTTTAAGTCACTTACAAGATTCTTCTAACCACAAACAGGTCTTCTCCTGCGATGGTCATTATGCTACATATTTGGCCGTTCTTTGGCACTGAAAAATCCCCATGGAAAAAAGATGGAAATAAGAAATAGTAATCCTATAAAATTCAATTAGGATGAACGTAGGTACTCAGATAACTTCCCTGGTCATCTCTGTCCTCTTCCACAGATAAAATACAAATATATTAAAATCCACTTAGTATGAGAGCATCTCTGATAATAATGTGTTATATTATCTTAGTAATTATGTGAGGAGTGAGAGTAGCTTAATTTCAAACAGCTGACCTATGTGAAGCTGCAGATAAAAATGTTATCAATTGAGAGTCGGGTCATGAATACATCTACTCTGCCAAATGAACCACGTTGCTTCTAAATGTATAATAGGAAAATAAGATTTACATTATTTAGCCACAGAGAAATTTAGGAAGAAGATTGAAAACAGATCTAAAAGCATCACCCCACCAGCCTCTGAATTTGTATGCCCCTGTTCATACTGGAATAATTAACTGCCCATTTCCCAAATATCAATACACAGTAAGGCAATGTATCTATAAAATATGGATGCGTATCTTTAAAGTGGAATTTTAAAAAACTCTAGGGGCACTATGGAAATGGAATATTTTGTCAAGGCAAAGATAAATACTATTGATTTGGAAATACAAAACACTTTACATTGTTAGGGACTACAGATGATCACCAATTCAAAGTGACAAAAGTGACTAGGAAGTTATTGGCTTAAAGTGATTAACAGAAAGTCTGAGAATGCTGTCCTACCAGAATAGGATGCTGGGGAAAGAAAATGGCTTTAATCAAAATCTCAGTAGATGAATCTATTTTTTTGTAGATGGAGTCCACTGTTTAGAATGGTACTTTTCTATCCAATACACTGATCCCCCATCATGGCAGGCTCGTTTGGGGTGGAAGACAGTTTATTGCACTTACAACACTGAGTTACAATAATCTGTTTATGTTGTTTGTGTTCTTTGCCAGGCAGTGGAATTCTTATAAAGGGCTAGAGATGTTTTTCTCATCTACCTGTGATTCCCTGTTACCTAATGTTGTTTGGCAAGTAGTAGATACTTAGTATTTATCAAAATGTACTGAACGAAGGATAAGAATGGGTAAGACACTGAAGGCAGAATGATCAGTAGGTGGACTATGACGTCATCCTAGTGAAACAGGAAGAGGGCCTGAATTAGGATGGGCCTATGATGAGGATAAGAAGAATATCACTGTCAAAGATATTCAGAAAATATAATTAATTTGTTTTGGGGGGTTTTATGGTTTGAATATGTCCCCCAAAGTTCATATGTTTTGGAAATTTGATCCCCCATGCTGCAGCAGTGTTGGGAGGTTGTCATCAGGGCATAATAGGAAGTGGTCATCAGGGCATAATGGTCGTCAGGGAACCAACCTCATGAATGGATTTATGCCATTATGGTAGTAGTGGGTTTGTTATTACAGGACTGGGTTGCTTAGAATGAGTCTGGCCCCCTCTTGCTCTCTCTTTCTCATTCCTCTGCCTTTTCCTCTCTCCTTCTGCCATAGGATTATGCAGCAAGACAGTCTTTACTGGATGTTAGTCCCTTGCTCTTGAACTTCCCAGCCTCCAGAACTGTGAGATATAAATGTCTGTTGATTGTAAATTACTCAGTCTATGCTATTCTGTTATAGCAGCACAAAATGGACTAAGACAGAAGGTAAAGGAAAAGAAGAAATAAAAAATGTCTCTTAAATCATCATCATACCATATGGGATGACTTCTCATGATCTATTATTCACCAATCCAAAGAGAGTGAGTAATTACCCCATCTAAGGACTTCAGCCTCCCCTATTCCATGGAGCATATAGTCACAAAATTTTTCTACTGGGAGGCAGTTGAAAAGCTCCAGGCTACAGATTGGAAGACCTGGATTGATCAAGTCTCAGTTCTCCCCTTTACTTATCTATGGGTCTTGTACAAATAAACAGCCTCTTCGATGTTCAGTTTCCTAATCTATAAAATGATGGTAGCCTAATATTGCTCTAATTTATTAATATGGCTATGAGAGAATAAACCTAGCTTATCTGAGATTATTTTGTAAACCATGTTATGTTGTACAAATATGTTACATGCCAAACTCTGCTAGTCACTAGGGATACAAGAATAAAATAAGGCATAGACCTCTAGCTACCCAGTTTAAAAGAGACTTTTAAAACACAGTGACTTTTAAAAATCACTTTTTAAAAGTGACTTTTAAAATACAGTTGAACAGAACATAAGAATATTTAGAAATGGAGATAAATTTAAGAATATTTAACCATGGTTTTATTTAACACTTTCTCAGCATTCTTCCTAGAAGAATAATTTTGCAATGAATATTTTGCAACCTAGGACTATGAATTGTAGGATATTAAAGGTTCTTTGGTGGAAGGGTTTATTTCCCCATTTGGAGGTTATTTTATTTGTTATGTGAACTGAAGTAGAGATTGCTGATGATATTACTGGATGGTTGATTTTTAAATAGGTTCTAGCCACACAATCTTTTTAAAGATTTTGAAACACTAGAGGAATGCTTAATAAACCTAAGTGCATTTTAAGTCACTTACAAGATTCTTCTAACCACAAACAGGTCTTCTCCTGCGATGGTCATTATGCTACATATTTGGCCGTTCTTTGGCACTGAAAAATCCCCATGGAAAAAAGATGGAAATAAGAAATAGTAATCCTATAAAATTCAATTAGGATGAACGTAGGTACTCAGATAACTTCCCTGGTCATCTCTGTCCTCTTCCACAGATAAAATACAAATATATTAAAATCCACTTAGTATGAGAGCATCTCTGAT
Source organism: Mandrillus leucophaeus (assembly GCF_000951045.1). Taxonomy (NCBI): domain Eukaryota; kingdom Metazoa; phylum Chordata; class Mammalia; order Primates; family Cercopithecidae; genus Mandrillus; species Mandrillus leucophaeus. The sequence continues at coordinate 1,914,048 of NW_012107408.1, forward strand.
AATAATGTGTTATATTATCTTAGTAATTATGTGAGGAGTGAGAGTAGCTTAATTTCAAACAGCTGACCTATGTGAAGCTGCAGATAAAAATGTTATCAATTGAGAGTCGGGTCATGAATACATCTACTCTGCCAAATGAACCACGTTGCTTCTAAATGTATAATAGGAAAATAAGATTTACATTATTTAGCCACAGAGAAATTTAGGAAGAAGATTGAAAACAGATCTAAAAGCATCACCCCACCAGCCTCTGAATTTGTATGCCCCTGTTCATACTGGAATAATTAACTGCCCATTTCCCAAATATCAATACACAGTAAGGCAATGTATCTATAAAATATGGATGCGTATCTTTAAAGTGGAATTTTAAAAAACTCTAGGGGCACTATGGAAATGGAATATTTTGTCAAGGCAAAGATAAATACTATTGATTTGGAAATACAAAACACTTTACATTGTTAGGGACTACAGATGACCACCAATTCAAAGTGACAAAAGTGACTAGGAAGTTATTGGCTTAAAGTGATTAACAGAAAGTCTGAGAATGCTGTCCTACCAGAATAGGATGCTGGGGAAAGAAAATGGCTTTAATCAAAATCTCAGTAGATGAATCTATTTTTTTGTAGATGGAGTCCACTGTTTAGAATGGTACTTTTCTATCCAATACACTTTTTGAAGGCATACTAAATAAATGTCCTTTGGTTCTATTGGGAAAAGCTACCTTTTCCACAGAGAAAAGTAAGTAACATGCCAACGACAATTCCAGTGACAAAGAGAACACTGCCTGCTTTCTATTATGTGTTCCTTCACTCATTCTGTTATTTATTCCCTTCTGTCTTGATTCCTTCATTAATGAGAATCAATTAATGAAAGTGCCTGCTGCATTTAGAAAAGCCAGAGATGATGGAGAGAAGCACAGAAAAGGAAGAAAAGTAGTCAATTCAATTCACACAATCTCACAGACAACAGAGACCAGTATGAGGAAGAAGCAAACTAGTCAAGCATGTACCGTAATGGGGTACAGGGGGAGGCAGGGCAGGGCAGCGCACTGCAGTCACTAGGTATCATCTAGGGAATATTTTCTGTATGAATCAATTTGGGATTGGGGTTCTAGTTGGGTACACATAGACACAAAGGTGGCAATAGACGCTGGAGACTACTGGGGTAGGGGAAGAGGGAGAGAGACAAGGGCTGAAAAATTACCTGTTGCGTACTCTGCTCACTACCTAAGTAACGGGATCATCCGTACCTCAAACCTGAGTGCCATGCAATAGCCCCCGTAACAAACCTACACATGTATCCCTTGAATCTAAAACAGAAGTTTAAATTATTTAAAAAATTGAAAAATAAAAGTTTGCTGTTGATATTTAAAAAGAAGGAAAGGATTGGAGTTCTAAACAAAAACCATGATGGAAGAGACACCTGTGATTATGAGATGGCCAGCCAGAGCCGGCAGCATCATTTGTGGGATCCAGTGCAAAATGTAAATGGGGTCTCACTGTTCAACAAGCAGGATAACATGTATTTTCCTTTCTTTTGCTGTCCCTCTCTCTCCACCTTCACGTGTTTTTTTCTTTGCTGTTAGCGTTGTGCTCCCTGAAGTGCAGGAATACACCCAGGGACATTGCAGAACTTCACAGACTCTGGGACCTCCTTAGGCGACACCGCACGCAAAGCATATGCATCCAACCCTCCCTCCCAGGTGCAGTTGCCCAGGAGCCGAAGGGTGGCATACGGTCGGCTGCGGTAGCTGAGTGTGGCCATGGGAGTGTGCGGCCGAGACCCCAGTCCCGAGCGTGGGGAGGCCTTGGGAGGCGGACTACCCGTGAGCTGGGCCCTGGCACATGCTCCATGGTCCCATTGGTCTTCACTTCCAAAATGAAATTTTAAAGATTAAATTAAGAATTTTCAGACTGACAGTGGAGCCTACTCTGGGTCCTTGTGAACGAAAGGCACCATGCAACTGCATGGTCACCCAACCAGCTCAAGAATTGCAGAATCAAGGGGGAAAAACAAAGAGGCAGAGTGGAAATTACCATGAACTTTACTGTCCGTGTAAGAAACTTTTTCAAGATTAAAAAGGAAAGGTCACACACAGTTCCATTTAAAAAAGAAAAAAAAAAAAAAGGAAATAGAGTCATGTTTAGATGCACACTGCGAAACTTTGAAGGGTAAAGGGGGAAAAAATCCTATATCTATTTACCTATTCAAGTACAAAAGTAAAATAAACAGGTTGCATACAAAAGAACAAAAATCATCCTGACGTTAGATGACTGTCAATCCTAAAGACAGAAGATTATTGCAGAATATAGTTTCTCAACATTACTGGGAAAATGCAGGGGGCTCAAAATCGTTGTCTGCCAAAGAGAGACAAATTCGTTCAAGTAACATTCTCAAGTAACAAAAAAAAAGTTTGCTGCCCATTTATTCTTTCTGGGGGAGCAGGAGACCCTATTTAAAATGTACTCTATCTGGCTAAGAAATTAATCCAAATCAAGCCATCGAGAATGTGAAAATTGTTTTATATAGTGTCTACTGGTGGCTACTGAAAGAAATTAAAAATGTAGAATTAAGTACAATTTTTTTCCTAAATCTGTATTTAGTTTTGAGTTCTCCCAGAAGTAGGCCCAGAGACAAGAATTCCAGAGAAAGTATATTGATTTAGGTTGTCGAGAACAGGTAGAAGAATATGAAAGAAAAGGAGAGTAACCAAGAAAGGGTAGATTGTCAAGCCAGCTTCCAGGAGGGTAACTGGCATTTAGTGCAATGGGGCAATTTTGACACACCCTGCAAAACGCACTCGGAGAGTTACGGCACCCCGAGGGCAGAAGAGCTGGAACGTTTATACATCAAGTCATTGGCTCACCAGTCATTGGCTGGGAATTCAGGAGCGGGTGCTTCATCTCTTTCCCCCCATTGCTTGGTAGATGCAGCGTCCAGCAGTCGGAAACCCGGAAGTCGGCAGGAGGGTACTGCAGTCGTGGAGTTCCAAGGGATGGTAGCGTACTGGCTCAGCTGCAGTCTGGTTATGACACTAAATGCAAGTAACCATGACCAATTCTGAAATAAAGATTTGGTGGTTGTAAAAAATGCAGAGGATAAACTGGCTTACAGCTCCAGATTAAATGAGTAATACTGGGAAGTGATGAAGCGCTGAGAAGACAGAACAAGGTAAATTTTTGCCAAACTCCCTATCACTTTATAGAGGAGGAACAATGAAAAGTTATGGTCTATTGAAAATTATAAAAATGTAGGTTTGGTTTAACATATATTTGGCAAAATTAAAGGCAATAGAATAGAATTAAATATCATTTTCTATACATATTGTCATACAAAATAAAAGGAAACAAACACAAAGAAAATATAGCGCAAAGAAAAGTAGAGCAGAGGTTAGGCCATATGTTTCTATTGTAGCTATAAATTCCTGTGAGTTAACTGCTCTTTTCACACATAAAAGTGCATAAAACAATTTAACAAATTTTTTTTTTAAAAAAAGGCACCTGTAGACCCATCGCCCTGATCAATAAATAGAACATTGTCAGCATCTTAGAGGCCTTCTGTAATCCATCCCTAATTACAACCCTTTTGCGTCTTCTTAAATATAACAAATATTTTTCATTATGTGGTCATCTCTTCCTTGCTTTTACCATTTTAGAATAATCCCTAAACACAAAAGCTTAATATTGACTGTTCTTGAACCTACATAGTCAGAATCATAAAGCTTCTTTTGGAGTATACTGTTTGTGAGATTTACTCATGTTGTAACACGTAGCTGTAGTTCATTCATTTTCAGTGCTATATACTATTCAATTATGTGACTCGATCAGTTTATTTCTTCATTCCACTGTGATGGACATTTTGATTGTGTCTCTTATTTTGTGCTACTATGTGTAATATTAGTGTGGTCTATGATATTCATATACATGATTGGTGAACATTTTTACACATTTCTGGTAGATAAAATACTGGGAATAGAGTTGCCAGGTCATAGGACATGTGTATGTTCCACTTTTGTAGATATTACCAAATTCCTTTCTGAAGTGTTTGCACTAGTTTACACCTCCGCCAGTCACAGATGAGAGTTCCCAATGCTCCTTCACCTTGGCTGTTTCAGTCACTTTATTTTGATGTTAGTCATTCCAGTAGGTATATGATGATATTCCATGGGGTTAATTTACGATACCTTTATGACTCTTTTCATATACATATCAGCCGTTTGTATTTCCTGTTGTATGAGGTGCCTGTTTGACCTTCTTGCAAAAATTGTCTTCAACCTGGAGCTATAAAAATCCTAACTCAGCAATCATTGGTCATAGAGGAAATACTAGCTAAAATTACAGAACTTCTAGAAAACAGTCAAATTTATGGAAAGCAAGAAAATTAACATGAAAAGAAAAATTCAGAGTCTTCAATACTTAATTCAATAGGAGAAGAAATTAAGAAAAAGAATGAATTACTATGACTAAAATACTGAAAAAAGCAAAAAGAAAGACTTTAAAACATGAAAGCAGAAACTATGAAGTTAGAAAACAGAAAAACAATAAAACTAAAAAACATACCCAAATACAGGTTCTTTCAGAAACCCAATAAAATATATACTCATTAACTACTTTAAGAAAAAAAAGTACAAATACATGAGATAGCAAGTAAAAATGAAACATGAGAAATGTAAATAATTATGAGAAAGGCTTTGTACAATTTCATACACATAAGTTGAAAATCTGGATTAATCAAATAATTTCCTGGGCAAATGTAGTTTGAAACTAACTCCAGATGAAGCAGACGATGTGAAAGGGCAAACATACAAAAAATAGGAAAAAGTAGGGAAAATTTTCAAAGGAAATGACTCCCAAAAGGCACCAGACCTAGGGAAATTATACTAAATCCTAAATAATTCTAGTGCATTTAATTAGAAAAGCATTGGAAAAAAGTAAACGATCTAAAATCTTGTATCAGTATTTGAGAAAGATTACAGGAAAAACAAATTTATTTAGAACAAAAGTTCTAAATAAAGCATTAGTAGAAACAAAAATCTAGGAGCAACTTAAAGAGATAATACATTACAATCAAGTGGAGATGAATTCAAGGAATGCAATAATGGCCCAATGTTAGAAAATTAATTCATATATCATATTACTGGATTTAAAAATACAATTCATATGATCATTTGCAAGCAAACTAAACAGGCATCTGACAACATTCAACAATGCTTTGTGATTTTTTTAAAAAAGATACACAATAAAATAAGAATAGATAGTTACTATGACAAATTATTTCTTTTTTTATTCAACTTTTATTTTAGATTCAGGGGATACTTGTGCAAGTTTGCTACCTGGGTATATTGCATGATGCTGAGGTCTGGGGTATAAATGATCCAATCACCCAGGTAGTGTGCATACTACCCAACAGTTAGTTTTTCAGCTCTTCCCCCACTCCCTAGTCAATGTCTACTATTGCTGTTTTTATGTTCATGAGTACTCAATGTTTAGCTCCCACTTATAAATGAAAACCTGTGATATTTGGTTTTCTGCTCCTGCACAAATTCACTTAAAATAATGGTCTCCAGCTACATCCATGTTGCTGCAAAGGACATGATGTCATTCCTTTTTATGGCTGCATAGTATTCCATGATGTGTATGTACCACATTTTCTTTATCTAATCCACCATTGATGGACACCTAGGTTGATTCCATGCTATTGTGAATAATGCTGCAATGAACATGTGAGTGCATGTGTCTTTTGGTAGAATGATTTGTTTTCTTTTGTTTGCATACCCAATAATAGAATTGCTGAATATGACACTCTTTCTATGTCCATCACAGTATCAAAATTAATGAGAAAACAGTAAATTCAGGACAAGACAAGGAATCCAACTACTGCCACTATTATTTAGCATCTTATTGAAGATTAAAAGCCAAAGCAATTAGAAAGCAGAAATAAAGATATAAAATTTGGAAAGGGGAAAATTGACCTATTCCTAGTGCAGTTAATATAATTATGTACCCAGAAAACTCAAAAGAATAAGATAAAAAGTATTTGAATAATCAGAGATTGCATAAGTTTTGAAACTACAAAATTAATTGTCTTCACACACATCAACCACCAGTCAGATGATATATAACATCTTTTAAAAAAAGCAAACATAATTATAATTTTACTTTGATTCTATAATCATAATAGAATCAAAGTGAAATTTTTAGAAATAAAGGTAACAACTCATGTGCAAGATGCATATAAAGAAAACCTTAAAAATTTGCCAAAGCCACAAGAGAAGATTTAAAATTTGATAAATTAAGGACAAAAATGATTCAATGTCATAAAAATTTTAATTCTCCTTATGTTAACATATAAATATAGTATAATCCTTATCAACATAATAATGATTTTTAATGTATCTAGGGTTTTTAATTTCATGTAAAAAATAAAAACCTAGGAATAGCCATGAAAACTCTAGAATAACAAACTAGTCATGATACAAATAGCCTTGCCAGATATTAAAATATATGATAAAGCCTCAATAAGTAAGATGATATTATACCAGAGCATAAGTAGGCAGACCAATGGAACCAAAGATAACTTTAGGAAAGGACCCAGATACATACAGAAACTTAGTATATGCTTAAGTGACATTTAAAATCAGTGAGGACCCCCGTATGTCCCTGGTGGTCTAGTGGCTAAGATAAAATCAGTGAGGAAATTGGGATAATTTAATAAAATAGTGCTGAGACAACTAGGTAGCCATCTGGAAAAAAATATGTTAGAACTATACACCACTGTTCATGAGAATAATTGCCAGATATATTGATTAAATTATAAAAAATCAAGCCATTATATATTAAAGAAAGAAATGAAAAAATTTGTCTATAACCTTGAGAGTAAAAGTAACCTTCTTATGATTCAAAACCTATAAGCCATAAGAAATGGTAGATAAATTTGACTACATAAAAATTTTTTAAAAGCTGCATTAAAAATAATAAAAATCAAAACAAAATTATAAACTGAAGAAAACCCTGAAACTAACAGTTTTAGAAATGGTAAATTGCCTTAAAAATATGCTATATTTCTCATACAGGAAACGTTCAATAGAAAAAAAAAACAACAGAAGACATAAAGAGTTCTCAGGAACAGAAATTGCAAAAAGTTCTCTGGCAAAGAAAGCTCAACCTCTACCATTAAAAAATGAAATTAAAGCTCTACTGGTATGTCAAACTTCTAGATATTTTCCAATTTGATGAAAAATGAAATTAAAGTTAAAACTTTACTGGTATTTCAAACTTCTAGACTTTTTTCAATTTGAGGGATTAAAACAGTATCTCTTGCCAAGATCATGGGGAAAAGCACTCTCATGTACTTCTATGGGAATGCCAACTGGCATAGCCCCTATAGATGATAATTTGGCAATATCTGAGCAAATATATTTTTCCTTTTACTCAGTGATATGGTTTGACTGTGTCCCCACTCAAATCTCATCTTCAATTACAGTTCCCATAATTCCTCTGTGTCATGGGAGGAAGCCGGTGGGCAGTAATTGAATCTTGGGGGCCATTACCCCCATGCTGCTGTTCTTGTGATAGTGAGTGAGTTCTCATGAGATCTGATGATTTTATAAGGGACTTTTCCCCCTTTTGCTCAGCATGTCTCTTTTCTGCCATCATGTGAAAAACAATGCATTTGCTTCCCCTTCTACCATGATTGTAATTTTCCTGAGGCCTCCCCAGCCATGCGGAACTGTGAGTCAATGAAACCTCTTTTCTTTATAAATTTCCTAGTCTTTGGAAGTTCTTTATAGCAGCATAAGAACAAACTAATACACTCAGCAATTCCACTTTTGAGAATATAATCTAAAGATAACTTTGCATGTTTCTGTGGAGACTTATTCAATGCAGCACTGTTTGTTATAGCCAAAGATTATCCCAAAAAGCCTCTCAAATATTATCCACAGGAGAATGATTAAATACATAGTGGTGTATCTATAAAATTATGAAGATATAAAAAAGGAATGAGAAGATTTTGGTACTGAGATGAGAACATCTTTGAAATAGATTGGCATCAGACAGTGTAGAGAAGGATACTTGAGTGGCCAACTATCCTAGTTGCTCAAAGTTAAGAAGTTTCCAGAGACAGGGGACTGTAAGCACTAAAACTGGGAAAGTCCTGGGCTAACAGACAGTTGGCAGTCCTCCTTGTCTAGCCCCTTTTTTTCTGTAAAAGAGGTGGGAATTAGAATATACACTCATATTCATTTGTATATGCATAGAAAACTTCTGGAAGGATACACAAGAAAGAAACAATGATGGTTTCATGTTTTATCTTTGGTGAGGATGGGGAACAGGTAGATGAAGGACTGAGATTGAAGGAAGTTGTTTCATTCAATGTATATTTTAAAAATTTAGACGTATGTGAATTTAATACCTATTCAAAAATTAAGCCAGCAAATAAATATCCAAAAACAAATCATTCAGGAATGAAAAAGTCATCTGTTTTGTGGGAGGGAAATGTTCTTTTCTTAAGTAGAGAGCAAGATATCTGGGTAATTTATACAGCTGAATGACTTGGAAACTTTCTTGCAAAGTATATTTTTTATAGCCTCTGCCGACCTTCTTTTGGATCATAAATGTAATGCAGTGTACTGTCCATTGAGAACAAAGACTTACAGGCTGTCTGCCCTGGTCAAAGAGAGCCCTTAAATTTCTGAATTGCCCAGACAGTCTCAACATAGACTCATAAAGCTGCTGTCTGAAAGAAAATAAATTCTACTCAAAGCAAATCAGCCTGTGAGCAACCGAATCTTTACTTCAATTTGATTTTATTCCTTTTTTACTCAAGGAACTCTGTATAACATTTTGTGACTTAGGAAAATTCTTTATAAAACTTAGATTTGTTTGCAAATTCATGTGTTTTTCAAAATGTTTGTTTTTTTTTAACTCTTTCTGAGCAGTAGAGTGTGAGGGAGATTTATTATTTATATATATACACCCACACACATATGTGTGCTGGTATGCATGGTTTTTATATGTTTTATATATTTTTGTAGCCTCTACCGGCCTTCTTTTGGATTATAAATGTAAGGCAGTGCATTGTCCATTGAGTGTGTATATATATATATAAAAAATTATATATATATATAAAATGAATCTCCCTTCCCCAGCTCTCTTTATATAGAAGTCCCACAATTTGCTGTTTGCAAGCCAGAGACCCAGGAGGGTTAGTGGTGAAGTCCCAGTAGAAGTTCAAATATCTGAGAACAAGGAACTCTGGTGGTATAAGTCCAAGTCTAAGGGTAGAGGACGAATGTTCCAACTCAGTCAAGGAGAGAGAGAGAGTGAATTCTCCCTCTTTGCACCTTTTTGTTGCATTCAGGCCCTCAAGAGATTGGATAGTCTCCTACCAAATTGGGGAGGGCCATCTGCTTACTTCAGTCTGCCTATTCAGATACTAATCTCATCCAGAAACACCCTAACAGACACACAGAGAAATAGTGGTTAGTCAAATATCTGAGTACCTCATAATTTAGTTAAGTTGACACATAAAATTAACCATCACAGGGAAGAACAAGGGATGTATGTAAGTGAGTAAGATAAAATCCCTGCCTCTAAGGAGAAACAATAATCACAGATACACAAAAAGAACTATTGCAACAATCATGGACATGGCTAGGCATGGTCCAGTTAAAGTGCCCAGGATGGCACAGAGTGGGAGATACTAGACTTGAAACTGGATGTCTAGTCTGAGGCAAAGTAAGCTGGAGAAGAGAATACAGGCAATGGTGTTAGTGCAGAATTGCAAATAGCAGCAAATACATGGAACATGCAGCAGCAGGGCCTGCTGAGAGGCAAGTAGAGAAAGTATGGGCAAAGGAATCAAGGAGCAGGCACTATCCAGAGATGAGAAGTAGGTCCCATGAAGTCTGTTAGTGGGAATAGGGCCTGAGCAGAAATTCATGTCTAAAAGTCTGTTCCCAGAGTGGGATGGATAGGTGGATGTACAGGCCAAAGCAAGGTGGATACCAGTTCTAGAAGGATCAATGTGCCAGGCAAATTTTCAGACTGGAAATCAGACACAAGGCCAGACAGAAATTAGGTGTCTCAAAACGTACCTTGCACAATGCACATAAACATCTCAGGGGATTGTAGCCTGAACAACAAGCTAAAACTATAAACTTTCTAGGAAATAAATTGGAGGAAATTGTCATGATCCCAAGATTAGCATAAAATCATCAACTAAGGCACAGAAAGTATTAATCATAAAAGAAAAAATAGATAAATTGCATCTAATAGCAATTTAAAAGTCTGCTCTTGGCAGGGCATGGTGGCTCACACCTGTAATCGCAGCACTTTGGGAGGCCGAGAGGGCAGATCATGAGGTCAGGAGCTCGAGACCAGCCTGGCCAACATAGTGAAACCCCATCTCTACTAAAAATACAAAAAATTAACTGGGCGTGGTGGTGGGCACCTGTAATTCCAGCTACTCGGAAAGCTGAGGCAGGAGAATCACTTGAACCCAGGAGGTTGAGGTTGCAGTGAGCCAAGATCGCACCATTGCACTCCAGCCTGGGCTACAAGAGTGAAATTCTGTCTCAAAAAAAAAAAAAAAAAAAAATCTGCTCTTTAAAAAACACCATTAAGAAAATGAAATTGCAAGCCACAATTTATAATGCATATATATTTAATAAATGACTAGCATTCAGAATGTATAAAGAATGTTTACAACTCAGTAAAAAGACAAGCAACCCAAGAAAAATATGTGCAGCTTGAACAAAAACTTCAGGAAATAATATATGCTAATTATCAATAAACAAAAGAAAAGATGCTCAATGGCGTTAGGCATCAAGGTGATGCAAATTAAGAACACAATAAAATATCATGAAACCCACTAGAAGCATCCTAAAATAAGAAAGATGTATATGTGTGTATGGGTGTGTGCACTTATGTGTGTGTGTGTTTTAGGAAAATCTATGATAAAGTGAATTTAAAATTCATGTAGAAGAGTGTCCAAAAACAGACAAGGAATTTTATTTTATTTTTAATTAATGTAAAGCTTTTTATATAGGTAAACTTGTGTCATGGGGATTTGTTGTACAGATTACTTTGTCGCTCAGGTATTAAGCCTAGTATCCATTAATTACTTTTCCTGATGCTCTCCCTCCTCCCACCCTCCACTTTCCCATAGGTCCCAGTACATATTGTTCCCCTCCAAGCATCCACATGTTCTCATCATTTTGCTTTCACTTATAGGTGGGAGCATGTGGTATTTTATTTTCTGTTCCAGTGTTGGCTTGCTAGGGATAATGGCCTCTTGCACCATCCATGTTCCTGCAAAGGACATGATCTTGTTCTTTTTTTATGGCTGCATAGTATTCCACAGTGTATGTGTACCACATTTTCTTTATCCAGTCTACCATTGGATGGGCATTTAGGTTGATTCCATGTCTTTGCTATGGTAAATACTGCTGCAATGCCCATGTTACTTTTTGACTTTTTAATAGTAGCCATTCTGACTGGTGTGAGATGGAATCTCTTTGTGGTTTTGGTTTGCATTTCTATAATGATCAGTGATATTGAGCTTTTTTTCATATGATTGTTGGTCACATGTATGTCTTCTTTTGAAGTGTCTATGTATTTTTCCTACTTTTTAATGGGATTGTTTGTTTGCTTTTTCTTGTAAATATGTTTAAGTTGCTTGTAGATGCTGGATATTAGACCTTTATCAGATGAATCATTTGCAAAAATGTTCTCCCATTCTGTAGATTGTTCACTCTGTCGATAGCTTCGTTTGTGTGCAGAAGCTCTTTAGTTTAAATAGATCCTATTTGTCAATTTTTACTTTTGTAGCAATGGTTTTTGGTGTCTTTGTCATAAAAATCCCTGCTTGTTCCTATGTCCCGAATGGTATTGCCTATATTGTCTTCCAGGGTTTTTATAGTTTTGGGTGTTATATTTAAGTTTTTAATCCATCTTGAGTAACGTTTGTATATGGCATAAGGAAGGGGTCTAGTATCAATCTTTTGCATATGGCTAGACAGTTATCCTAGCACCATTTATTGAATAAAGAATCCTTTCCCCATTGCTTGTTTTTGTCAGGTTTGTAAAAAATCAGATAGTTGTAGGTTTGTGGCCATAATTCTGGGTCCTCTATTTTGTTCCATTGGTCTATGTGTCTGTTTTTGTATCAGTACCGTGCTCTTTTGGTTACTGTTGCCCTGTAGTATAGTTTGAAGTTGGGTAGAATGATGCCTCCAGCTCTGTTATTTTTCTTTAGGATTGCCTTGGCTATTCAGGCTATTTTTTGGTTCTATATGAATTTTAAATTTTAAAGTTTAGTTTTTTCTAGTTCTAGGAAGAATGTCATTGGTACTTTATTAGGAATATCACTGAATCTTTAAATTGCTTTGGGCAGTATGGACATTTTAACAATATTGATCCTTTCTATCCATGAGTGTGGAACGTTTTTCCACTAGTTTGTGTCATCTCTGATTTCTTTGGGCAGTGTTTTGTAGTTCTTCTTGTAGAGATCTTTCACCTTCCTGCCTAAGTGCATTCCTAGGTATTTTATCCTTTTTGTGGCAATTGTGAATGGGATTGCATTTCTGATTTAGCTCTCGCCTTGACTGTTGTTGGTGATTTTTGCACATTGATTTTTCTATCCTAAGACTTTGCTGAAGTTGTTTATCAGCTTAAGAAGCTTTGGGCTGACACTATGGGATTTTTTAGATAAAGGATTACATCATCTGCAAAATAGGATAGCTTGACTTTCTCTCTTCCTATATGAGTGCACTTTATTTCTTTCTCTTGCCTAATTCTCCAAGACAGACTTCCAATACTATGTCGCATAGACGTGGTGAGAGAGGACATCCTTGTCTTGTGTCAGTTTTCAAGGGGAATGCTTCCAATTTTTGCTCATTCAATATGATGTTGGCTATAGGTTTGTCATAGTTGTCATAGTTGTCATAGTTGGCTGTAGGTTTGGCTCCTACTATTTTGAGGTATGTTCCTTCAATACCTAATTTATTGAGAGTTTTTAGCGTGAATGGATGTTGAATTTTATCGAAAGCCTTTTCTGCATCTATTGAGATAACCATTTGTTTTTTGTCTTCCGTTCTGTTTATGTGATGAATGAATAACATTTATTGATTTGCATATGTTGAACCAACTTTGCATCCCGTGGGTGAAGCCTATCGTGGTGGATAAGCTTTTTGATCTGCTACTGGATTTGGTTTGCCAGTATTTTGCTGAGGAGTTTTGCATCAGTATTTAGCAGGATATAGGTTTGAAGCTTTTTGGTTGTTGTTGTCTCGGTCAGGTTTTGGTATCAGAATGATGCTGGCCTCATAAAATGAGTTAGGGAGGAGTCTTTCCTCCTCAATTTTTTGGAATAGTTTCAGCAGGAATGGCACCAGCTCGTCTTTATACATCTGGTAGAATTTGGCTGTGAATCTGTCTGGTCCTAGCTTTTTGTTGTTGTTGTTGATAGGCTGTTCATTACTGATTCATTTTCTGAGCTCATTACTCATCTGTGCAGGAATTTAGTTTCTTCCTGGTTCAGTCTTGGGAGGATGTATGTGTCCAGGAATGTAACCATTTCTTCTAGATCTTCTAGTTTATGGGCATGTAGGTGTTCATAATATTCTCTGATAGTTATTTATAGTTCTGTGAGATCAGTGGTAATATCCCCCATTTCCTTTCTTATTGTGTTTATTCTAATCTTCTCTCTTTTCTTTCAATAAAGATTAACAATCTTTATTAATCTAAACATGTTTATAAGACTACTAAACATTGGCCTAGATAGAAGTCTACTTTATTAATTAAAAAAATAGCTCCTGGATTCATTAATCTTTTGAATGGTTATTCCTGTCTCAATCTCCTTCAGTTCACCTCTGATGTTGGTTACTTCTTGACTTCTGCTAGCTTTGGGATTGGTTGCTCTTAGTTCTCTAGTTCTTTTAGTTGTGATGTTAAGTTGTTATATTGACATCTTTCTAACTTTTTGATGTGGCCATTTAGTGCTATAAATTTCTCTCTTAAAAAAACTGCCTTAGCTGTGTCCCAGAGATTCTGGTACATTGTATTGTTGTTCTCATTAGGTTTGAAGAACTTTTTTATTTCTGCCTTAATTTCATTATTTACCCCCAAAGTCTTTCAGGCGCAGTTACTCAGTTTCAAGATAATTGTATAGTTTTGAGCTAATTTCTTAGTCTTGATTTCTAATTTTATTGTGCTGTGGTACGAGAGCATGTTTGTTATAATTTGAATTCTTTTGCTTCGTCTGAGGAGTGTTTTATGTCTGATTATTTGATCAATATTAGAGTATGTGTCACATGACAATGAGAAGAATGTGTATTCTGTTATTTTGGGATGGAGAATTTTGTAGATATCTATCAGATTCACTTGATCTTGTGCTGAGTTCAGGTTCTGAATATCTTCGTTAATTTTCTGTCTCAATGATCTGTCTAATATTGTCAGTGGGGTGTTAAAGTCTCCCACTATTATGTGTGGGAATCTAAGTCTCTTCAAAGTTCTCTAAGAATTTGCTTTATGAATCTAGGTATTCCTATGTTGAGTGCATATATATTTGGGATAGTTAGATCTTCTTGTTGAATTGAACTCTTTACCATTATATAATGCTCTTCTTTGTCTTTCACGATCTTTGTTGGTTTAAAATATGTTTTGTCTGAAATTAGGATTGCAATCTCTGCTTTTGTTGTTTTCCATTTGCTTGGTAGATTTTTTTCCATCCCTTTCTTTTGAGCTTATGTGTGTCATTGCATGTGAAATGGGTCTCTAGAAGACAGCATCATACCAAGGGGTCTTGGCTCTTTCTCCAGCTTGCCACTGTGTCTTTTAATTGGGGCATTCATCCCATTTACATTCAAGGTTAGTATTGATATGTGCAGATTTGACCCTGTCGTCATGATGCTAGCTGGTTATTATGCAGAATTGCTTATATAGTTGTTTTATAGTGTCCCTGGTCTGTGTACTTCAGTGTGTCTTTGTAGTGTCTGGTAACAATCTTTCCTTTCTACATTTAGTGATTCCTTCAGGACCTCTTGTAAGGCAGGTCTGGTGGTAATGAATTCCCTCAGCATTTACTTTTCTGAAAAGGATCTTATTTCTCCTTCACTTATGAAACTTAGTTAGGCCAGATATAAAATTATGGGCTGGAATTTCTTTTATTTAAGAATGTTGAATACTGACCCCCCAAACTCTTCTCACTTGTAGGGTTTCTGCTGAGAGGTTCACTGTTAGTCTGATGGGATCCCTTTTGTAGGTGACCTGACTTTTCTCTCTAGCTGCCTCTAATATTTTTTCTTTCATTTTGACCTTGGAGAATCTGATGATTATGTATCTCCTGGATAATCTTGTGAAGTATCTTGCTGGGGTTCTCTGTATTTTGTGAATTTGAATGTTGGCCACTCTGGCTAGGTTGGGGAAGTTCTCATGGATGATATCCTAAAATATGTTTTCAAAGTTTGTTACATTTTTCCCCGTCTCTTTCAGGGACTCAGTCTCTTTACAAAATTTCATATTTCTCAGAGGTTTTGTTTGTTCTTTTTCATTTTTTCCTATAATCCTGTATGTCTTACTTCAGAAAGCCAGTCTTGAATCTCTGAGAGTCTTTCCTCTGCTTCATCTGTTTTGCTATTAATACTTGTGATTGCATTATGAAATTTCTATAGTGAGTTTTTCAGCTCTGTCGGGTTGGTTATGTTCTCTTCTATTCTCTGTCAGGCTGGTTATTTTGTCGGTCAGCTCCTGCATTGTTTTATCATGATTTTTAGCTTCCTTAGATTGAGTTTCAGTGTACTCTTGTAGCTCAATGATCTTTGTTCCTATCCATATTCTGAATTCTATTTCTGCCATTTCAGCCATCTCAGCCTGGTTCAGAACCCTTGTTGGAGAACTGGTGCAGTCATTTGGAGGAAAGAAGGAACTTTGGCTTTTTGAGTTACCAGTGTTCTTGTGCTGATTCTTTCTCATCTTTTTGGGCTTATCTTCCTTTATTCTTTGAGGTTGCTGACTTTTGGATTTTTTTTTTTCCTTTTATGCTATTTGATGGTCTTGAGGTTTTGATTGTGGTGTAAGATGAATTGGGCCAACTGGCCTCATTTCCAGAAGACTTTAGGGGGCCAACACTCAGCTCCCAACTCCTGGACTGTGTGCGCTAACACTGGGGGACTTGTATTGGGCCCTTACTTTGTTCTCTGGCTCCTCAAGGTTAGGGATTCACTATGAAGGGGAGGCTCCCAGAATGCTAGTCACTACACTTTGATGAGTGGTGTCAGCAAAAGCATTTCATACTGTGGTGACAGCAGGATCCATCCTCATTCATATGTGCCAGGAGCAGTAGTAGCAGCTGTAGCAGAGTGCTACCAGGTGCCAGGGTGCCTGCCTCCTTGCAGGCCTACACCACAGTGGAGAAAGCAATGCTCAGGGGAGTGGTGGGGGCCTTTTTGGCAACTGTGTACCTAGTCATGTTGGCAGTGGTGTTGGCTCAGGGGTGGGGTGCTGGCGGGTGCAGGTCTGAGTGCCTTCTCTGTGCCCTACAAACAGAAGTGGTTGCTTAGGGTGAGGGAAGATCTGTTCTCTGCATAGTGTTAGCACAAGGGCAGGACCTTGGTAGGGGCAGGCTGGCTGTCTCTGTGTCCACCAAGACTTCATCTGCAATGGTGATTGCCTGGGGAATGGGGGCAGACTGGTGAGGCAAGACAAGCAAAACCTACCTGTGCCCACACACATCAGCAAAGTGATGTGGAGAGTGTCCATGGACCCAAGTGAAGCTGCAGTATGGGGAGGGAATATGTAGGCTGGTACATGGCCGTAGGGGCCAACCCACTAGAACCCTTCGCCAGTCTGGCACGATCCACCAGCTCAGAAACTATGGTGTGGGTCTCCATGGGGCCCAAGGCTGCCCTGCAAGATGTGGCCAGGTTGGAACCCCAGGAGAGTCCAGCAGACCAAGGGGTGTTCAGGTCAAACTGGCCCTATCTGATGGGCAAAACACCCTGCAGACTTCAGTACCCACAGTTTCCCTAGGGCTAAAGCCCCCTATGGGAGCAAGTGGAGCCTAGGGGAATGGATGTCCCTGGCCGGGCTCCACTACAAACGCTCCTGCACCAAACACTCTGGGCTCCACATCAGCTGGTTTGCTGCCTCACCACTTCTCTAAGCATCGCTCCCTGCCAATCTGAGTGTCTGTGGTGACTGAGGGGCCTCCTCCTGCCGGGATTCCAGAGGCCTGTGGGGTGAGCAGGTTGCTCTTTGCCAGCTCAACTCATCCATTTTCCTGGAGCCACTGAGGGCCAGAAACGAGTCTGGTGCATGGTAACCTGGTGCAGGGTTCCCAGCTTTCCTCCCCTTCAGCCCAGCTTCGGTGACTTCCCTCCATCCACTCTTGGTGCCTTCCCTCTGAAAATCTGTTGGGAGCATGCCAGTTCTCTTTGTCCCCCAGTGGGAGCTGTTCCATTTGGCTGTGTCTAGTTGGCCATCTTTCCCTCCCCCTGAGAGATTTTTTAAAAAGAAGAGTTAGAAGAAATTGTCTTACAGATATTAAACTTACCACAAAATGGTATGGCATTGGTATAAGGACAGAAAGATAGAAGAGTAGAATAATTGAGATATTCCAGAAACACATTTAAGTATATATGTATGAAAACTTAATAATGTGAAAAAGAAAATGCGAATAGGGTAGGAAAATATTTTAAATGAATATTTATTTAATAATTAAAATTTGAACTATTTATTAAAAGGATAATTTAAATAAATGCCTCTAGGAAATTGGCTCTATCCAATTGATAAAAGGTTTAAATTCCCTCCTCCATATTATATCATATTTTTAGAAATTCCAAATGGATTAAATACATAAATATAAATAATAATTATTATCTGGCAAAATCAAGGGTAAGATTTATGTAACCCTGTATAAAGGAGAACTTTTTTTTTAGCAAAACAGAAAGCTCAAGAATATGGTGAAGATTGATATATTTGACCATATGGAGTTTAATTTTTCCCCAAGGAAGAAAGAATATGCTAAAATCAAAGGAAAAACATGAAAAATGCACATAAATAAACAAATAAATCAGTCAGATATTTAATTTTTCTATTGTAAAAACATTGTTTGAAAATTTACCAAACACACACACATATACATACCCCAGTAGAAAGTTACATAAATATATGAATCTATTTAAATAAATATTTGTAAAGATAATCTCATTACTTGCAAGGAAATTATAGAAAAAAATAAAAACAAGATGGCATTTTCACCTAAAAAATAAAAAAAACTAAAACATCTAGTCGTACGCATATGTAAGGAGATGAGCACTCTCAAATTTTGTGTGATTTATTACAACCTTTCTGGAAAAAATCTGACAATTTTTAGCAAATTAAATAAAGAACATAATAGATACGAAAAGGATATATTAAGAGAGACATTAATGAAGAACACAGCATATAAAAGTAAAAGCAACAGTATGTAAGAATGTTTGTTGCAACATTGTGGTATAGAAAATAAATCAGGAAAATTCTCAGTGTCCGTTGGTGAGTTAAAAAGTTACGATAATTCTAGATCATAAGATGTTATTAAACTGCTAAAAGGAATGAGCTGTAATTTCTGACTTGGAGGAGAGCAATAGGCAAACCATGACCTATATAACTCTATGCCCACCATCCGTTTATTAGACTGTGAATAGTAACCCCTAAAACCATTAAGGACCCCTCGCTCCCATCTTAGTCCACATGCTCCATGTGGGCTTCCATCCTCAAGACAGGGTGGAACACATGACCCAGGTGGCAACATACTGAGCTCAAGAGTACAGTCAGTGCAATCCAACTCCATAAAATCTAATAAAACTCTTTTTTTCTGACAATGCTAGGAGTGCTGGGGCAACAAAGCAGAGGCGGTCTCTTTCCTACAGGACTTGGACATAAGTAAAAGGGTGTATGACCTCCACTGGTACAGGCATTGAGCCACCACCATGAAGCTCACCCACAAAGGACAGTAGAGCCATACTGAGATGGAATGAAACTGAATCCTGAACACATCATTCAAGTCAAACTTGGAGCTATATGTGCTCTTTCATCCCAAATGAGTTTGGGTTAGGTTTTCTCTCTCTCTCTTTTTTTTTTTTTTTTAAGCCCTTATTGGCCTGGTGTGGTGGCTCACACCTGTAATCCCAGCACTTTGGGAGGCTGAGGTGGGCCGATCACCTGAGGTCAGACATTCGAGACCAACCTGGCCAACATGGTGAAACCCCATCTCTACAAAAAATACAAAAATTAGCCGGGCGTAGTGGCGGGTGCCTGTAATGCCAGCTACTTAGGAGGCTGAGGCAGGAGAATCGCTTGAACCCAGGAGGTCGAGGTTGCAGGAAGCCAAGATTACACCACTGCACTCCAGTGTGGGCAACAGAGCAAGACTCCAAAAAAATAAAAAAAATAAAAAAACCTTATGGATACATTACATATTTTGGTAATGTGAATGTGGAAAAAGATAAAGAATAACGTGATGACAGATTGTTTATACTGATTCCCAAAGGAATAGAAATGAAGTTAGTTGAGAGAAGATTATTAAATTATTACTAATCATCTTATTAGTATACTATTACCACATTAATATTATATATTATGACTAATATACTTTTAAATTTCACTTATTGTTAGCATGTATAACATTCAAAACTGAAAACAAAAATCTTATAAAAGCCCATTGCTCTAACTAATGCTATCAACCAGTCTACATTTCTGCTTTTAAAGAACAGAATGTGAGATCCAAATGTATCTGTGAAAATTCAAGCATGAATTTTCTTTCTTTGTCTGTTTTCACTTCAAATAAGAAAACATATTGTAGTTAAACCAAAGTTTGTCTTTGATAGCAGGATTGTAATTAGAATATTCTAGTAATTGCTTTTGCTAATTCTTCTCTTGTATAGTGGTTACTAAATACACATAAAATACCCAAAGCCAATAGAGCATAGCCTGGGTGAGGAGGTTTTGGGTTCCAAGAGAATGAAGTAAGGGAAAAGTCATGGTAGAGGTTTAAATTGAAGAATTGGGCAGGAGTAAGATGACTGAAGACTCTTAAGTGTGTGCTAGGGAGATTGCACTTCATTCTGCACTTGATGAGGACCTAAAATGTTTTGCAGTAGAAGAACACGATAAGACAACGCCAGTAGCTGTGGGACAATAAACTTCAGCAAGATAAGACTAAATGCCCTGCTGCACGGACCTAAAGCTCCACTTTCCCGGTGCACTCTACTCTGCTTTAATTCCTAAATGATATAAGTGAAATTTTAAAGCACTTCCACATGTTAACATTCTATTTCTGCTGTGACTAAATTATTTTATGCTTTTATGTCCAAAAATCTGTTGTTTTTCTACGAAAATGCAGTACATTATTGAAAGGATTTATGTCTTCCTAAATGGAATTACGTGACCAAAGACATCATTGTTAGTACTTCCTGTCCCGCACTTCTGTGTGCTGTCCTCTCTTTTCTCAGTTCATAAGTTCAAATGTTATTAAGAAACAAAATCCTGAGACCTCCATAAATAAATTACAAATCCTTTACATATTTAGTTATCAATCATATACAGGTAATATTGTCTCTATCCTTCAGAGTCCCAGCTACCAATCGACACATTGATTTTTGATAAAACTATTTGATAAACATCCTAGTATAACCCACGTTTGTTTAAGGTCTATGGTAGAAGTTTCTCTAGCAAAATCAAGATCTGGATTTCTTATCTTTCTAGATACAAAAAATTACATTTCCCAGCCCTATTATGGTTAGATTGGGCCATGTGACCCGTTGTTGCCAGTGAACTAAAGAAGTAGGAAAGGCATGTATCCCTTCTGGGAAGAAGCATAGTAGAACAGATGCGTGATACCCATGCTATTTTCTCCTCTGGGCCACAGTAACAAAGAAGGCTGTGATCCAGAGGGTGAGGCTGTAAGATGAGGCAGCTTCTGTGAGCCTGGATCCTGAGGGACTGTGTGAGAAATAGAGCTCTCCTCTCTGCTTCTTCCCCCCAATAAAAGTACATTGCATAAATACTCATAAGCAAGAAATTAAAATTTGGTATGCTAAGTTGTATTAGTCCATTTTCATGCTGCTGATAAAGACATACCTGAGACTGGCTAATTTACAAAAGAAAGAGGTTTAATGAACTCACAGTTCCAAATGTCTGGGGAGGCCTCACAATCACGGAGGAAGCCAAAGAGGAGCAAGTCACATCTTACTTACGTGGATGGCAGCAGGTAAAGAGAAGAGGGGAACTCCTATTTTTAAAACCATCAGATTTCATGAAGCTTATTCACTATCATGAGAATACATGAGAAAGACCTGTCCCCATGATTCTATTACCTCCCACTGGGTCCCTCCCACAACACGTGGGAATTGTGAGAGTTATAACTCAAAACGAGATTTGGGTGGGGACACAGCCAAACTATATCATAAGTCATTGAATACTGCAGCATTCCTGGTTTATCATGCCTAACAAAGTTTCAAAGACCCCTCTGAGCATCTGATGGCTACTATGTACCCTGTCCCCAAAAAGCTGCATGGTCAAACAACATTATATATAAAGGATGTGAATATGCTTTTCTATGTATCACCCACCACAGATGGATATTGAATATTAAAGAATATTGGTTCCTTCCTTACATATACAATGATACAAGCTGAGTATCCCCAATCTGAAAATCAAAACTGTGAAATGCTAAAAAACCTGAAACTTTTTGAGCACCAACAGGATGCCACAAGTGGAAAATTTCACACCTGACCTCATGCAATGAGTCGCAGTTGAAATGCAGTCAAATTTGGTTTTATGCACAAAATCATTTAAAGTATTATATAAAATTACCTTCAGGGTATGTGTATATGTGTATTATGAAACATAAATGAATTTTGTGTTTAGACTTGGATCCCATCCCTGAGTTTTCTCATTATGTGTATGCAGATATTCCACAACCCCCCCCAAAAAAATCCAAAATCCAAAATACTTCTTGTGCCAAGCGTTTTACTATTGATTTATGTGGTGACCATTTATAATGTATCTAATTTTGAAAGTTGATGAGTTGAGGTAGGAAAATCAGTTGAATAATTCTTGAATTCTTCCAAGACAAAAAAACTCAGTCAGCCTTGCAGTACACCAGCTCCGATTAGAACTAAAATAATACCTTACCAGCCAGGGGGCTGATGGAAACAGCCAGGCATTTGCTAAGTGGGCTGGTGGTGTAGGGTAGAAGATAAAGACTGCTAGAGTTGTCTGCTTTACTTGGGGGTTGAAGTTGTGAACTGAAAACAAGTACCTTTTAACAGTTTTTGTTTGCTTACTTCAAAGAAAGTGAGTAAATTCCTGATTCTTAGGAAAAACCAATGAATACTCTCAAGAGTCAATAGGAAGATCTTGACATCGAAAGACTTTCTAAGAAACTGTCTGTGAGAGAAATAAGAAGGTCTCGAAACCCTTCAGAGAGATTAAACATTGAAAGGTAAAAGTGTTTTGTTAGAGTGTTTTCAATTTGCCAACCAAACCCCAAATGTTTAAATCATCATTTTTGAAGTGTTCACTAAATATGTTTTGTTAGAATGTTTTCAATTTGCCAACCAAATCCCAAATATTTAAATCATCATTTTGGAAGTGTTTACTAAATAAATCAATCAATCACATTTTTTTCCCCAGTGTCGCTGTATGTACTGAGGCAAGCTCTGGGCTGGTATGGGAAGGTAACGTCTGGTTTTCGTGCCTAGCCTCATTTTGTTTCCCCATTGTATAGGCCACCCTACACCTTCCTCTCCAGCTTTGCACTCTCCAGTTGCCCTCCTCTGCTTTGACTTCTTCTTAGGGCTCCAATTCCTGATTTTACCACCTGGCAGGGCACATTCTCAGCCTTGGCTGATTAGGGCAAGTCACAGCTTGATGCCTTCCTGTCACCTATCAAAATACGTCTAACATATAGTTTAATTTTTAGGTGTTTTTCTTAGGCTGCTTATGTATGTCAAGGCTGATAACTTGATCTAAGTAGATTGCAGTTTTTAAAATCAGGAACACAGGATATTGGAGGTCTTTGAACAATGCAAGGGTTAGAGATTGAGAGATACTGACCCCCACGCAATTGAAGATCCATGTATAATTTCTGACTCCCCCTAAATGTAACTAATAGCTTACTGTTGACTGAAAGCCTTACTGATAATGTAGTCAGTTAACATATATTTTGTTGGGTTTTTTTAACTTTTATTTTAAGTTCATGGGTACATGTGCAGGTTTGTTACATAAGTAAACTTGTGTTATGGGGGTTTCTTGTACAGATTATTTCATCGCCCAAGTATTAAGCCTAGTACCCACTGGTTATTTTTCCTGATCCTCTCCCTCCTCCCATCTTCCACCCTCTAATAGGCCCCAGTGTGTGTGGTTCCCCTCTATATGTCCACATGTTCTCATCATTTATCTCCCACTTGTAAGTGAAAACGTGCAGTATTTGGTTTTCTGTTCCTGTGTTTGTTTGCTAAGGATAATGGCTTCCAGCTCCATCCATGTTCCTGCAAAGGACATGATCTTGTTCTTTTTTATGGTGGGATAATATTCCATGGTGTCTATGTACCACATTTTCTTTATCCAGTCTACCATTGATGAGCATTTAGGTTGATTCCATGTCTTTGCTAGTGTGAAGAGCGTTGCAGTGAACATATGTGTGCATGTGTCTTTATAATAGACTAATTTATATTCCTTTGGGTATATACCCAGTAATAGGATTGCTAGGTTGAATGGTATTTCTGTCTTTAGGTCTTTGAGGAATCGCTACATTGTCTATGTTGTATGTATTATATACTGTTTTTTTTTTTTACAATAAAGTACGCTAGAGAAAAGAAAATGTTATTAACAAAATCATAAGGGGGAGAACATATGTACTGTTTTTGAAGTGGAAGTGAATCATCATAAAGGTTTTTATCCTCATCAACTTTACATTGAGTAGCCTGAGGAAGAGTAGGAAGAGAAAGGGTTGGTCTTGCTTTCTCAGGGGTGTCAGAAACAAAAAGAAATCCACGTGTTCAAATCCACATGTTCGAAGGATCAGTTGTATGTGCATTTGTGCAATGTGCATTGTCCCAAGATGATCAGCACTGCAGATACACTTCACCTTTCCTGCCAGACAAGAAAGTGATCATCCAGGGGTAGAAATGTTTCTTGAAGAATGGAGAGATGAAATGAAAGCAGTTAGTTTACAGATGACACCCCTCACAAGAGATAACACAGGTGTTTTTTGGAAGAGCTTCTATGTGGAAAAGGAAACTCTTCTGAAGTCTATCAGGGCAGAAGTAGAGCAACACATGGAAGGCATGCATAGAGGCAGAAAATTTTGGATCTATACAGGAATAAAATTTTTGTTAAGATTAGCCAGATTTGAAATATTTCTAAACTGAAATGTAAAGGAAATTTTTAAAAATTGGATAAAACCATAAAGCAGAGACTGGAGCAAGATGGCCGAATAGGAACAGCTTCAGTCTCCAGCTCCCAGCATGAGCGACACAGAAGACAGGTGATTTCTGCATTTTCAACTGAGGTACCGGATTCATCTCACTGGGGAGTGCGGGACAATCTGTGCTGATCAGCTGGTGCAGCCTGACCAGTGAGAACTGAAGCAGGGTGAGGCATCGCCTCACCTGGGAAGTGCAAGGGGGAAGAGAATCCCTTTTCCTAGCCAGGGGAA
>NW_012107409.1:0-1196 GCF_000951045.1 Mandrillus leucophaeus
AAAAACAAAAACAAAAAAGAAAAGAAAAGAAAAGAGTGGCTGGGCGTGAGCATGCCTGTAATCCCAGCACTTTGGAAGGCCAAGGTGGGAGGATTGCTTGAGTCCAGGAGTTTGAGGCCAGCCTGGGCAACATAGTGAGACTCCATCAAAAAAAAATTAGCCAGGCATGGTGGTACACGCCCATGGTCCCAGCTACTCGGGGGGCTAAAGCAGGAGGATCACTTGAGCCCAGTTATTTGAGAATGTAGTAAGCCATGATCGTGCCACTTCAGTCCAGCCTGGGTGACAGAGCGAGACCTTGTCTAAAAACAAAAAGAAAAAGAAAGAAAAGAAAAGAAGCTTCCAGAGCTTAAACTGATGCACTGAGTACCTAAGATCCTTCTCATCTCCCATTCAAGGACCCATTGAAATGATGAAAAAGATACTTTGAAAAAGAATGAAATAATAAGAGGTGCAAAAATAAAGGCTGGATCAGCAGGCAAGAAATCTTTAAAAGTCCTGGAGGGCAGAAAGCATTAGGATGAGACTGACAAAGTAGACAAGAAAACCACAGACTCAAACGCCACCAGGAAGGCCAGGTCTTGAAAAGAAGTCCATGGAAGCTTCTAACTGGATGGCGCCAGACAGAAGGCACAGAAGTGCACCACGGCGATCCTTAGGATAATTCATTAAAGCTGGGAGAGTTGGGACCGCCACTGTCTTAAACACCTTCAGCTTTTGCCCTCCAGCTAAACATAGAAAACCCATCCAGAAAAGAATAAAAAAGAGTACTTGGTAATTAAGGTATGATTACAGGGAAAAAAAAAAAAAAATCAGATGGCAGGACTGCCTTCCTTAGAATGTACACAAGTAGGCCAGGCACTGTGGCTCATGCCTGTAATCCCAGCACTTTGGCAGGTTGAGATGGGAGGATTGCCTGAGCCCAGGAGTTTGAACCATGGGCAACATAGTGTAACCGCAACTCTACAAGAAATACAAAAATTAGCTGGGTGTGGTGGCATGTGCCTGTGGTCCCAACTACTTGGAAGGCTGAGGTGGGAGGATGGCTTCAACCCAGGAGATTGAGGATGTAGTGAGCCATGACCACAGACAGAGCGAGACCCTGTCTCAAAAAAAAAAAAAAAAAGTAAACAAGTGAAGACTGAGCTTGAGATGTGAAAGTAAAGCGGCCAGATGCGGTGGCTCATGCCTATAAC
>NW_012107410.1:0-1828 GCF_000951045.1 Mandrillus leucophaeus
AAAAAAAAAAAAAAAATTTAGACTGTTTAGCTTTCCACTATGTCAAGATACTTTCCAGATACTAACAGTACTCAGAACTGTGTAAAAGTGAACAACCAACACCATGTTTTAAAGAAAAAAGTTTAAATGCAAGACTAAATCTTGGGGACATTACTAAATGTATTTCTAAGAAACCCTTCTCCAAGGTCAAAGTATTGGCAATTGTAATTTAAAAATTTATAATTTGTAATTACTGAAAATTTAACAATAGTTTCAAGAGCTAAGAATCAGATTGCTTTTTAAAACAGAACTTTTTTTTCCCTTGGGGATTCATACTTGACAACAACTCCAGTTAAACCTAATACTCCACCCAAATCCCAAATTCAAATGCATTATTTCACCTTGGAATAGTAACATTATAAAATGGAATTTCTAAATTACAATGTACATATACATAACACACCATTTTAACTGTCACATTTACCAGAATTATGAAATCAAAAACAAATTCTACATTCAAGGGACAAATGATAAATGCTTTGTTTTAGGAGTCCATTCCATTCTTTGTTGTTTTCTACTCCCATATTTTAAAATTATGATCAAAGGACCAAAGGCCAAGTCAATCCCATTTCCCTGAACCCAACTGCCAGTAGGTACTGGCCCTACATACGCGTCCTTTAACAAGCCCCGTTCTCAAAATGCCGGGGGGATTTACATAAGAACTTATTCCAAAGTGACTCTAAAATCCACATTCCCAAGATCTAGTGTGGGCTATTCATGTGTTCCAAGGCATCTCCAACATGCAGGCAAACTTATCTGTTCATATCGAGGTAAAACAGACAACAAACACAGTATTAACAAAAGCTACACAATTAAAACTAACCTTTTACTGCTTATTTAAGCTAATTATGTATTCTTACAAAACAGAGGCCCCTCAAGTCAATAATGTCTTTCATTTTAGTCACCCCCAAATTAAGACTCTTCCTTCAAAACCATTATTAGTTAACAAAAGTTTTAAAATGAAGAAAAATATTTTTTTCCAGAACCTGTATTTTGTGGTGTGATACAATTTCTTTTTATTCTTCAAACTTAGAAATAACTCATATATGGGTACTATTTGATATTTTTTTCAGATACCAAGGAATACTGACAGGATTCATAAATAGGATTTTCTGACACTGGCAGGAAGGTCTGCTAACATTTACAAAATACCAAAGACTCCTCTTTCAAACTTCAAAGATGGCTGAGAATTAACAGTTATGATTAGTTTTTCAGTACAAATAAAAAATTTAAATCTTGATTTTTTTTGGGGGGCCAACATTTTAAACAGTCAAATTTTACTCTACTTCCAGTTTTCAAATCAAAACTAACAAAAAAACTAATGAAAATTACCCAACTAGCAACAAGTCCCACATCCCAATGTTATTTTTAAACCAATTATAACCTACTGCCAGTAATTATTTGTAAGTACCTGCTTCTTTTATTAAGCACTGGTCAGTTACATAAAAGAATAATTTGCAAGAATGACACCTGGCAATGGGTCACCTTAATGCTTATGGAATAAACAGAAGCATTAACAAAACACCAGATCGTAAGCACTTTTAAATCTGTAATTTGAATTACCAAAATGATTTTTAAATGTTACTTTTCCACTGATACATTGTAGGGAGTCTAGTCCCAGCTAACACAGTTGATTTTAAAAAACACATAAATACTACACTTGTGCTTTTTATATCATATGGAAACAGCTCCAGGCAGAGCACAAGTAGAAGAAAACCTGCCAAATCAAACTACTGTAAATAAAGTTCCTCTATGTACTCCAGAGAGAAAACCTCAAAAATAAAACTCA
>NW_012107411.1:0-1557 GCF_000951045.1 Mandrillus leucophaeus
GGTGCCTCTAGAGTTGTTCCTTTATTCCAGTGGGCTCCTGGGCTCCCTGGCCTCAGGAATGAAGGTACAGACCTTCGCTGTGTTACAGCTCATAACTTATACACATCTAGATGTGTATAAGAGACAGGATCACACCCCTGCACTCCTGCCTGGGCAACAGGGCGAGACTCTGTCTCAAAGAAAAAAAAGAAAACATCACTCATAATGAGGAGAAAAAAACCATCACACCTGAACTAGAACTGACAAAGATATTGGAAACAGCAGACAATAACATTAAAACATTTATTACAACTGAATTCCAGATCTTCAAAAAGGAAAGAAAATACAGGACAGATATAAAAATATTCAACTCAGACTTACAGAGATGAAGCTAGAGACAAAAAGTGTGATGACTGGGATGAAAAATACGTTACATACATTTAATGGCAGATTAGATGTTACAGAAAAAAAAAGATTAATGAATTCCAAGAGATAACAATAGAAATCCAAAAGGAAACAGAGAAATAAAATATCAAAAATACCTCAGTAAGTTCTATGGCCACTTCAAGTATTATTATTAAAAAATAAAAAATCCACAATATGATAACCATCACCACCTACTAGAATAGCTACGATCAAAACAACTGAGAATATCAACTCGGCTAGGATGTGAAGCAACTAAAACACTTATGCAATGCTGATGAGAATGTAAACTGGTATAATCACCTTGGAAAACAGTGCTTACCATAAGATCCACCAATTCCACTTCTAGGTATCTTCTCAAGACATATGAAACATATGTTTACACACTTATATGCGGAATGTTCATAGCAAACAGTAGTCATGATAGCCCAAAATTATAACCATTCTAAGTGTCCACTAACCAGTGACTAGAATAACAAACTGAGATATATACATAGTATGAAATAATACAACTATGATAGTAGTGATCACGATAGCGATGATCGTGATCATAAATATGATAGTAGTGATACATGTTACAATGTGGAAGAACCTCAAGTATATGCTAATGAAATAAGCTAGACATAAAAGATTACATATTTTATTATTCAATTGATATGACGTTTCTAGAAAAAGCACATGCATAGAGACCGAAAACACATGAGTGTTTGCCTTAAGGCTGGGCATTGAGTGGTTGCCTTAGGGCTGAGGTTGACAGAAAGGAACATAAAAAATTTTTTTTTGAGCTGGTGGAAATGTTTTAAAAGTTTAGTTATGGTTGCATAAGTCTATGAGCCTCCTAAAAATAACTGAAATATTTACTTAAAATAGATAAATTTTATGGTATGTAAATAAAAGTCTTAAAATATGTGTCCCTTGTAGGGACATGGATACAGCTGGAAACCATCATTCTCAGCAAACTATCGCAAGAACAGAAAACCAAACACTGTATGTTCTCACTCACAGGTGGGAACTGAACAATGAGATCACTTGGACTCGGGAAGGGGAACATCACACACCGGGGCCTATCATGGGGAGGGGGGAGCGGGGAGGGATTGCATTGGGAGTTATACCTGATGTAAATGACGAGTTGATGGGTGCTGACGAGTTGATGGG
>NW_012107412.1:0-1296 GCF_000951045.1 Mandrillus leucophaeus
CCTCCACCTCCCAGGTTCAAGTGATTCTCCTGCCTCAGCCTCCCAAGTAGCTGGGATTACAGGCATGCGCCACCATGCCTGGCTAATTTTGTTTTTTTGTTGTTGTTGTTGTTTTTTTGAAACGGGAGTCTCACTCTGTCGCCCGGGCTGGAGTGCAGTGGCGCAATCTCGGCTCACTGCAAGCTCTGCCTCCCAGGTTCCCGCCATTCTCCTGCCTCAGCCTCCTGAGTAGCTGGGACTACAGGCGCCCACCACCTCGCCCGGCTTCCAGTTACTTGGGAGGCTGAGGCAGGAGGTTCGCTTGAGCCCGGGGGTTCAAGGCTGTAGTGAGCAGTGATTGTGCCACTGCATTCCATCTTGGGTGACAGAGTGAGTCCTTGTCTCAAAAAAGAAAAAAGAGAAAAACAGGCCGAGTGCAGTGGGTCACACCTGTTATCCTAACACTTTGGGAGGCTGAGTTGGGCAGATTGCCTGAGCTCAGGAGTTTGAGACCATCCTGGGCAACATGGTGAAACTCCGCCTCTACTGAAATACAAAAAATTAGCTGGGCGTGGTGGTGGGCACCTGTAGTCCCAGCTACTTGGGAGACTGAGGCAGGAGAATCACTTGAACCCAGGAGGCAGAGGTTGCAGTGAGCCAAGATCACGCCACTGCTCTCCAGCCTGGGTGACAGAACGAGACTTTGTCTCCAAAAAAGAAAAAAAAAATCATTGTGCTTTATATCATGTTTTGTGTCTGACTTATTCACCAATTACCATGTGTTTAGCTCTGTCCACATTACTCTGTGTATATTTCATACATTGATTATAACTGTAGCCAAATTCCTTTAGATCACAGTGGTGTCCAACTTTTTATTTTTGCTAGTTTCTTTTTTTTAATTTTTATTTTTTATTTGAGATGGAGTCTCACTCTGTCATCTGGCTGGAGTACAGTGATGTGATCGTGGCTCACTGCAACCTCCACCTCCTGGGTTCAAGCAATTCTCCTGCCTCAGCCTCCCGAGTAGCTGGGACTACAGGCACTCTCCACCACGCCCAGCTAATTTTTGTATTTTTAGTAGAGACGGGGTTTCACCATATTGGCCAGGGTGGTCTCGATCTCTTGACCTCATGATCTGCCCGCTTTGGCCTCCCAAAGTGCTGGGATTACAGGCGTGAACTACTGTGCCTGGCCTATTTGTGTTAGTTTCTTAGCCATAAAAGTGACATCCTGTTATTTCTATTTGGTTTTCTTCTATTACTATCTATTTTATTTATTTATTTATTTATTTATTTATTTATTTATTTATTTATTTTG
>NW_012107413.1:0-2288 GCF_000951045.1 Mandrillus leucophaeus
ACATTGAACTTCAAAGGGGAAAGGAATTGAGACAAGAAAAATGGGTCAAGTGGAGAGGACCTTTCTGATTAGGAGAAGATAGTAAGTGGGGAACATTTTACAGATCCTGACTCAAGCATGAGGCCTTTGCAACGTGCCTGTCTTATTGTTAAAGAGTGCCACTTAGACCAAATAATATTAAAAAGCGAAAGTGGCCTCTCTGCAAAAAAAAAACAGGCAGGAAGCAGAAAGAACTGGGCACCCCCTATGAAGCCATGGCATTAAGACGTCAGTTAAAGAAGATGACAGATTAAAAAAGTGCAAACACACTTTAATGAGCCAGTAAATGTGAGGGTCCGGGACTTTTACATATTCAAGGTGCTAAATAAAGATCCATCTGAAAACAGAAAAGAGAAAGGGGCAAGATCCTGATTAAACAATAAATAACAGTCAATAGCACACTTATGAAGTTTTTAAGTGTTGCCTTAAGTTTGTAATCAGTAATATGTAGGTATATTAATAACTTAATATTAATTAAAGTTGAATGTGTATTTTAATAATTATATACATACACATTCACAAACACAGCATTAAAAAGTTCTCTGTCACACTTAACAATTCACACCTAGAGATCCATGGTTGATCTAGTAAGCTGTAAGCACAAATGTTCATAACTGGAAACTTACTAAGTTTATAATCAAACTTAATAATAAATATTTAGGCCAAGCGCAGTAGCTCACACATGTAATCCTAGCACTTGGGAGGTCAAGGTGGCGAACTGCTTGAGCCCAGAGTTTGAGATCAGTGTGAGCAACATGGTGGGACCTCATCTATAAAACAAAACAAAACAAAAAAAAACATTAGCCAGGTGTGGTGGCATGTACCTGTAGTCCCAACTACTTGGGAGGCTGAGATGGAAGGATCACCTGAGCCCAGGAAGTCAAGGCTGCAGTGAGCCATGATTGCATCACTGCACTGGAGTGAGACGCTCTCTCAAAAAAAATAAATAAAAATAATGAAAGTTTAAACTTAATAAGTAAAAATAATGAGTGAACAATTATTGAATGCACATTATAATACTAGAGGCTTTACATATATTTCATCTAGCCCTCACAACAAATCTATAATAAAGGTAGGTATTATAATTGGACCCATCTTAGAGATGAAGGAAAAGAAGGAATAAGGTTAAGTTACCAAGACTACAGCTTCAGAGCTAGAATCTGAACTATGTATTTGTTTTAAAGTTCTATAATGTAATGACAAACATAACAATAAGGAATTCAAGAGTTTTTTGGAAGTGCACTAAACTTCTCACTGCTTATTTTGATTTCCTGTTTCTATTTTCTTCTCAATACTCTGTGTTCTCATCTTCCACGTCTACACCTTCTATTTGAACAATGGCATCTATTTCACGGCTTTAGGTTCACCTCTAAGTTGAAGTTTCCTCACTCTAGATCCAGCCTAGACAGCCCCCTCTCAGTCACCACCAAGTAGACATCTTGATTTGGATGTCATTCTGCTACCTGAAGCTAAACATGACCAACACTGAACTCAGTACCTCCAACCCACATCCAAAGTCTACTTTTCTTTGTATGTTTCTTACCTCAGAAAACAAACCTATCTTTCTTTCAGTGACTACACCAGGAACCTGGGAGGGACCATTCTTCTTTAAGCCTTATAGACAATCACATTACAAGTTCTCTTAGTTCTACCTCCTGAGTAACTCACCCGTTAGCTGAGTCTTCTCATCTACACCTCCACTATCAACTTCAGCAGGACTATTACAACAGTCTCCTAACAGCCCTGCTTGAGGACACATTCTAAATGTTTCCCACAGTGCTGCCAAAGTAACTTTTCTAAAGAACAAATCATGCAATTTACTCATTTATTTATTCAGCAATTATCTTGTTGAATATCTTCTGTGTGCCAGGTACTATTCTAAGTAGTGAGACATACACCAGTTAACAAAAGAGACACAAAGGGCATCAAAGAACTTATGTTCTAGAGAAGAGACACTGACAGTAAACAAAATGAGTATAAACACATGTGTGTGTGTAGATGTGTGATGTGTGGGTGTGCATATGAGATGAATAAAAGCTTACTGCCCTAATGCCTAATCGTACTAGTCCCCCATTCACCCACAACCTAGAATTCATCCCTGTTGAGCTATTTTTACTTTCCCAAACATGCCATGCCCCTATATCCAGACCTCTGTATATCCTCCTCCTTCTACCTAAAATTCTCTTCCCACTGGCTTTTCACCAGGCTAATGTCCACCCTCTTCCAGCCAGTTTTCCCTGATCCCCCCA
>NW_012107414.1:0-2920 GCF_000951045.1 Mandrillus leucophaeus
AGGGAGGGAGGGAGGGAGGGAGGGAGGAAGGGAGGAAGGGAGGAAGGAAGGACAAAAAAGAAAATTAACACTGAGTCTCCATCTTTCACATATCAGATTGGAAAAAAAATCCCAATGCTTGATAATTAAAGTTTGTTTCAGAAGGATTGAAGAAACTAGTACTCTCACACGAGTTGAGAGACTCTATCATCAAGATAGCAACATCTACCAAAAATTGTCAAGCCCTTTGACATACTTCCAATAATTTACCTGAGAAAAAGTTTTCACGTTTGCGAGATGATATGCATGCTAAGATATTCTCTGCAACATGAACTATTATAGCAAAAGCCCGGAAACAACTTCAATGTCCATTAGTGGGGAGATTAATTCAATATATTATGAGATTCATCCATACAATGAAATAAGGATAAATTTTTTTTTTTTTTTTTTTTTTTTGTGTTGCTTTGTTTTTCTTTTTGGCGTAGAATGGCGTGATCTTGGGCAAACTTAGCTCACTCCAAATAATAAGTTGGCAGGAGCTGCTCGCTCTTTCTCTTTAACAGACTTTATTTATTTATTTGTATTTATTTACTTTTTGGAGACAGAGTCTCGCTCAGCCGCCCAGGCTGGAATGCAATGGCACAATCTCAGCTCACTGCAACCACTGCCTCCCAGGTTCAAACGATTCTCCTGCCTCAGCCTCCCAAGTAGCTGGGATTATAGGCACCCACCATCATGCCTGGCTAATTTTTGTATTTTTAGTAGAGATGGGGTTTCCCCATGTTGGCCAGGGTGGTCTTAATGGTCTTGAACTCCTGACCTCAGGTGATCTGCCCGCCTCAGCCTCCCAAAGTGCTGGGATTACAGGTGGGAGCCACCGCACCTGGCCTTTTTTTTTTGGAGACAGAGTCTCGCTTAGCCGCCCAGGCTGGAGTGTAGTGGCGTGATCTAATATGGTGATACTCCATCTCTACTAAAAATACAAAAATTAGCCGGGCGTGGTGACAGGTGCCTGTAATTGCAGCTACTCGGGAGGCTGAGGCAGGAGAATGGCGTGAACCCAGGAGGCGGAGGTTGCAGTGAGCCGAGATCGCGCCACTGCACTCCAGTCTGCGTGACAGAGAGACTCTGTCTTAAAAAAAAAAAAAACATGAAAGAAAAAGAAAAGAAAAAAACAGTATATACTCGTGGAAAAAGTGAGAATGAAAAGAACAAATACTCTCTTAAATTTATTATGAAAATAGTTCTGACTTCACAGTCCCCTGAAAGGGTCTTGGGAGCACTCTGAGAACTACTTACTTGTACTATGAAACCTCTGAGGCAAATGTACACGGAGGCACAAAGAGAATAACGAAATGACTCGCAGTCACGGAGCCGGGATGGGAAGCCAGGAAGTCTGATTGCAGACCTCAGGACTGGCCCCTAGAGGCAGAAGGGCAGTAGTAGGGGCCCAGCTCACAAAGGTTTTGACAGTGGGCTGGTGGCTGCCCAGCATTTGCAATACCAGACTTTCCCTTTATCTGATGCGGTAAAATTTCAAATTAAATCTTCCAATTTGTGCAAAGCAGAGATAAGGGAAAGGGAGAGGAGCCACCACAAAACTCTAGGCCTAGACCTCTCCAGGGGGCCTAGATCGGCCCTACACAGGAAGTAACAGCAAACCTCCACCTGAGGGACAAAGCAGCTAGGGGAGGCACAGCCAGTGCCGCATGTCACGTAGCCTTTGAAAAACTCCAATACAAGGCCGGGTGCAGTGGCTCACGCTTGTAATCCCAGCACTTTGGGAGGCCGAGGTGGGTGGATTACCTGAGGCCAGGAGTTCGTGACCAGCCTGGCCAACATGGTGAAACCCCATCTCTACTAAAAAAAAAAAAAAAAAAAATACAAAAATTAGCCGGGCGTGGTGACAGGTGCCTGTAATTGCAGCTACTCGGGAGGCTGAGGCAGGAGAATGGCGTGAACCCAGGAGGCGGAGGTTGCAGTGAGCCGAGATCGCGCCACTGCACTCCAGTCTGCGTGACAGAGAGACTCTGTCTTAAAAAAAAAAAAAACATGAAAGAAAAAGAAAAGAAAAAAACAGTATATACTCGTGGAAAAAGTGAGAATGAAAAGAACAAATACTCTCTTAAATTTATTATGAAAATAGTTCTGACTTCACAGTCCCCTGAAAGGGTCTTGGGAGCACTCTGAGAACTACTTACTTGTACTATGAAACCTCTGAGGCAAATGTACACGGAGGCACAAAGAGAATAACGAAATGACTCGCAGTCACGGAGCCGGGATGGGAAGCCAGGAAGTCTGATTGCAGACCTCAGGACTGGCCCCTAGAGGCAGAAGGGCAGTAGTAGGGGCCCAGCTCACAAAGGTTTTGACAGTGGGCTGGTGGCTGCCCAGCATTTGCAATACCAGACTTTCCCTTTATCTGATGCGGTAAAATTTCAAATTAAATCTTCCAATTTGTGCAAAGCAGAGATAAGGGAAAGGGAGAGGAGCCACCACAAAACTCTAGGCCTAGACCTCTCCAGGGGGCCTAGATCGGCCCTACACAGGAAGTAACAGCAAACCTCCACCTGAGGGACAAAGCAGCTAGGGGAGGCACAGCCAGTGCCGGGGGGCTCTCCAGGAACGGCTCTCTGTCCTGCCGCCACTGAGTCATTATCTATCTCTCCCTCCGTTCAAAGACACTTCTTTCTTTCTTTCTTATTTTTTTTTAGACGGAGTCTCACTCTGTCACCCAGGCTGGAGTGCAATGCTGCGATCTTGGCTCACCGCAACCTCTGCCTTCCGGGTTCAAGTGATTCTTCTGCCTCAGCCTCCCTGGTAGCTGGAATTACAGGTGTCTGCCGCCATGCCTGGCTAATCTGTGTATTTTTAGTAGAGATGGGGTTTCACCATGTTGGCCAGGCTGGTCTCGAACTCCTGACCTCCGGTGATCCACCTG
>NW_012107415.1:0-1230 GCF_000951045.1 Mandrillus leucophaeus
GCCAAGTGGGTGATGGACACATATCCATGGGCAGCCAGCCCACAACAACATGAGTGGCCTCCCCTGCTGCAGTTACGGCCTGAGGATGTCGGCTTTGACGGCTACTCCATGCCTCGGGAAGGATCGACAAGCAAGCAGGTGCCCCCCAGTGATGCTGAAGGTGATCCGCTGGTGAGTCCTCAGCTGGCAGAACAGTTCAGCATTCGTTGAGCACTTACTGTGTGTTGGGTATGATGCAGGGCCTCTGGAAATACAAAGGTGACTAAACCCAGCCTTGCTTTGGAAGGCTGGACTCAAATGACTGGGCCATTTGGAAAATGACCCCAAGGTTAGGGCCATTTTTGCCAATATTTTCTTCCATGGTTTTTGTTTTTCCCCAAAGACCTTTCCTCTAAAAATTTTTTTCTGGTTCTAGACAAAAGGTTAAGAATTGATTTTTCCCCTTAAATGTTCTTATACCTACTGTCTCTGTACAACTCTTTGCCCTCTAATTTGGGATGCCACCTCTATTACCTACTATCCTATTACTTTGATCTCTCCTACCAGTAACAGAGCAGAGGAAGAGATTGCTAAGGACCAGAAGCCCAAGGCAAATGATCAGGAGGGTAGACAGGGAGAGGTTTGAGGGCAGGAGGGACTCACAGAGGGGAGGGGACCTGAATATGAGTCCCATGGTCATTGAGATAAGCTCAGTCTTTAACACTGTTTAAGCTTCTTATTTATTTGGCTGTTGCTAAAACAATAAAGGCCCTTTAGGAAGCACCCGGGCTGGGGTGGCTCACTCCTGTAGTCCAAGCACTTTGGGAGGCCGAGGCAGGCAGATCACGAGGTCGGGAGATCAAGACCATCCTGGCTAACACAGTGAAACCCTGTCTCTACTAAAAATACAAAAAAATTAGCCAGGCATGGTGGCATGCACCTGTAGTCCCAGCTGCTTGGGAGGCTGAGGCAGGAGAATGGCGTGAATCTGGGAGGTGAGCTTGCAGTGAGCCGAGATTGTGCCACTGTACTCCAGCCTGGGCGACAGAGCGAGACACTGTCTCAACAACAGCAACAACAACAACAACGAAGCACCGGGCTGGGTGCAGTGACTCATGCCTGTAGTCCCAGTGCTTTTGGTGGCTGAGTTGGGTGGATTGCTTGAGCTCATGAGCTCGAAAACAGCCTGGGCAACGTAACAAAACCTCTTCTCTACAAAAAATACAAAAATTAACCGGGCATGGTGGCACA
>NW_012107416.1:0-1059 GCF_000951045.1 Mandrillus leucophaeus
AACTATCTAGTCATTGAAAGGTCACTGGAAATAAAAACACAGAGGACAGGGAAATGAAAATAAACTCTCCACTAAATTTCATATTACAATTCTATAAATTCCAATTCTTTTTTTTTTTTTTTTTGGAGCCTCCCTCTGTTGCCCAGGCTGGAGTGGAGTGGTACGATGACCTTGGCTCACTGCCACTACACATCTAGATGTGTATAAGAGACAGCCTCCCTCTGTTGCCCAGGCTGGAGTGGAGTGGTACGATGACCTTGGCTCACTGCCACCTTGACCTCCTGGGTTCAAGTGATTCTCCTGCCTCAGCCTCTTGAATAGCTGGGACTACAGGCGCCTGCCACCACGCCTGGCTAATTTTTGTATTTTTAATAGAGACAGGGTTTCACCATGTTGGCCAGGCTGATCTCGAACTCCTGACCTCAAGTCACCTGCCTGCCTCCCGAAGTGCTGGGATTACAGGTGTGAGCCATTGTGCCTGGCCCAATTCTTTTTATGCTATTAATTAATGAAATTTGTTTTCATCACATAGGCCCAAATCATTAGGAATTATACTTGTGTGTGTGCACATGAATACATTCACACAACCACACAAAACCTTTTTCTTTCTCCTTTTTCTCTTACCAAACAATTTATACATTCAATAAATGTTTATAGAGCAACTACGCTTTCCTCTTATACCTTTCCTACTCCCTATACTATAGACCTTATGGGAGTCATCAGAATTATAGGTGTTGGTTAGGGTTGAGGACATATGAGAGAACACATATCCACTCTGGATAGATATGTAGACACTTCTGTCTCTTTTCTTTTCCCCTCCAATCTCAGCTCCTGGAAACAGAGATCAGTAATAAATTAGGAAGATTGATTACATGTCTACATGTCTAGCTTTATCACTATCATGCTGGGTATATCACAAGATTTCTCTCTCTCTTTTTTTTTTTTTTGAGACGTAGTATTGCTTTGTCACCCAGGCTGGAGTGCAGTGGTGCAATCTCGGTTCACTGCAAGCTCCGCCTCCCGGGTTCACACCATTCTCCTGCCTCAGCCTCCCAAGTA
>NW_012107417.1:0-1175 GCF_000951045.1 Mandrillus leucophaeus
TATTTTCAGTAAAGATGGGATTTTAACATGTTGCCTAGGCTGGTGTCAAATTCCTGGCCTCAAATGATCTGCCTGCCTCAGCTGCCCAAAGTGCTGGGATTACAGGCATGAACCACTGCACCCAGCCTCAAGGAATAATTTAAAGCCAAGAGTACAGAATATTGTATAGGAATAAAACATTCTCTTTAGATCTTGAAGATAAACATTTTTAGCATCAGGCCACAGCCACAATTAGAATCTGTGGGGAAAAAAATTACTGTATCTGATGAAAAAGTTGAAAAAGAGTTCTCTCAGGCATTGTTTTCAAAGAGGAGAGAAAGCTAAAAACACTGAAACGTAATTAAAAATTGAACTTTTGGGTTAAAAATGTTAAAAATCTCTTTGTAATTTTACTAAGAGTAAATCAATACCTTAAGATTTTCTTGTTCTAACGAATTATTTAGTGCATTAGTGTATTATTTTTAATATTAAAGACCAATAACTAGAAAGACTATTATAAATAATTTTATTTTAGTAGTAGCCAACTTTAACACGTAAAGATTTTGTTGTTCTCATAAATCCTCTTTTTACAAGCCTTATTATTCGGCTGGTGCAAAAGTAATTAAGGTTTATGCCATTGCCTTCAAAATACAACTTAGACACACCGTTTATCACGTGCTTGGACTTCTGTTTTACCCTAAACCTCTCTCTTTCCTAAATAGCCAGTCATTTTATTTTCAAACAAAAATTTACTATCAAGATTCTCCTATAAAATTATTTTCTTTTTAATCTTTCTTACCAAATATACATCTTTATATTCACAATTTTATTTACGACTCTCTTATTTACTGGTTTCTTTTATCTTGTTTCATAAATAACCTTTAAATTCAGCAAAAATTATTTTCCTTTAAAAAATAGTTTTTGAAGAAAAATGTTTTCCTATAATAAATTGTATAAATAATTGGAAATGACCCAAATATTTCACAAATATCTATTATTTAGTATAATATAATGTTATTCTAAATTATAAAAAAGTTCATTTACTAGGATTATTTCATTATATTTACCTATTTATTTTTTTAGAAGTTGACCTAGATTACGTATGAAAACTGTGATAGTCATCATTTAAAGTTATTCCCCTCTTTTCTATTTTTATAGACTGGAATTTCAGGAGTTTACCTTAGTAAGAACCTTAA
>NW_012107418.1:0-1198 GCF_000951045.1 Mandrillus leucophaeus
AGGCGGAGGTTGCAGTGAGCCAAGATTGCACCACTGCACTCCAGCCTGGGTGACAAAGTGAGACTCCGTCTCAAAAAAAAAAAAAAAAAAAAAAAAAATTAGCCAAGTGTGGTGGTGCACGCCTATGGTCCCAGCTACTCAGGAGGCTGAGGTGGGAGGACAGCTTGGGCCCAGGAGTTCAAGACCAGCCTGGGCAACATGGTGAAACCCCATCTCTACAAAAAATACAAAAATTAGCCAGGTGTGGTGGTGCACGCCTATGGTCCCAGCTACTCAGGAGGCTGAGGTGGGAGGATTGCTTCAGCTTGGGAGGCAGAGGTTGCAGTGAGCTGAGATCATGCCACTGCACTCCAGCTTGGGCAACAGAGCGAGACTCTGTCTCAAAAAAAAAAAAAAACCAAAAAAACTTTTATTGGCAAACATTACAGTGTTTCAATGATTATAAAGATTTTTGCTAAATTAATACAAGGGGGAGAGACTACAGTCTAGGATGACTTTTAGGTTTCTGGCTTGAGCAACTCAAGGTGTTGGTGAACTGGAAAAGGAGAGAGGGTCTTGGAGAAAGTGTCAGCACTCATTATGTGACACTCCAGCCATCTCATTCAGGCTGGATGTGATTTTCTGTTTCTCCATAGATCAAGATGGAGATACTGAATCTGCGTGTTGTTTCTCCATTAGTGAACAGAGGATCATAATTAGAGTTGGAAAGGATCTTTAAAATCACTTAGTTCATACCCACATCTTCCTCTCATTCATCCCTCCAACAAATGTTTGCATTGCCTTCACACTTTTCCTGTGAAATGATCATCCATGGAGATGAAATTGCTTACCCTCTCTCAATTTCCTCAATTGCAAAAGGCGAATAATATTATCTACCTCACAGGATTAAATCAGATAATATATATAAAGCATTTATTATAGTGCCTAGCAAGTGTTCAATAAATAAATCCCAAATATTAGCTTAAAAATGCCAGTGCAGTACAGTTTGCAACCCATTAATAGATTGTGAAATCAGTTTTAGTGTGCAGTGACAAG
Organism: Mandrillus leucophaeus; assembly: GCF_000951045.1. Lineage (NCBI taxonomy): Eukaryota > Metazoa > Chordata > Mammalia > Primates > Cercopithecidae > Mandrillus > Mandrillus leucophaeus. Next base: position 1,036 of record NW_012107418.1, read on the forward strand.
CAATTTTTTAAAGAGAAGTAGAAAACATGTAGTGTGTGTGTTATTATACAAAATATTTGTTTCCATGTAAATGTGGGTTTATGTTAAATATTTATATGTTTATATAGCATATAAATTTGTACACTTACACTTATTTTTTATTTTTATTTTTATTTATTTATTT
>NW_012107419.1:0-37037 GCF_000951045.1 Mandrillus leucophaeus
CTAGAAGAAAAGATAGGAAATACCATTTTAGACATTGACCATGGTAAATAATTTATGACTAAATCCCCAAAAGCAATTGCAACAAAAACAAAAATTGACAAGTAGAATCTAATTAACTAAATAAAGAGCTTATACACAGCAAAAGAAACTACTCACACAGCAAACAGAAAACCCACAGAAAGGGGGAAATATTTGCAAACTATACATCCAACAAAAGTCTAATATCCAAAATGTATAAGGAAGTTAAACAATTCAACAAAAAACAATCCCATTAAAAAGATATACAGACATAAACAGACATTTTCTCAAAAGAAGATTTACAAGCAGCCAACAAGCATTTGAAAAAAAAAATGCTCAATACCAATAATCATTAGAAAAATGCAAATAAAAACCACAATGAGATACCAACTTACATCACTCCCATGGCTACTAATAAACAGTCAGGAAAAAAATAAAGAAGATGCTGACAAGGCTGCAGAGAAAAGGGAATGTTTATACACTGTTAGGGGAATGTAAATTAGTTCAGCCCCTGTGGAAAGCAGTTGAGGGATTTCTCAAACAACTTAAAACAGAGCTATCATTCAGCCTAGCAATCCCTCTACTGGGTATATACACAAAGGAAAATAAATCATTCTACCGAAAAGACCTATGCACTTGTATGTTTATCACAGCACTATTCACAATAGCAAAGACATGGAATCAACCTAGGGGCCCATAAACAGTACAACGGATAAAGAACGTGGCACATATACACCAAGGAACTCTGTGCAGCCATAAAAAAAAAAAATGAAATTATGTCCTTTGCAGTGATATGAATGCAGCTGGAGGCTATCTTCCTAAGCAAATTAATGTAAGAACAGGAAATTGAATATTGCATGTTCTCACATATAAGTGAGAGTTAATCATTTGGACATTAAGATGGGAACAATAAATACTATAGTAAACTATCTCTTATTATTGCTAATAAATTAGTTTAGGATGGTTACAGAAAAGATTATCAATGTACAAAAACAGTTGTTTTTCTATATTCTACGAATGAACTATATGAAGATAAAAATTTACAATAGTAGCAAAAAGAATAAAATACTTAGGAACAAATTTACCAAAGGCAATGAAAACCTGTACACTGAAAACTATAAATATTACAGAAAGAAATTAAAAGAAAATATAAATAAATGCATATGTTATGCATTCAAGCATTTGAGGCCCAAATATTTTTTAAATGGCAGTAACCTAAAAATTAACCTAGAATTTCAAGATGGTCTCTATCCAAACTTCCCCTCCTTTTGGCAGACATTGACAAGCTGGTCCTAAAAGCAACATGATAATTGAAATGATACAGAAGAGTCTGAACTTTTTTTTAAAGAAAAACAAAATTAGAGGACTCATTCTGCCTAATTTTAAAACTTACTACAAACCTACAATAACCAAGCTTCTGTGACACTGACATAAGGATAGACATATAGATTGATTAAAAGAATCAAGGCCAGAAATTAAGCCATACACCTATGGTTAATTGTTTTTCAACAAATATACAAAGAGATTTCAAGATGAAATAATAGTTTTTTCAACAAAAGATGCTGAGACAACTAGTTATCAACATGCAAAGGGGTGAATTTAGACTCCTATCTCACATAATACAAAAAAATTAAATCAAAATGGATAAAAGACTTAACCGTAAAAACTAGAAGTGTAAAACTTTTTGAAGAAAAATACAGAAATAAATATTCCTGACTTTAAATTTACCAACGAAAGAAAAAATAGGTTAATTGGACTTTCTCAAAATCAAGAAACCCATTTTTCTTTTCAATAGCACTGTTAAATAGGTAAAAATATATTCAGACAATGAGAGAAAATATGTGCAAATCATATATTTGATATGTATCTAGCATCCAGAATATAAAAAGAATCCTTACAATTCAACAGTAAAAGATGAATAATTAAAAATGGGCTTAGGATTAAGATATTATTTCAATGTAGATAAACAAATGGCCAATAGTACATAAAAAGATGCTCAACACTATTCATTATTAGAAAACTACAAATCAAAACCACAATAAAATACTGCTTCCTATAATTCATAATGACTACAATAAAAATGGAAAATTCAAGTGTTGGTGAAAATGTGGAGAAATTAAAATTCTCATACCTTGCTCATTGGAATGTAACATGGTACAGCCAACTGGAAAAACATTTTGGCAAATTCACAAAAAGTTAAACGTAGAGTCACCATATGATTGAACAATTCCACAGTCAGATATATAAAACATATATTTCCACAAAATATGTACACAAATGTAATTGCAACTTTATTCATGTTAACCGAAAAGTGGAAACAAACCAAAGTCTATCAATTGATGAAGGGAGAAACAAAATGGATATATTTCTACAATGGACTATGATTTATTCATAAAAAGGAGTGACATAGTGACACATGGTAAAACATGGATGTATCTCGAAAACTGTATGCTGACTGAAAGAAGCCAGACACAAAAAGGCACATATTGTGTGATTCCAATTATATGAAATGTCCAGCATAGGCAAATTCATAAAGACAAAAAGCAAATTAGTAATTTCCAGAACCTGCAGGGAGGGGAAAATGGGAAATGACTGCTAGTAGTTATGTGTTTTGCTGTTGTTGTTGTTGTTGTTTTGTTTTTTCTTGAGATGATGAAAATATCCTGGAATCTGATAGTTGTGAAGGATGTGTAACTGTGAATATACTAATAACCTTTAAGTTATGCACTTTAAGAGGGTGAATGTTTTCACACTTGAAGTATATCTCAGCAAAAAACATCAATGAGAATGGTTAAAAGAGACATCTGTACTCTGGGCTCCTCTAGCTTTAAACTGACTTGTCAACTCCATGTGTTTGTCCATGCCCCCCAACTTTCTATGGAGCACCCACAGCAATTGCAGAATGGCCAGTGCCCTGCTACTGCTCTTGGTGGTCCTAATTAGATCAACCTACCTAGACTCCAGGTTTCTCCCATGAACTTATAGGAAAAAGGTACTGTGGAGGTTTTAATTCACATAAGAAGTCACATAAGCAACAGTGATTCCAAGAGAACAATGGCCAGAAGCATATTGTATTTGAAGGGTGCCAGATGATTACTTGGCATTTGCATGTTGAAGTACCGTCATGGCTACTAGGCACTCTTTCTCCCATTCTGGAGTTCAAGATCAAGAAGATATTGGGAAAGAAGGCCTTCCCAGGAAACCGACAGTGAACTGGTGGGAGATGTGGAGAACTGGCGCATGCCAGTGTGGGACAATCGACCTTCAGTAGCCCCAAGAGATATCAAGGGAATTGCTCAAGAGGAGAAATTTTTGATATAACTAGCACAAGCATCCACAAACCATAACTGAAGCTGGCTGAAGGGCCAAAACAAAGTTCTAAAATTCCCCAGACAGGCATTAACCCTTTAGTCGCTGGATCCTAGGAAGTTGGAAAAATAACTAGGTATACAACCAGAGAGGATGGGACAGAGAGTGAAGGATAAATAAAGTCTTGCTTCAAGCAATGGGTTTTTTAAACTAGTCTAGAGGTAGTAAAATATTTTAACGTTCAGGATGATCATACCTTTACCAACAGAATGATCATACCTTTGCATATTCACTGAATTATCAGTTCTAATTAAAATACAACCCGATATTGAATTCACCTCATTACATCATGAGGTAATTGAAAGAATGAATCAAGAACATATCTTAGGTTCTAGTTGGAGCAAATAGTTGCTACTAACTAGGATAACGTTGACTAAAGAGAAACAAGATGAGAAGGGGTAGTGCAGACCTTTCTATGGGGCATGTGAAATTCACCAGCTAATAATCATAAAATTACACATATTACAAATGAGAATGATTATAAATCCCCAACTCCTTGGGAAAATTTGGATCTAGAAATATTGATTTGTGATGGCATTTGAAAATCCAGGACTCCATGAAATCATATAGGGAGAGTTTGTAGTTAGAGAAAAGGGGTCTAGGACCAAGCCCTAGAACACACCAATACTCAAAAAAGAGGAGAAGGAGCCTGCAGAATTTGAAGAAGCACAGTCCAAAAGACCTCCCTTACTTCTAATATCGCCTGAATGTTTAGGAGTTTCCCCAAACCACCATTATACTTGATAATTCTCTAGAACTACTCATAGAACTTAACTGAAAGTTGCCTCTCATCAATATGTGACAATATGTATGAAGTTTTACTAACCACGGAAGCTCACCTGAGCCTCAGTATCCAAAATTTTTACTGAGGGGTTCCATGGTTGACTACAAATATGGGTGACCTTCACTCTCCAGCCTTTCTAGAGACAGAGAAGATACCTCTAAGGCTCAAAGCCTCCATTATAAATCACACTTTTAAACTATCCAGTGGCCAAGGCCCCCTGGTAAATAAGGACATTTTAATCAAGGCAGGACATTCCAAGGGCCTACAGACCACCTTAAGGTAATGTAGGGCAAAGGCCAGATATTTCTCTGTATAAGGTTAATTCTTTACTACATAGAGCAAATAAACAGTTTGAGGTGGTAAAGGAAGAAAGGAAAAAGAAAACGTTACAACAGCAGGGGATTCCAATAGCTAAGACAGAATATTTCAAGAAAGAGTGAGTATTCAGTTGTTTCAAATTCTAAGTTTCAATAAAGATAAGAACATGGATGTGGCCAATGGCTAATAAAGCAACACCATGACCATGGAAACCTTGAAAAGGATGTTTTAGTGGAGTGGTGAGACTTGGTAATGTGGACAAAAATGAAGATAATGAATATAGAGTGTAGAGTTTTCTCTAAGGGAGACGAGACATTGAGTAGGAGCTGAAAGGAGAAATGAGGTTATGTGAGGAATACTTTAAAGATAAATAATTCCTGAATGTGTCCATACATGACCATAAAATATCCAGTGGATCAGGATTTGTTGAAATGCAGAAAGAAAGAATGCATGTTAAGGGTAAGTGCGGGAGACAGAAAAAAATGAAGCCAAGAACCGAAGAATAGGGACTACACTATGATAGGGCGGGAACATTTCACTCATCTTAATAGAAGTGCAGGCTGTGGTGAAGAGAAGATGAGGTAGCATTTTTGTTGTTGTTGTTGTTTGTTTGTTTCCATTAACTTCCATTTTATCAATGAAGTGTGAGGTTAGGTTTTCAGGCCAGAATGAATTAGGAGACCATGCTAGTGGTTTGACGAAAGAAAAGTAGGTATAAAACAGTTGTTTTCAAAAGAGGAGAAAGTAAACACACTAAACATAGTAGAATTGTTAAGAAGTATTGAATTCACAATAGTAATGTATTGTGTATTTCAAAGTAACCAAGAGATTAAGATACAAATGTCTTGCCACAAAAAACTGACAAGAAAGGTAAGAGGTATGTTAATTAGATTGATTTGTTTATTCTATACTGCATGTATAGATATCAAGACAAAACATCACATTGTACCCAACAAATGTATATAATTATGATACATCAATTAAAATAACAAAAAACTTAAAAAAAAAAACTCAAGTGGATACCACAAGCACGTTTGTGAGATTATATACCTACAGCCATTCCCTGTGACTCCAATGGATGTAGAAAAAAGAAAGGAATTTGGAGGTATTGACAAGCAAATGGTTGTGATGGTGGACCCAGATTCCATACTGCGTAGATAGGGATGGAAGAGAAGGGAGCGGGGGACACAGCTGTATTGGGTTAAGAGTCGATTGGAGGCCACAATGAGACAATTGTTTTAGTCACTGCTTCTTGATGTATCTGTTAAAAACAGACACTACACTTTCTATAGATGCTTGTACATTGATAAAATGATTTGGTTTACCTAGATGTCAGTACAATACACCATGCTTTCTCATACTTTGTCTCTCAGTTTGTTAGTTTGTGTCATTTTTGCTTGACACACTCATGCTCAGCCAATATTCCAAAAGCACAGCCATTTTGCTAAATAGTTGAGGGTCAAGGTGGCTTCCAATTTATGCCACACTTGAACAAAACTAACTCTCCTACAAAGTACTTCCTACTCTGGAAAGGTTCTCTGTGTAGCCTTAATTTTCTTTCCTGGCCATTCCAAGACTACCCCAGTTACCTCAACACTTATGTGACCTTTAAAATAAAAGTTTCAGGTGCTTGATCCAATATGGTTGTTTCACTTTTAATATCCCCCTTCTTTGAGTACCTAGTGAAATTCCTCTCTTTGGTTGGCAGTTCCTATATGCATGTTCCTGAAGGAGTTAATTCACTGACATGAGGTAATACTAGAATGACTAAGAAAACAAGGAGAGCTTTTGGGAATTGAAAGAGGTTTCGACTAGGTAATTGCCCACTGTAGAGGTCATCAAGCATAGCAGTTATCATCAGTACATGGCCTGGGATTAAGTGCATAGTATATATAAAGGAAAGTGAGATAGGCTGACAGCTCTCAGGAATGGACACCAGGTACTTTCAGCCAGGGAAAAGTATGAAGACAAATGGGCCATCTATGTCTTCTTGAAGATTGTCAGAACAAGGTTCTACCAGAATTACTAATGTTCTTGCTAGGTCAAATAGCAAATCACTCTTAGAATAATGACTAAAACCTATGTCATAATTTGTAGAGTCTCTTAAAGATTGTTCTGCTAGATTTCTTTGGTGGAAAGAAAATTCATTTTAATATAAATATAGATCAAACTTGGCAAATTAAAGAGCAGACTCTGTAGTTAAGCACAGGACATATAAGGAATATATGTCCTGAATATACCACTGCTTTATTCACTGTACATTTTTATTCTTTTGTTCATTCATTCATTCATTCATTCATTCATTCATTTATTAGAGACAGAGTCTCAATCTGTCTCCCAGACTGGAGTGCAGTGGCAAGATCATGGCTCACTGTAATCTCAAACTCCAGGGCTCAAGCAATCCTCCCACCTCAATCTCCCAAAGTAGCTGGGACTACAGGCATGGGCCACAGCACCAGGTTAATTTTTGGATTTTTTGTAGAGATGGGATCTCACTATGTTGTCCAGGCTGGTCTCCAAGTCCTGGCCTCAAGCAATCCATTTGCTTTGGCCTCCCAAAGTGCTGGGATTTCAGGCATGAGCCACCACACCTGGTCTATTTTTAATTTTGTAAATCACAAAAATCCATTGGTGACTAGGAAGTCAATTAATGGTTTAGAAAACTACAGCCTGGTGGAAACACCAACAATTAATGTTTATTTGTAAGTCTGCATTTTATAGGCTAAATTACAGGTGAATTCCAACTAGATATATATCCTCTCTCACATTTGAAAGTAATTGGCAGCACTGTTCAAAGTCTTAGCAATGAATCCAAAGGAGAAAGTTATTTTTCTTAACATGTACATAACATGTAAAAGAGTAAAATACCATTGGCTTTTCTACTGATGTGTTTCTTCTGCATATGGAAAATTTAATTCTCTTGAGTTGTATATCTGACTCCATATATGTGTGTATAGAATCAGATATTAAAAACACAATTTCCAGGTAATATAATATTCACAATTTATTGTGATACTGTTTAAATAACCAAATGTTCTCTTGTTAAGAGATGTCTAAATGACTGGAAATAATTGAGTTGACTTTTCTAAACCAGAATAGCTAAGCATACATTGATTATATTCATGCTCTGAAAATTCTGATTTGCTAGAATTCATTTACTGTAACAAATTGAAGAAACCTAGTTTTTAGGTCATATATTGTTCACGACAAAATTGCATGGGAAATTTATACATTTGCTCTGTCTAATACATTATGGATACATAATGTACCTTTTTGTGGACAGAAATGTCAATCATGGTACTTATGATAATAGAGTTAGTTGTATTTTTGTAGTTGTATATATTCTGACAGTATTAAGATATCCTGAAAATAAATTCAGCAGCTTCAGCGTTAGGCTAGATATACCTTTCAGCTGTCATAGAGACTCATAGAGAGAGGGAAAAGGGCAAAATATATTAATATTTTCACTCTTTCTTCAGAGTCAAAATTGTCAATATTATTTTTACTTTATGTACAGAGTTTTCAAACATTAAATGTGAAAGTAAGTTAAAATTAATAGATTGTATGAAAATATTTTTATGTCATCCCTAGGACAAGTAAACAAAGGCTGCTGATTGATGTAAAAATAATTCCCTTGTTCTGACTAATACACTCACGCACCCATGCATTTCCTTCCAGTCACCACAGCTAGCTGACCTTAGGAAACTCAAGTAATGACAAACTAAAATTAGTAACCACATGTCCTTTGCCTAAAGCAAGCCACAGCTGAAGGATGAAAAACTAGAGACAGAGAGAAACTGACTGTAACTTGAAATTGTGCCTAGTACCTCAGTTGTATATTCATTGTAAGCATTAGGTTTTACTAATCTATAATCTTATCAACAAAATCATAAGGCTGAAATAAACATTGAGAGATCAAACAAAATCTACATACTTTTCTACAGGTGAGAGGTGAAGCCAGCTGGACTTCCTGGGTCGCATGGGGGACTTGGAGAACTTCTCTGTCTAGCTAAAGGATTGTGAATGCACCAGTCCACACTGTGTGTCTAGCTAAAGGTTTGTAAACACACCAATCAACACTCCATGTCTAGCTAATCGGGTAAGGACTGGGGGAACTTTTCTGTCTAGCTAAAGGGTTGTAAATGCACCAATCAGCACTCCGTGTCTAGCTAAAGGTTTGTAAACACACCAATCAGCACTGTAAAAATGAACCAATCAGCTCTCTGTAAAATGGACCAATCAGCAGGATGTGGGTGGGGCCAAATAAGGGAATAAAATTGGCCACCTGAGCCAACAGTGGCAACCCCTTCGTGTCCACTTCCATGCTGTGGAAGCTTTGTTCTTTCACTCTTTGTGATAAATCTTGCTGCTGCTCACTCTTTGGGTCTGCACTATCTTTATGAGCTGTAACACTCACCGTGAAGGTCTGCAGTTTCACTCCTGAAGTCAGAGAGACCATGAACATCTGAAGGGACAAACTCTGGACACACCATCTTTAAGAACTGTGACACTCACCATGAGGGTCTGCCGCTTCATTCTTGAAGTCAGTGAGACCAAGAACCCACCAGAAGGAACCAATTCTGGACACATTGGGACAGTTTAGAAATATTACAGACAGTTATAAGGATAGGAAACTGCTGAATATTGCCTGAGCTCCTTAAATGCAAATTTTCTTCTGTGCAAAGCTATAATGAGTCAGTAATCACTATAGAAAACTTCCAAGGCTCGTGAAAAATATGAACCATGAGAGAAATGATTGTATTCCTGATAAATATTTTAGGCTTTGTCCCTGTATAGTCAGCTATTTAAATGGGAAGCTCCAAAGTGGATTTTCTCTGACTCAAACCAGAAAACAGAATCCAACTAAAAGCCAAGTTTCAGGTCTATTACTGTTTCATTGGTTTGTTTTGTGAGCATCCACTTTTCTTTTAGTTTTTCTTTTACAAAAAGCAATTTTAAAATTTAGCTTTTTAACAGGAAAACATGTTGGCCACATACCACTTAATTTGTTGTTTTGTCTTGTCCTTGCCTTACATTTTGTCATTTAAAAAACAATTCACCTGTTTTGCTTTCATACCAGTTTCTAATGATATCGTTAATAATAATAGGAGTATTAATAGAGATGGTATTTATCACCTTCACTTTGTGTGTCATGCTCTCTGCTAAAGTCTTTATATCATTGGCTTCAAACTTTGAACCTTAAAATCACCTGGGGAGCTTTGAAAAATCCCAAAGCCTGAGTTGCACTTCATACCAATGAAACAGAATGTACAGGGGATGGAAGCAAGACATCAGTATTTCCTGGAAACTACTTTTTTATTCCACAGAAACCTTTGAAATAGGGTAATTGTGGTGGCTGTCTGTGCATGCCTTGTCTGGTAAACTGGCATTGGTTCCAAGCTCCATTGTTTATGAGTTCTGTCACATTACATACTACTTTATTTCACTGTACCTCTTTTTTTCATTTGTAAAATGAGAAAAATAATTAGTCGCTACCTTACAGTGTTGGTAGCAAGTTTATATAATGCAGATAAACTTCTAAAATGACCATAGTTATTACTTTATCCCCATTCAGTAAGTGAAAACAATAAATCACAGAAAGTTGAGCAACTTGCCAAAATGTGCACAAATAAAGGCTCCAGAAAGCCTGAATGAATGCAGTCCAAGCATGTATAGCTTAGATAGCAATTATTTCTGCAAAAGGTATGGTTCTCACTTCCTTGATCTGTTTAAAATAGTGTAATCCAAGAGGTTAGCTGAAGTGTTGGGTTAAAACACCCAAGGGCATGTAGTTGTATAGACACGGCTTCAGTGCCTTCTACCAACTTCCTGTGGAGCTACCTACCTGTTTCTTGCTTCTTGTAAAGACAACTCAACCACATAGATTTAAATTACAAGCATTCAGGAAATATAATTCCTTTTGTTAACCAGACTTTAATTCTGCTTATCCTCTGTGAATAATGGATGCTAACTCTAAAGTCTGTGGCATTCTTATGTTCACTGTGGCATATTAGTGTCTTTAGTATTCAAATAGATAAGGAAAATTAGCTTCCTTGAATATAAGACTGCAAGGAAGGTGTCGTTTATTTCTAAGAGTACAGAATCACTGGAATAGATTTTTTAAAATTCTAATTGCTGGTCTTTACACTTTTTTTTTTTTTCATGTTTCAGGGACAGTGGCTGAAATTTCTGTGATAAAAGTCTAAGTCCTTTGACCTCACAAAAATTTGCAATATAATAGAAAAGTAGACAAATAAATAGAAGTAGGAGGTTTTAAAGTAAAATGGATCCGACATGGGATTTAATTCCATGTTTAATTCCATTTCCAGAATTTCCTAGCCATGTGACTTTGCACAAGATTCTTAATTTCTCAAAGAAGGTTTCATTTGGTCTACAATGGAGATGATAAAATCTAACCCAGATATTTGTTTGTCTTAGGGATTTAATAATGTGGTAGAGTATAGTATTTTACTTAGCCCAGCACTAGAACATAATAAGACCTCAAGAATTGTTTGCCTTATTTATTATGCCATAATTCAGCATGACAAATTCATAATAGAGTAAATACTGAGGGTGCTAAGGAAGAACATGGGTGGAACCCTTAAAACAGATGGGAATTAAGGAAGGACAGCTTCATGAAGACATGGCAGTCATGGATTCAGAGGGTCCGATTTAAAAGAATTACATGATGTATATTTAAAGCCAGCTTGCTGAAGTATGACTTTAATTATGAATACATGTATGATTTCAACTTCTCTTTATTTTCCTAGTATTGAACAGTTGTTGTCAAATCATCTATAAAACTCTTGACCCACTGTGACCTCATATCCCCCTTTATAACCACAGGGAATGAAGAAAAATAAAATGAAAACTATTATGAAACATATATATATATAGGATATATATAAAACATACTTAAAGTTATTTGAGAAATTCCTCCTATGAGTTACCCTTGGAGCCATTTTGTGCATCATATTTGACTTTTCCAAAGTTAAGTTTCATATATATGAAAATTCTTCCAGTACAGACTTTCTAAATCAAAGTTATTTCACTTTACACCTAGAACTATAAACAAAATAACAGAACTTGCTTAAACTCTTTTAGGGCAGTTAAAGTGATGTACTTTAAAGAAAACCTCTCAGTAAAGTTTTACATTTCCTGCATAAAGGTCATGGCACTTTACTGTTTTACCTGTGAAGCCCATTATAATTTCATTTTTGTGCTTATTTATTTATAGCTATTTAAATTGCCAACTGTCATTCTGTAATTATCATTTCTCAAGTCATTTTTCTTGCATTCCCAGAGTTTTAGTTCTGTGAACTCTTGAAAATAATGTCTTCATACATGTATATAATGTATAATCAAATTAGTATAATTAGCATATTCATCATCACAAATATTTATTATTTCTTTGCAGTGAGAACATTCAAAATACTCTTCTAGCTATTTTGTAATATATTATATATTATTTATAACTTTGATCATTGCAATTTTTACATATGTAAAATTATTATGTGTCAATCAAAAATAAACCAAAACAACAATAAAAAAGAAAACCTCTCAATCTATAGCCCTTCCGAATTTTCACAACACACCTGTTCATCAAACTGGTTTTACAATTGAAATATTATTGTTTACATTAGCTCAATTTGAGACTTCTAGTAGTATGTAAATATAATTTGGAGTTAAAAATGTCATTTAAAAAATTCGTTCAGTGAGAGGTGTCTATACACAGGGCTCTAAAGTTATAAACTACCACGTCTATATTTTACAACTATTTTCTGACATTTTTTTTTCAATTTATTTGGAAGGTAGAAAATGCTGGATTATTTAAGAAGTCTGAGTCATTCTTACCATTCTTACTCTGCATCATATAAACATTCGTATTAGGTAACACCAAGGAATTAATGAATGCCTTCCCCTCTACAAAGAGAATGGAAGTCCACTTTGGGGGATAGCTATCATCATAAGTAATCCCTTTTCAGATGTTAGCTCAATTGATAGTTTCATATTCTATCATTTTCTGTCGTCTCTTAGAGAGTAAGAAATTATGTTCTTATAAAATCAAAAATTGACTTCACTAGAGGAAAGCTTTTTTTTTTTTTCCTATGAGGGTACAGAAGCTGTTAATTTCTAGGATTAGTGAAATCCACATAAGGCTTTTGTCAGCAAAATTAGAACCAGGAACAGGACAGAGCTGCAATGAGAAACCTGGAAGCTACTGCTGTCATCTTTCGGCACTCAAAACACTATAAACAAGGAAAGAGAATTAAAGGCAAGTTCCAAGAGGGCAGGCTGCTGTCTCTGTAGTTTATTATTCTAGTCCTGGAACATGAAACAGTGTCTAGCATATAGTAAGTGCACAACAAATATTTGCTAGAACAAGATAAATAATTCTACTTAATGCAAAATGATAAATATACTCTAATTTTACAAATAAAAAATGTCAGTTGTGATTTTTGATGGAATAAACACTAAATGTATACTTAGGAGTTTGATACTGTTTTTAATGACATGTTTTGCAATGTAGTCCATGCCTACTTCTCCTAATGCATCTTGTATGATTCTCTTCAGGCTCAACTGACTCTAGGCAAACTCATTTTCTTTCTGGTCTTGAAAAACCTAAACTCTTCCCCACCTCAAGTTCTTCACATGTAGTGTTCCCTCTACTTTGAAAGCTTTTCCCCAGCTCTTCACATGGCTGGCCCTTTCTCACCCTTTGTTCTTAACTCCAGTTTACTTCCTCAAAAACACCTTCTCCTACTGAATATGTCAAGTGCCACCCAATGACCCCTGATTTCCAATACACCTATCATATCACCTTGACTGTTTGCTTTGTAATCTTTTTCACAATCCGACATGATATTGTTAAATTTATTTATTTAATAATTTTGTTTGTCACCCTTCATTTTAGAAGTTTGCCTCTCTGACAGCAAGAAATATTTATCTTATTTATCATGGTCTCTTTAGCACCAGAAACCCTATTATGCATCTCTATTAATTTAATGTTAATACTCATACTCATACTTATCTTTATATTTAATATATACCTTTAATTTTTAAACTACATTCAAATAATTCTTTTTCACTTTTCTCTTTAAGGTTTATATGGGAAAAGCTTAACTCAGTGAATCACTAATCACCTGGTGGTAATAAACATAATGAGAGAAAAAAATGTTTGCTTTGTGTGATCTTGCGACTCGAAGCTTCTAAGTACCACAGTCAGTGTTACACTGCTGTAAATGCCATCAACTGTTTGATTAGATTTCTAACTATTGAATGCAAACATAAGAATAAAAAATTTTAAAAATGTGGGGAAATAATTAAGAAGTCTTCAAACACACATATTTAGAATCCTATAGAAAAAGAAATCTCAGGTACATTTAATTATTAGGTAGCTTAGAGAAATTTCAAAGAAAAATAGTTTACAGCTTCCATTTGTTCTATTCATTAGAAGCTTAAATCAGTATCTGTAGTGGCTTTTACACTGTTGAGCAGAATATCTGCTAATTCAGTATAAAATTACTAGATGAGGTAAAGTCAGCCGTACTTCTTCACTATGATACAGGGATTAAGAATATTTTAGTCAGACACCAGATAATATATTGTCTCCCTTTCGATTATAAAACAAACTTTGGTTTTAAAGACACAGTTTCCTCTTTCTTTTTGGCTTAGTTCAACTATACCAGCATGTGTGGAATACACATCTATTGAGACATACACATCTATTGAAGCTTCTCGTAGCCTACATTATCAGAGGTGGTTGAGGAGTAATCAGACTGAAAACAAAAATTTCTAAAGATACTTATAGAATGTAAAAAATGGGTATAATTAATAATAAACATTTAAAAAACATATTTTTTTCTTTTTACAGAGTTATTTTATGCAAGTTATTTAAATTTATTTAAGAAAAAACAACTGTTCAGTAGAGTGGGTACTAGTACTACTTTGTAAGTACTGAATTTAGAAGTATTATTTTTGAGACTTGAGAGATCTATTAGGTAAGTCTAAGACTTCTGGTCTGCCTCTCTTATTGGTACTCCTGGCCTGAGCTAGTTAACCTGTTCATAGGTAGTAGAATATGTAGTTTTTTTGTTTTGTTTTGTTTTGTTTACGAAATCTCACTCTCTGTCGCCAGATTTGAGTGTAGTGGTACGATCTCGACTCACTGCAACCTCAGCCTCCCAGGTTCAAGTGATTCTCCTGCCTCAGCCTCTTGAGTATCTGGGATTACAGGTGCCCACCACCATGCCCAGCTAATTTTTGTATTTTTAGTAGAGACAGAGTTTCACCATGTTGGCCAGGATGGTCTCAATCTCTTGACCTCGTGATCTGCCTGCTTGGCCTCCCAAAGTGATGGGATTACAGGTGTGAGACACCACGCCCTGCCGAATATTTAGCTTCTTGACACTTCATCACAAGTAAAGTAAAATAAACAATTATGTGTTGTGAAGGAATATATATGTGTATGTTTATATACAATGTTTGCTGTATAGAGTTTATGTATATACACATATAGAGAGATGTATATGTAGTCTGCATCTATATCTATCATCTATCGACATATATATACACATATACATATAGTAAAACATCTATGTATTTGTGAACACATTTTTTGAACCCGACTAAGACCATTTTTACTCAATAACTATCCTGGTTTATATAAATAAAAATAATAATATGCCAACAAAATGTCAAGTTATTTATCAAACATAATAAAGCAAAGAAAAATAATACAATACACCTGCTGTGTCTTTTTAAGTTTTCTTTTTCTCTTGTGAAAAGATAACTGAAGTTTCAGTGTGAATTAATGCGAAAATAATGTATTCAGGAATTGGCAGGGAGAATGTTGGCTGACCGAAGGGTACAAGTTATAAGGTCTTTCCCAATCTTTCTTTACTTATCAGAAAATGTCAGTGTTTCCCCTGTGGGAGGCCTACCAGAATACAGACACGTGTTCCCACAGAATCTTATCCCTGGGTAGCAGTAACACTTTTTCTATTAAATTTTTTTAAGCAATACTCTAACAGCATGATTCCTTCCAAAAACAGCCTTGCGGCTGGAAAAGGTGGAGCGTTTGCAACTGTTCAATACCTCAGATTTCCTATGTAGCCTGGTCTGCAAATAAAACTGCATTTTTTTCCCTTGCTCTCAGGACCCTCAAATTTCAGCATGCACCAAAATGACCTGGGAAACATATTAAAATTACAGATTCCTAGGTCCCATACCTGACATTTTTTTTATCCTGCCAGTAACACCATGATACATAGATTATTAAATCTCTTTTGATAAGAAAATTGATTTTCGTAGAAATGTCCCAAAACAGTTTGTAAGCAGAAGATCCGGGGAGGAAGCAAACTGTGCTTTCAATTCACTGAATAACTGCTGTCAAAGAAAACTACAAATATAAATGAATTTTATTTAACTCAGATTTCATTTTAATCTGTTACTCTGAACCCTAACTCCTACTTCAATTTGTACATCTCCACATCTTGTTTACTTGGCAAGTGTTACTTTTATTTTATAAATTTCATTTATTTTTACTCCACAAAAATTGTTCCACCTATTGCTTCCAGACCCATTGAAATCCCCATCCTCCTTTTATTTAAGATTTACCCATATTGAGCACATAAATTGTAATCCCATGGGAGAACATACCAAGACAGTAAACGAATTAGCTGCTGATGCTAGAAGTTCACTGGGGAAGTTGTTTCGTAGTCTGTAATTCCTTCAAAGCATTGAGTGTAATATCATATGTGTGTGAATGTGTTAGTTCCAATCTACAACCTAGGAGTGGTCAGTGCACATAATTGAGAATTCCTATTTCAGTGGTTGTTATCTGTCTCCACACTCCAGAGGCATGCCTTGGAGATGTAGCTATGTTTTTCTTAGATCAGAAATGCATGTTTATTAACTATTGCAGTTGATGTTGGAAATGTTTTTCCTTGATGAGATATTGGCATTCAAGCTATGAGGAATAGGTAAAATGAATATTGTAGAGAAAATTCAATTGTTCTTGAGTAAACAGGGCACCAGGAGACAGAAACTCCAATATCAGAGAGGCACTTGAAAGTTGATTCATAAAGAGTTCTGTGCCTGGCCATTAACCCAATTGATTCTTTTGTTCTGAAATCCTCTATATTGTTACTACAACTTATCTTTAGAACTTTGTTTATTTTCCTATGGTCAACTTTTCATAAAAGGTATTATTAAAGTGCTCAAAATGACATAGAGTTGAGACTTATTTAAAATTACAAAGCAGATTACATGACTCTCTTTGTGCCTACTGAGTAACAATATTTTCTGTGTATATATCATGTTCATACATTGTATGTATATAAACTTGCTTCATTGCAACCTTGAGATGAGGTGGTAGGCAGGAGATATAGAGCATTTACAGAGGTTACAGATATTTACTAAAATAAAACATAAACCCACAAAAGACTACTAATCATCATGTACAGCAAAATTTGCATGCATTACTTCATGAAATAATAGATGTGTTGATTTGAAAAAATCAATTTTTAAATGCTCTTAATAGAAGATATGACCAGATAGCAGCACACTAGACAAGAAAAGATGTAATAAGCACATTTTCTAGTTTCTGTATTTAGTGCTTTGATATCCTGGGGCCTTTCTGACCCTGAAAAGACTGCCCCTTCCAGGGTTAGCTAAGTGCTAGATATAGCAAAAGACTTGCTTACAAATGCACTTCTCATATGCAAACCAATCAATTCAGAGCCTATATCCCCAACCACTTTCTTTATCAGACTCATAGTATGCTTACACTATGGCCCACTCTCCACCTGCCTTAATCACCCCCAGGCCAGAAATCAGACCACTAGGAACAGTTCCTATGTCCCAGTACCCACGGAAATTATTCTAACTAACCAATCCTAAACCTGCTTATCCTACCTTGCCCCTTCCTTCCCATAGAAAACACAATAAAGGCTCTAGCCCACTTTCCCCTCACTTGCTTCACCTCTTGACCAACTCTGGTACTTCTCCATGTGACCCTGCATGATGTGCTGTGTCTGTTTCTAGGAATCTATGAGTATGAAAACTTCTTCCTTCATGACAGTCGCTTCTGTGTCTGTGTGTCTTATCATACGTGACTAAGACAAATCTCAGGCACCCTTACCACAAAAGAAGTCAGAATATTGCTGTTTCAAATAGCAAGGAGAAAACAAAGCGAACTAGAAAGAAAAGGGAATCTCAGTACCATGGGAAAGAATAGGCCCTATGTTGTGACAGTGTTGAAGGGGTTTTGACTCCAACGGAGTCATCTGATGAGAAGGGGAGGCTGGTAGAATTGACTTGAAGATGAGTTTTCAAAGTTGAGACCACACAGTTTTAACTTAGATTTTTAATTGCAGTTGTCTTAATGGTAGTTGGCAGGGGGCCAGAGTGGAGGTATAATTTTAAGATCTAATTTATGGAATGTGCCTTTTTTCAAGCAACCCTCAACTTACTATTATTTTCTCATAGTCCTTTAATTCTTCAGTAAAGTTCCATGAGTAGTAACTATTGAGATTTTCCATGATCCATAAAACTGAAGATTCAAGTCAAGTTTATCAAAATCTCTGCCCTCAGGGAATCATCATGATGCCTAGTTTAGAGGAGTAATGTCAATTATGTTTTTCCTCCTTTATTTCCTTTAGGAATGCACCTAGTATATAAAACAATGCCAACCTGTAAATTAACATAAGCAAAGCATGTGGAATACACAAGGTTAGAAAAATCTTAGTCATTTCCAATTAACTGAAAAAAATCATTCTTTTTAACTTTGTGTTAAAATACATTTTGAATCCCATTAATACACACTATAGAGTATTATGTACTAGATATAATTTAACATATATTAGAAAACTCTATAATTTTTATTGGAAACTGATCATAAAAATATCCAAAATTCATCAACTAAATATCAATACAATAGCTATAGATTTAAATGTTATAAATCTATACTGTAAAGGAGATTAGTCTAATATTTTAATGAAAACAGAATGTACAAGAATTTTTTTAAATATGCTGAAAAGGCCAGGCCTTATCAAGTTCTTGAGTGGTGGCTCATGCCTGTAATCACAGCAGTTTAGGAGGCTGAGGTGGGTGGATCACGAGGTCAACAAATCGAGGCCATCCTGCCCAACATGGTGAAACCCCGTCTCTACTAAAAACACAGAAAAATTAGCTGGGTGTGGTGGCACGCACCTGTAGTCTCAGCTACTCAGGAGGCTGAGGCAGGAGAATCACTTGAACCTGGGAGGTGGAGGTTGCAGTGAGCTGAGATCACACCCCTACTCCAGCCTGGTGACAGAACCAGACTCCCCCAAAACAAAACAAACAAAAAAAAAGGCTCATTCCCTTGACATTTGTTCTTATAAAAGAAATAACTGTTTCCTAAGAGCTTCTGTAGTCAAAATAATAACAGTAATTGACTATGCATTACTTGGTCTTTTATGAACAATATTAACTGCCCTGAAACTACGTAAAGAAGAGAAGGTAACTGGGCATTTTCAAGTAAAGTGTTAACCAAATAGTACAAATTTGGAGAAGGGCCATTTCAATGTAAATTGCTTATAAAAAGTTTATATATTCAAATTAAGGCTTTTATTGATGTCCCCTAACAAGCTGTTAATTCACTCATTGGCAAACATTTACTGAGTGCCTACTTTATGCTAAACATTAAGGAATAAAAACAAATATGACAAGATTTCTGCCCTCCATATGTTCATAGCCTAGAGCAATGATAGACATGTAAATAAAAAGAGGTACACTGTTACATGACAAGTGTGATTATAGAGTTATAGCTGGAATACAGGGCAAGGTGAAATAAAGAAGTACCAACAATTATCTAGGGAAAATGGAGAAGTTATGTGAGCACCAAGTAGAAAAGAATTTGGCAAGTGCAAAGGAAAGAGGATCAGATAGAGAAAAGGGAATGGGATGGTAAAGATACAGAGTGTAAAGCACAGTGTCTTGTGAGCACCGCCATTCATCCCATGGGCAGAAACACAAACATGACATTTTGCCTGTGTGATTGCTATGCCCATGAAATTCACATGCTATGCAAACAACATAATGAATTCAGGCAAACACCCCCTCGAGTTTGACTAATATCATTTAAAAAAAAAACAATCATTGGATCATGAAGAGAAAATCCTATTACATACATATGACAATTTGGTTAATGAATTTTAAAATTATGTATTAATATATTTATATCCACTCAAAGGATGACAGCTTCTTAAATTTAGATATAAGCTTGTAAATAAGCCACGATATAATTAAAGGATCAAAAATGAAAGATAAAGGAAAATGACGACTTACTCTGTGTTGTCTCTAAACAACTGATGCATGGTGCAATCTATCCAGCATCTTTATTAGTGAGCTAAAAGAGGGTGTAAGTAAAACCACACTAATGATATTCACAGATGATAACAGATTGGAAACTCTCTTTCTGACACCACTGTTGACTGTGAAGCCATAACAGGGAGACAAAATAGCTTAGAAATACTGGTAGACAATTAAAGTGGGAGCAAACATTGAGATTCAGGCAAGAAAAAGAGCAACTGAACAATCTGGAGAGGAAGAATATGATACATAGAAAATAGCAATGCCAAGTTTTAGTAATACACAAAACGGGAAGCCATTACAAAGTACTTAGAATTCTTTGCAATACATACAAACACTCATCAATATATGTGTGTGTATATATATATGTGTGTGTGTGTGTAAGTATGTGTGTATGCACCTCAGTCTGGAAAAGTACATCAAAGAAGTTATGGCATTGTGGACACAAACAAATGGAAGGTGATCAAAGGAGGTAGCTGCCTATGACATGAAGGATAAGAAATACAACATCTAATTCCCTGAAGAATGTGGAGACTTGGGAAATAAAGAACTCATTTAACCGCTCTAAAATCAATATAACAAAATGAGAGATGAGCAGACACTTTTGGAGAAAGGTCTCAACAGAAGCATATTTTAAAGGAAAAGATGGTAAATATCTGTTTACACATTTAACCTGTACCTAGAAGATCTTCAGAGTACACAATGTTGAACAAAATGTTGGTTTGGTACTGTCTTCAAATAACATAAAAGCTAATTTGATGGATGATATTGTAGAAATATTAAATGTACAGGAAAATGAGATAGCAGAAGTGCAGACCAAAGGAGCAAAAGGTGGCATATGGGTGGGGACTAAGGAAACCCTACATGTCAAACGTGTTGACATGAGCACAAGGGTGTTGGAAGGATTTTACAGGCCGATTTGGAAACATGGAGGCCATTGCTACTGTTAGAAGCGCTTGATTTTTAGTATTTGTTTTGTGCTCCCAGGGTAACCTAAAGGAAGGCAAAGAAAGTCTGAATAAAATCAATATTTTCAGTCCTTGGGAACTCCAATCACCATATAAGAAACATACATTACAAAGCCTTAAGTTTCACATTTAACCAAATGTATACATCCACAGGAAATACTTTTCTTCAGTTAACAATTCATTATCTTTTCCCAGTTGTAATCTCTTTGCAAAACAGAATAATAATCCATATAGTTAAATCAGATAAACATCTTTTGCACTCAAACTTGAATTCTTGAGTTAAAAAAATCTGTGTCAATCTCTTGAAATTATTTGAATTTTATGATCATCTGTTTAATAACATGAATGCAGCCTGTATTAGAGACCCGATGCTTAACTTCTTGTCCCATAACCAGAATCAAAAAATCTGAGATAAGCATGCCAACCAACAGAAAAATGAAGCCATCATAGGCAAATGTGGTGCCGGCTGCCACAGAGTTACTTTGAAGCAGGCTAACAGTGCTGAATCGTGGGTCAGCTGGAACTCCACGTGCTTTTATCAGCCCCTGTCCTTGTTGGGCAGCCCAGAATATGCCTTCAGGTCTATCTAGAGCCATCCTAGAAAGTATTTCAAGAAAACAAAACAAAACAAAAGAAAACAAAACAAATTCATCGATGTAAGTACCACACTGGGGAGAAAGAGTAACTCAGTTAATAGGTGTGATGGTTAAGTGTCAACTTGATGGGATAGAAGGATGCAAAGTGCTGTTCCTGGGTGCATCTGTGAGGATGCTGCCAAAGGAGATTAACATCTGAGTCAGTGAACTGAGAGGGGCAGACTCTTACCCTCAATCTGGGTGGACTCCATCTAATCAGCTGCCAGCGTGGCTAGAATAAAATAGGCCGAAGAACGTGGAAGGATTTGACTTGCTGAGTCTTTCGGTCTTCTCCTTTCCCCCGTGGCAGATGCTTCCTGCCCTTGAACATGAGACTCCAAGTTCTTCAGCTTTTGGACTCTTAGACTTAAAACGGTGGTTTGCCAGGGGCTCTTGAGCCTTCAGCCCCTGACTGAAGGTTGCACTGTGGGTTCCCTACTTTTGAGATTCTGAAACTCGGACTGGCTTCCCTTCTCCTCAGCTTGCAGACGACCTATTGTGGTACTTCACCTTGTGATCGTGTGAGTTAATACACCGTAATAAATTTCCCTTCATATATACATCTATTCTATTAGTTGTGTCCCTGTAGAGGACCCTGATTAATACAGTAGGCTATATACAGTGGATTAGCAGGAAGATAAACGAAGGGAGATTGCAGCCATTTGGTAGGTGGCATTGAAAGTCAGAGTAAGATTTTTTGTTGGTTTGTTTTTGTTTTTGTTTTTGTTTGAGAGGGAGTATCGCTCGGTCGCCCTGGCTGGAGTGCAGTGGTGCGATCTCGGCTCATGGCAAGCTCCGCCTCCCGGGTTCACGTCCTTTTCCTGCCTCGGCCTCCCGGGTAGCTGGGACTACAGGCGCCCACCACCACGCCCAGCTAATTCTTTTGTATTTTTAGTACAGACAGGGTTTCACCGTGTTAGCCAGGATGGTCTCCATCTCCTGACCTCGTGATCCGCCCGCCTTGGCCTCCCAAAGTGCTAGGATTACAGGCATGAGCCACCCCGCAAGAACTTAATTTTATGGGCCAGTGAAAGAATTAAACACGTCTGAGAAAAAAAGTTGTAGAAGCAGAAAAAGCCATTAGGAAGTTTTATCTGGCAGGAGTGTGTGGGATGGATTTTGAGAGAAAGGCAAGAGAAAAGATCGATTTGGCAATTGTGTCAAGTAGGCTGAAATTTTCCCAAGACTTGAGCCATGAAACACTAGTGAGGTGAGAGTTGGTCACTACTGCCATCTGGGTAGAACTAACCCAGGTTTTCCAGGGAAATGAATTATATGCAAATTAGGGAATCTTCTTCAATAAATAGAACACAAAACCCTGAATGAAAAATTATGCAAGTAAAGGGGCACCGAAATTAAGCTTCTGCCTTGGGTGGCAATATTGTATAATCAGAACCTTTGTAACGTATATTTTTTTATAAACAGAAAGTTTTTTTAATGCTTGAGATTTGCCGCCCCAAATTCTCATCTTTTAGTCTCCCAGATACAGCCAGTTAAATAAACAGAGGGTAATGACTTTAAGTCACTGTTGTTCTTCCTTATCCAAGGAAAATATTTTCTGAGACTCCCAGTGGATGCCTGAAACTGAAGATAGTACAAATCTCTACATAAACTATGCTTTTTTATATACATATGTATAAATGACAAAGTTTAATTTATAAATTAGGCACAGTAGGAGACTAACAACAATAACCTAAAATAAAACAGTGATAGCAATATACTGAAATAGAAGTTTCATAAATAAGATATTGCTCTTTCTCTCTACATATCTTATTGTACTTTACTCACTGTTCTTCTTGTGATGAAGACAGGATGAAGTGGAATGGTGCATCCTGTTTAGAACAAACACGATTTAAAATGTATTAATTATTTCTTTATGGAATTTTCTATTTAATATTTTTGGACCACAATTGACTACAAGTAACTGAAACTTCAGAAAGTGAAACCATGAATAAGGGGAAAGACAATAATTTGATAAAAGCATTCACAGTTTACTCTCTTAAGAAGTTTTGATTGCAAATAAAGAACATCTGAATTCATTCGCCACCTGTATTAAGGTCTTATAATTTTTACAGACATTCTATTAAGTCCTTGTAATATTACTTTGAAAAAGAAATACAGAGAGAGTGTCCAGGATCCACTTAGCTCAACCTGGACACATTAAGTAAAGGGAGATTGATAATTTTTGAGGTAATTCTTAATTTATTGACTGTGTTCAATATGTAAAGAATATTTTGTATATTAATATCATCAATCTTTTCTATTGTGGAGCACCTTGCATTTTATAGGTTACAATCATTATTAATAAGGGTTCTAAAAGATCAGGTGCAAGTTGACAACGTGAGAATAGAAAAGCATATTGAGAATAAAGACAGACATTCAAGCTGGCAAATCTGATGGGGAGAATAACTCCTTTAAGGTCAAAGGTTATACAGTGTATGTGTTGAATGCATGGAACCCAAAAAATGGGAAAGAAATGTTTCATAGCTATAACACTCGCTGATTTTTGTACACAGAACAAAATAAAATCATTACCAGATCTAAAAAATAAATGTTACAAAAGTCCCTCCTCCTGAAAAAAATACTTGGGATAATTTAGATGATCTATTTTTTATGATATTAAAGTGCATTTCTTTCTAATCAGAGGAATCATAAATATATTCCATGCTACTTGCAATAATTTTGTTTAGTTCCAATAATCCAATAAAGATACTGGTAATAGATCCAACATCAAAAGAGGTTAACGAGTGTTTCTCAACATTTGTTCGTATTTCCCTCCTAAAGAGATTTAAAAACATATTTTTCTTAATCACCCCCACTTCCAAATGAAATTTTAATTCCAAAGACATAGTTAATATCTTTTTAGGTACTGTTGCTCTTTGTGGAGAACACAAATTATTGTAATGCCTGGGAATTGTTTTCCTCCCTCATGACCAATTTTCTCCCTTTGAGAGCAAAATTTAATTTTTAAATTAAAAAATTTAAAATTTTTAAAAAATTTTTATTTGTTAATTAAAAATAATACATATATTTTTAATTATTCATGCCCCTGTCATGGGGGCACCACGATGACTACATGATTAACACCATATCATTCTTTTTAAGTCATTTATAGACTTATTGAAAAGAAATAATCTGTCCTTTTATATATAAATCACTGCCATCACATATATTGCCTCAAGAATGGATTCAGAAATATTTTTTCTTTTTTTACTTTCACCCTGTGATAGTCTATAAAGTCATTTAAATCATGGATGCTGACATGCTCACAGTTGTATCTCTAGCACTTGTCTCAGGGTCTGTCACAGATGGTGCCTACAAAAGGCTTGATGAATGCATGATTTACAGTGGACGAGTGAAAGCCCCTCTATGTTTCTCACATACCATTTCTAGAAAGGGTTTATCACATCTGTAATGTGCTTACCACATCTGGATCTAGCTCCGTGAATAAATTTCTACTTAAAGTGAAATAAACATTTCTTACTTTACTTTTAAATCTAATCACTGTAGAAGTAAAATCTATTTTCTGAATCTCTATTCCTGGAGAAGTTGCAACTAAATATGGAATAGTGATGTTAATCAGAAAGAACTAAGGCTTAAAGCTCTCTGTTTCTAGTATGTTATTCGGCCTCCAGGAAATTGTATAATTTTTTTCTGCCTCAATTTTCTTACTTCTAAAATGCATTTAGTAAAATACACCACCCATTGTTTGAATTTCCTCTAGAGAAACTGCAGAATTGATGGGAAATTGCTCCAATGTGTGAATGCAAGAAGAAGTCACCTGGGGTTATCTACAGTGGTTATCTGGAAAAGGAAGTGCCGTTGCAAAAGTTGTAAGTCAAACCTAAGACAGTATTAAAGATTAAAAACCAAAGAAGTAATTTTTTTCCCAGTAACCTTTCCAGATGCTTTTTTTTTTTTTTAACCAGAAAGAAGTATCTGAGAAAGAGAGAGAGAGAGGAGACACAGAGAGAGAGAGAGAGAGAGAGAGTGATCCAACATGTCAGAAACCAGGTAAAGTCCAGAAACAGAATGAAACAGAACAGGGAGTAAATGAACAGAGTCAGAACAAAGCAACAGCTGGAAGAATAGAAGGAAAGAAAACAAAAAAGGAAGGAATGAAGAAGGGAAGGAGGAAAGGAGGAAGGGAGGGAAGAAGAGAGGGGGAGGGAGGAAGGGAGGGTAGAGAGAAGAAAAGAAGGAAGGGAGGGAGGGAGGGAGAAAGAGAGGGAGGGAGAGAGAAAGAGAAGAAGGGAGGGAGGGAGAAAGAGAGAGAGTGAAAAAGGGAGGGAGGAAGGGAAGGAAATTATTTCTATGAATAAAACGACATGCTCAAAACTCACTTTTACAGGCTGCCTGTCTTGTCACTTCCAGTGGACTTGCCTTGTTGCAGGCACAAAATAGGCAGATACTTCACCTAACAGCTAAAGACAAATGTAAATGTTCCTTAAAATGTTAATCTTATATGAAGAACATATTAATGAAATCATACATATTCTATGGTTTTCTTTTAATCCTTAAGTCTTTGTGAGGTGGAAGTAATCAGCTGCTCTACTCAGATATCCTAGAAGTAATTTCTTGTTAGCTAGAGAGAGTCAGAAAGATAGAAAAATGATGAATTAATGAATACAATTTCTAGTAAAACCAGGCTTTTAGGAAGACTATGGTTAAAAAAATATTCACTGGGAAACATTAATCAGAAAACAAACTATTATATTATAGACAAAGAATAAAAAGCATCAAAGTTATCTAGTAGTAATATAAGATGTTAAGCTACTTGTCAGTAGCTGAATGGTTCAGTCAAGGCAGAGGTAAAGAGAAGGAAAACAAGTAAAGAATATGGGCAGATTTATAAAAAAAAAAAGTCTTAATTATTTAAACCACAAAAATATGAGCAGCCAAGAATATTGTAGGAAATTAACCAGAGTCAAATATTCATTACACCTTCATGCTCTGATATGGAAGCCTGGCCTTACAGGTAATGGGAGAATGAGCAATGGCACTGTAATAAGGGCAGAGTCAAGAAAGAAAAAAAAAGTCAATTAGGGAAACTTTAACCACATTTAAATGAACTAAATTTCAGTAAGAGGTATAGCTACATGTGTGGTCCAGCTGGGTTGACCTTAGAGGGTGGTCCAGAGAAGTGTTTGTTGGAAATTGTGTTTCAGAAAATGATGTTATAATGAGGATGAGTGCCATTTCAGTATGAAATAGCTTCTAGTTTCTATTGACCTTTTGTGTTTTTTTCCCCTCCCTATTGTAGTCAAGTTAATGCAGACATTAAATCATGTATTCACATATCCACATTATCTCTTCCACTCTTCTCATTTGGCAGGGATCTGGAAGGGAAATGTAGAAGCTCGCTCACTAGATATGAGCCTGGTCCTGAGGAATCTAGGAAGCAAATTTATTGCTTAGAGATGTTCCCAGCCCTTAACATTACCCTAGTTGAGCTCATTCAGAAATGGACTAGATCAAGGAATCAGAGAAGAGACAAAAACATGTCTAAGATATTCATTTAAGGTTATTCAGAGAAACAAGACTGCATTAGTTTGCTCCCATGCTGCCAGTAAAGACATACTGGAGACTGGGTAATTTACAAAGGAAAGAGGTTTAATGGCCTCATGGTTCCACATGGCTGGGGAAGCCTCACAATCATAGTGGAAGAGCATGGGACGTCTTTCATGCTAGCAGGCAAGAGAGAGCTTGTACAGGGGAACTCCTCTTTATAAAACCATCAGATCTCATGACACTTATTCACGATCAGAACAGCACAGGAAATACCTTCCCCCACAACCCAGTTACCTCCCACCAGACTCCTGTTATGACACATGGGAACTGTGGGAGCTACATTCAAGATGAGATTTGAGTGGACACAGCCAAACCATATCAAAGACCAATAGATGGTGTGTGTGTGTGTGTGTGTGTGTGTGTGTGTGTCCAAAATTTCATAGGAAAGTGGAAAAACAGGAGACTCAGGGAAGAGCTGCAACTCAAGTCTGAAAGCAGTGTGCTGACAGAATTCCCTCTTGCTCACGGGAGGTCAGTATTTGTTCTACCAGGGCTTTCAACTGATTGGATGAAGCCTACCCACATTAGTGAGGGCAATTGTCTCTAATCATGTTCATCAATTTAAATGTTAATCTCATCCATAAGTAGACCTTCACAGACACATCCAAAATAACAGTGGACCAAATATCTGGGCACCATAACCCAGCCAAGTTGACACAAAATTAATCATTACAC
Organism: Mandrillus leucophaeus; assembly: GCF_000951045.1. Taxonomy (NCBI): domain Eukaryota; kingdom Metazoa; phylum Chordata; class Mammalia; order Primates; family Cercopithecidae; genus Mandrillus; species Mandrillus leucophaeus. The sequence goes on from NW_012107419.1 coordinate 27,696, forward strand.
TGCCTATAGGAACTAAGGATGTTTTCAGTAGAACTAGATAGTAAGGGTAAAAATACAACTTCCTAGAGGACTATCAAGTGGAAAAAGTAGTTTATTTAAGGAGAAATACGACCGAGTCACAAACTTTGTTAGATTCCAGAATTGCAATATGTATGCATTGTAGAGTCACAGTTTGTTTTTATAAGCATATGTGGAGACATATATTGCTTATTTACCAATGGACTAATTGGGGTCTATTCAAAATTTTTGAAGTATTTTTCCAAGCAGTGTTTTTCAGAATAGTAACATCATTTCTTAAATTCTATAATCATGACAATTCAAATAAAATTTTAGCTACTATAAAATATGACAAGTAAATTAAGTTCTATCCTTGTTAACCCTTTCCCAAGTAATTTCAGGGAAAATTATATTTTGTTTATCAGTAAACTACTTCTCAATTATTCTGATATTCTGATATTCAATTTACTAGTTTGAATTTTTTAATATCTAACCATTGCATTTCTCTACAAAAAAATTCTGAGATACCACTAGCTGAAAGCTCTGTTTCTCTTTTTAGATTTCTCTAGGCATTTAGAAATATTTAGTGAATATTTATTTATTGAACACATCCTCTCTACAGTCACTTACATGATCAGGAGCCAACGAGTGAAGACTCTAACCCAGGTTTTCTGACTTTCAGTCTAGTATTCTTTTTACAAAGGATTATAGAATTATTTGATCCAACAGACATTATTGGACACCTAATATATTCCAGAACACCTGGAGTGGTTAATGAAGCTGCTGTGGCCCTTACCCAAAAGGATATTTCATTCCAGCCTCTCATAAGTAATTTTCAGACCACTGTCAATGTTAATGAATATATATTATTTATGTTAAATATTTTAGCCATGGTCTGCAGAACTCAAGATTTATTTCTAGATTTGGTCTTCTTTTTTTACTTATATTCTTCAATTGCCTTATTTGTAATGTGGATGAAATTTCTTACATTTCTTAATAATATCTTAGAACATTCCAAGTGCACAGTACTATGTAATTATTCTAACTGAGATGTGTAACTGTTTCTCTTGTAGAATCTATCTCTCTTGATGATGGTCGGATGTTTCAAACCTCGTTATTATTTAGGATCTGGTCAAAATTACAAAAAAATTATTTATTTATTTCTGCTTAATTTGTTTCTTTTTTGTTTTATTGGTTTGCTTTTTTTGAGATGGAGTCTCGCTCTGTTGCCCAGGTTGGAGTGCAATGGCATGGTCTTGGCTCACTGCAACCTCCGCCTCCTGGGTTCAAGCGATTCTCCTCCCTCCGCCTCCCAAATAGCTGGGATTACAGGCATGCACCACCACGCTCAGCTAATTTTTTTTTTTTTTTTTTTTGTATTTTTAGTAGAGATGGGGTTTTGCCTTGTTGGATAGGCTGGTCTTGAACTCCTGACCTCAGGTAATCTGCCTGCCTTGGCCTCCTAAAGTGCTGGTATTACAAGTAATTTGTTTCTTATATTGATTCTTTGCTTTACCAATTTTGCATGTTTACTTTTTTTTAAATGCTACTATGTCTTTGATCCTGGAAGATAAGACCTCCTTTTCCTGTGGCACCTGATGTTTGTGGCAACCTGGGCCACTCATGCAGTTCTTCCCTTCTGTGCTGCAGGAGAAGCTTTTCACTGGTCTTTCCTTCCTCACTTTCAGCCATTGGTACCCCGCCTCTCAAAATACTGTAGAATTTGTGCAGTAACTATAAGTCATAGCACACAATAACTACTCTTTAAACATCATGTTAATCTCCTTTTTCCATTCTAACTACTTCTAAGGAGTTCTGCTTTACAGGCTTCAGTAATAACCGGCATCATCTGATTTTTATGTCCCAATTATCCTGCTCATTTCTGATCTGCATGGTGGTCAGAGCCATGTAATCTGCCTCTGTGATTTAGGATAGAATGAGCTTTATGTGAAATCTAGCCAGGAATTATTTCCCTGCTAGACAACAAAAATATTTTTTGTTGTTGTTGGTGGTGTTTTTGGTTTACAAAAGGATCATCTTTCTATGCACTTGTGGATAAAGGGAGGATATAATTACACAGTGGGCAAAAACAAAAACATATATTTAAATCTGTTACCAAAGGAGAGAAATTCTCTTTAAAACATTTTAAAACTTGACCTTTTCCTAGCCTGTGCTTATATAACTCCAATAATAAATAGTGGAGGTGGAACTGTATCACAGAAATAGTGAAATCATGCTTATTTCCAAGGAATATAACAGGCTTCAGTTTTTCTGATGTATAGAGCTACAGTAAGATATAATTATATAAACGTGCCTTTGCTTACTATTCACTAGATTAATATAGTCTGTGATGTGTCTAACAATTTGTCTATTCCAATAATTTAGTAGCAGCATTAAATATTTGTCATATCCAAATGAAAAACAAACATGAGAATCATCTGTCTCAATAACTAGAATAATACCAAGTGGTTTCTTCAGTGTACCCCTACACACCAGGTAACAAATATATACTTTTGAGGGACAAGCCAGAAAGACATTAAACGGAAAAAGAAGATGAAGGTAAAGGCTTCAGATGATTGTAACCAGAGACTAATGTCATAATGGAATCTAGAAAAGGGAGACGAAACATGTCGTGAACAGTTCCTGTTTTCATAACATCTGAAGGAGGCCAACATTTACTTTTCTTTCCTAAGAATGAGCTTACTAGAATTACTTGAGTAGTTTTATTTATTTATTTATTGCATTATCAAAATACAACTTTCCCTCCCCATCCTGGAAATTCTGATCCATAAATCCAAGTGTGAATAGAACATGTGTATGTTAATAATGCTGCTGCACAGGTGTTTCTGATAACCTTCCCTCACACTCCTCTCTCCCAGGCCTGGCTTTCAAATCACTGTCGTGGAATAACATCAAAGCTTCCTTTCTACTCTAATATAGAGTAAATAGCTCTCTGTAGTGACATTTTATTACAGTATATTCTAGTTATTATTTATTTATTTATTTTTAGATTTTAAAAGCAAGTATTTATTGGCCTGTTATGTACCAAGGTCTAGGTTTAGGCACATTTTCAGAGGGGAACAAATTCTCCATAGAGTTTTCCTCTGCAGAGTTTCCAATCTCATGGGCTCTTAACAAGCAATGTCTCTATATTTGTAATGAACTCTTCTGGAGGAGATAAGAAGTACTTTTTTTTTTTCCGCAGAATTGACAATAAAAGTGGAAAGTGTTAGTAGTTTTCCTGAGTATCTTAGCATATATTTAACCAAGCCAGCTATACAGAAATAAAAAGTATAAAGTATAAGAAATACTTTACAGTCAACCCCTTTTTTTGTTTGTTTTGTTCGGGTCTCTGATTCTTTTTTTCTGGAATTCATGAAAAAATTGGAATTTGAGATGAAAGAAGAATAATGAGAAGAAAATAATTTGGATTCACAGACAGCAGTAGTAAGGATAATTTTAACCAGTGAAAATGGAGGAGAAGAAATAAGGAATAAAAATGCACATGGTGTTTTAAAGGGAATAGTAAATAAATCACCCTCTTCGAAACAGTGGTGTCTTGCTGGTTCTAACAGCAAAACATAAACATTTGCTACTATTTCCCTAGAGTTTTAACATTTGCAGAAGAATTTTACACATATTATTTTGTTTCACGTTTATGATAACCCTGTGAGTTAAGTAGAAAAGATATTTTTATTAATATTCTCCCTATCATAAGTGAAAAACTTGAGGCAGAAATTCAACCATGGGACCAAGATCTTAAAATTAATAATGAACCAGGACAAATGTTGAATATGGCTCTATAGTATCCACATTTTCCAAATTACTTTTGAAATATCCTTGTATCATGGGGTCTAAACAGAAATTCAAACTTCAGTCAAAGAAATCACAAAGGTAAAGTTATCACAGAGTAAGTGGTAAGTAACATGATCTTGGAGACCCCCCCGCATTAAGATGTGATGATTCTGCTACTGTCAATTACAGTTGACCCTTCACCAGTGCGGGGGTTAGGGTCATTGATGCCCCCAACACAGTCAAAATCCATGTATAATTTTTGATTCCCCCAAAACTTAACTAATAGCTTACTGATGACTAGAAGTTTTGCTGATAACATTGATCCACTCCTAAAAGCAATCCCATTGTTTGCCACGTAATTTGTACCTTCATATCTAAGAGATTATCTGAAATACAACCAAAAATTTCCACAGAAGGATCCCTATTATTAAATAGATACTCAAATTCAAGAATATCCAAAATATGCAAGTTACTGACAACTTTAAATTGTAAAATAACTTAGACTCATTTGCAATTCAACAATAATTAAGTTAATGAGACTTTTGTATTATGAATATTGTTAACTTCAAATAACTATATATAGGCACAAATAAGCAGGTTATTTAGAGGACTTCAGTTCATTTGTGATGTATACACTTTTGAAGCAATACTACTATTTTAGAGAATGCTATTCTGTGTAAAGTAATATTTAAAATACCATCTAGGTTCCACATATTACAATACGTTTTGATGGCTCAAGTAGTGCATGGTGACCTTCAGAAGATAAACTCTCTGTGTCTCAGATTTGTGTACTAATAAATAAAGATCAAGTAGCAACCTTAGGGTATTTCTAAGAAGTATATCATATTACATACAGGCTTAGGTCCATGACTGATATATAGTAAACTTGCAATAAGTTAACATTTGTCGTCATTGTTTTTATAAAGTATTCTGCTTTTATATTCAGAATTTCAAAATTTCAATTATTACTAAACACCTGGAAATCCATGTTGGTTTATTTTATTAGTAAATTTCCTGTTTTCCTCTTCCTCTACCTCTCCAGTATTCAAGAAGGATTTCATTAACCATTAGTCAAGGTTATTATGTTTTTCCAGGAAGCATATGGCAATGATTTTACCTCCAGAGGAAAGGTAAAGAAATTAAAGACGATAAGAGGAGTCACCTGCTGCTACTTGAAAAAATGTTAAGAATTAATACAACTTTGCAGGCTGATAGAAGTCTTTAGACCCACTAGGTTTGACAATTACTAGCAAAACTCTTTTAAAAATTGTAAGTCCTTCTCTGCCTTCATTATCACGATGTTGCCCTCAAAGAGTCATCCTATAGTACTTAATATAGAGAACAACACATTGTGGAAATAATTCATGAGGAGACTGAGATTTTTGGCAACTATTTCTTCCCTTGACCTTGAAAAAATTATTTCCCCAAGTAAAAACCTAAAGAAAACTATAACAGCCAGCCAGCTTTTGGGATGTGCTAAGGTTTAGAGGGTCTTACAAATTCCTTGAATAACTGTAGGAGCAATGATACACACAAAGTTAAGTTATTATTGAATGTTCTGTATCATTGAAACTTTCGACTCCCCCTCTCCTAACCTGAATATATGCAAGAGAATTGAAAAAGGAGAGGAGATATTTGTGGGGTGGGGGAGAGAAGGTGGAACAGTAGCAAAGAGCACAGTGTTTTCATATTTAGCATGCACAACTGGTTTGTGTAGTAAGGAAAGAAATCATGAGTAGATATCAGTCATCCCACAAAGTATACAACAATAGCAAACATGAACGTGAATTCAGTATGTTGGCTATTAAAATTAGTTCATATAAATCATGCATTTCCAAATAATTGCCTTCAAATTGCTTGTTTTAACTCACAGTAATTATACTCTATGCTCACTTTTTTCTACTTTACTTAAAACAAATGAGCCATTTCAAGCCTCAATGGTTTCCTTTTGAACCACAGTAAATATTGTAGTGCATGAATTACTATTTTTGTGATAAATATGTGTTGTCTTTGTATTACGTTCTAACTACACAATTTAGCAATTCTTTAGTTTTTTGCTTCTTTAATCTCACTGTATATATATAATTATATATATGCATTAGATAGAAATGTACTGATACAGATTTATGTATAAATAAATGGATATTAATTTTTAATTTACTGACAACTTTTTCTCACATAAAACACTATATTAACATATTTTTAGGATTTTTTGTTGTTTTGTTTCTTTTTTTTAAATTTTGGTAAATTCCTCATGTTTCTAACTTTCTAGTCTTTTTGGCAAATATTTATAATACATATGGGTGTGTGTATGTGTGTGTATCATTCATATATATGTACAGATATATCATATGGACATTATACATACACACTAATGGAATAAATATGAATTTAATTTTACATGAGAATTTTTAAATACCTCTTAAAATAATACCACAAGGCATTCAAAAAATAGCATTAGCGCCAGGCGTGGTGACTCACGCCTGTAATCCCAGCACTTTGAGAGGCCGAGGTGGGCAGATCACCTGAGGATGGGAGTTCAAGACCAGCCTGACCAACATGAAGAAACCCCTACTAAAAATACAAAATTATCTGGGCATGGTGCCATATGCCTGTAATCCCAGTTACTTGGGAGGCTGAGGCAGGCGAATCGCTTGAACCTGGGAAGTGGAGGTTGCAGCGAGCTGTGATCACGCCACTGCACTCCAGCCTGGGCAAGAAGAGGGAAACTCTGTCTCAAAATAAATAAACGAATAAATAAATAAAGTGTCAGAATTACCTTTATAAAAATGAAAATGTAAAGCAAATTGTCTTAGTCCATTTTCATGCTGCTGATAAAGATATACCCGAGACTGGGGAAAAAGAGATTTAATTTGATTTACAGTTCCACATGACAGGGGAGGCCTCAGAATCATGGTAGGAGGTGAAAGACACTTCTTCATACATGGTGGTGGCAACAGAAAATGAGGAAGAAGCAAAAGAGGAGATCCCTGATAAACCCATCAGCTCTCGTGAGGCTTATTCACTATCACTAGAATAGCACCAGAAAGAACAGCCCCCATGATTCCATTACCTCCCACTGGGTCCCTCCTACAACACGTGGGAATTCTGAGAGATACAATTCAGGTTTAGATTTGGGTGGGGACACAGTCAAACCATATCACAAATATACCAATAAATGTTTGCATGCTTAATATCCAGCATATGCATTTAGTATGTCAACAGTTTTAATCACTACTGACTACATTTCAAAGTTTCTATTTTATGTTATTTAAAATGTATTATTATTAACCTTTTAAGATATACATTATCTAATATATATCATTTGCCTTTGGTACATCAATTCGTCATATGATTGGAGAAAAGAAAGCCAAGCAATAGTCTCTCAATTTGATCTCCTGGTATCAACCTCTTTTTTTAATCTTTCAATCTTCTAAATTATATATTCTGTTAAAACACTTTTCACTTTGAAAATTATACATATTTACAATTTTATTTTTAAAAATTAGTGCTGTCATTTTAAATAAGTGATGATTTTAAAATATAAATGCGATAAAATTTAGAGTTAAGACATTGCAGTATCTATCAGATTAGAGAGCCAACAAAGGAAAACCTCCAAAGAATTTCATAATGTCTTGAAGAACTAGAAATTCTATGTAATTAGGGGACAGAATATCATAGTAGAGAGATATCTGTTGAGCCACATTAACTATATATGTAGTACAGTCCATAATTTCTGAAATCTCTTGCTTTTCTTCCTAGAACAGTTATGGTGTTTGTCAAGGTACTGATATAATTAATTTATTAGATGATAGCAAATATCAAATAGGCTGAAGATATTTGAACTTCAAGCAGCATATTATTCTTTCTAGAATGTAATGACTGGCTTAGCTTGGAATAGTTCGGTTTTGCTGTTGCCTCTAGCATTTATAGAGAAGATTTTACTATTTTTAAATTTTCTTTAATTTGCTGTTTATTTGCATATATGGGCTGATTAATTTTCTCCTTATTATTAATATTTGTCTGCATCTGTTGTTATGTTACTGAAAAACATGTAAAATATGTCAGAAAACAGATACATTAAAAATATAAGAAGACATTCAGAAAATATTGAGATGATTTTGCAAACTTTGAGAAAGAGAAACAAATTTATACCCTGCTTTATAGAGCAGGTTTTCAAACAAAAGCACATTATATTGTTTCTAAATAAAGTTACCCTCAAAATCTTCTGGAGTCTCTTCCATTTGGCAAATACTATCTATCCAAAGATTAACAAATACATATAACCAGTAATATTTCCACACTATATAATACTTTGTAGTGAGCTATTTTGCAAATATATGCTTGAAGATGATAAGATATCCCTATATTTTTAAACAGCCAAAGAGGATTTGTGATTATTAGAAAGGAAAAGACCCATAATTGTCATTACTAATTAACTTATCATAAAATTAATAAACTTTTTGTTTTATTGAATTACTAGCTTACTAACCCAACAAAATATATACATGATTAAAATAATCTCTTTACTGTTTAATATGTATATGTCAGTCTTTTTGAAGCCTATTTAAAGTGAGCTAACTTATCTTCTGCATGACACCATGGAGATTCTGAAAGCGACTCAGGCTAGGTTCAGGGAGAACCAGGAAAGTGGGTCAAATGGTATCTCTAGGGTTGGAAACACAATTATCTGACCTGATAAAAATGATTGCAGCTGTTGTCCCTTAATGTGTGACATATGTTTCACAATTCTTAGAGCAACCCTGAGTTGAAAGAGAAGTTCTAATATGAGAAATATCTAAATGTTATTTTATTTTAAGAAAAATACAAACTGTATTATTTTCCTATTCCTTGACATCTTTTTATAGTATTTTTTTTCTTTTCCGTCTTTTTTGGTTGTTGTTGTTGTTGCTTAAACTTGGTAGAAATATCAGATTCCTCACGTAATGCAAAGCACTTTCACAAATTCCCCTAAACTTGCGTACTTAAAGACAACAGGACTGTGCATCTTCTCCAGGATTCCAGACATTTCTCTGTGGCATTTCTCTTCAGCTTAGCATGCTTTATTCAAGTTATATAAGCAAAGCAAAAAATAAATTAAAGAGCAATTTTAAAAGACTAAGGTGGCAGTACTAAGTGCTGTTGAACTTATTTTGAAGATTTTCTTTTTACACTTCAGAGATGCTATTCTATTACGTGTACAGGTAAGAAAAAAAAGTGCCAACTGACTGAACCTTGCCAAATTATAAAACACTGCTCAGAAAAATTTTGTTTCATTATCTAAATGGTCTAATTCTGTTTTTTTTTTCTTTTTTTGTTTCATACTTTTATGTAAGACCTTCATTTGTTTGCTTCAAAAACTAAAATAAATTGTTGAAGTTTATTTAAGTATTCTGATAAAAGTGACTTAAATAGTCATTATTATATTGATTATTGAGAAGAAAGTAAGAAAGGAATTCATATTTATCCAAATGAGTGCAAATTACCTCATTTCAACATAGATTAAAATCAAATTTTTAATCAATATCTAAAAGTCAGTCCCTGGAGAAG
>NW_012107419.1:38592-43207 GCF_000951045.1 Mandrillus leucophaeus
TGCAAATAAATAATTTTGTACCTAAGTCTCATACTTCATACCAAAATTGTCTCAAAATTCACATCAACAAAATGAAGGACTAAAAATATATGATGATTTCAATAGAAGCCAAAAAAGCATTAAATAATATTCAGTATTCTTTCATGATAAAAGAATAAACAAACTTGTTAGAAAAAGAATGAACCTCAACAGGATAAAAGCCAAATACAACAAACCCATAACATGATATTGAACAGTGAAAAACTGAAAGCCTTCCCTGTAAGATCTCAAAAAAGAAAGGGATTACAAGTTTCAACACTTTTATTGAACACAGCACTGAAACTCCTAGCCAGAGCACTTAGAAAAAAAGAAAGAAAGAAAGGGCACTCAAATTGGAAAGGAAGAAGTCAAACTAACCTTGCTTGCAGATGATGTGATCTTATATTTAGAAAAACCTAATGACTCCACCAAAAGACTAGTAGAACTTGTATTAGTCTGTTCTCATGTTGTTGACAAAGACATACCTGAGACTGGGTAAGGGCGGACCACGAGGTCAGGAGATCCAGACCATCCTGGCTAACACGGTGAAACCCCGTCTCTACTAAAAAATACAAAAAATTAGCCGGGCGCGGTGGTTGGCGCCTGTAGTCCCAGTTACTTGGGAGGCTGAGGCAGGAGAATGGTGTAAACCCGGGAGGCGTAGCTTGCAGTGAGCTGAGATCCGGCCACTGCTCTCCAGCCTGGGCGACAGAGCAAGACTCCGTCTCAAAAAATAAAATAAAATAAAATAAAATAAAATAAAATAAAATAAAATAAAATAAAGAAAAAGAGGTTTAATGGACTCACAGTTCCATGTGGCTGGGGAGGCCTCACAATCATGGCAGAAGGCAAAAGTCATGTCTTACATGGCGAGAGGCAAAAAGAGAATGAAAACCAAGTGAAAGCGGATGCCCCTTATGAAACCATCAGATCTCATGAGACGTATTCACTGCCATGAGAACAGTATGAGGGAAATTGCTCCCATGATTCAATTATCTGCCACTGGGTTCCTCCCACAACATGTGGGAATTATGGGAACTATAATTCAAGATGAGATTTCGGTGGGGAGACAGGGTCAAATCACATTATAACTGATAAATGAGTTCAATAAAATCCAAAAGTAGATACAAAATCAACAAAAATCAGTAGTGTTTACATAGGCTAACAATGAGCAATATGAAAAAGAAAGCAAGGAAACAATCTCATTTGTGGTAGCTACAAATAAAACAATACTTAGGAATAAACTTCAATTAAGAAGTTTATTAGCTCTTAGGATATCTCAAAGTGTAAGATCTGTACAATGAAAACTATAAAATATTGATGAAAGAAATTGAAGAGGACACAAAAATGGAAAGACATAATAAAGAATCAACATTTTAAAAATAAAGATCTGTAATTGTTAAAATAGTTTTACTACTCAAAGAAATCTACAGATTTAATGTTTTCATTATTAAAATACCAATGACATTCTTCACAAAAATATAAATAATAAATGCTAAAATTTGTATTAAACCACAAATAACCCAGAATAGCCAAAGTAATCCTGAGTGAAAAGATCAAAGCTGGCGATATCACATTATCTGACACTACAAAACTATAGTAACCAAAATAGCATGGCACTGCCATAAAAACAAGCACATAGACCAATGGAACAGAGCAGAGAACATGGAAATAAATACACTTATAGACAACTCATTTTTGACAAAGGCACCAATAATATCCAATGGGGAAAGGACAGTCTCTTCTGCAAATGGTGCTGAGAAAACTGAATATGCATATGCAGATGAATGAAATTAGACCCCTATCTCTCACCATAGACAAAAATTAAATCAAAATGGGTTAAATATTTGAATATAAGCCCTGAAACCAGCAAATCCCTAGACAAAAACTTTGGGGAAATGTTTTAGGACGTTAGTCTGAGCAAAGATATTTGTGTAAGTTCTCTAAAGCACAACCAAAGCAAAAATTGACAAAAGAGATCACATTAATTTAAAAACTTCTGCACAGTCAAGGATACAATCAGAAAATGAAGAGATTACCTGTAGAATGGAGAAAACCTTTATATAAAATGTGGTACATATACACATTGAAATATTATTCAGCTGTAAAAGGAAATGAAATCCTGTCATTTGCAACATCATCCATAGAACTGGAAGACATTACATTAAGTGAAATAAGCCAGGCATAGGAAGACAAATAATCACATGTTCTCACTCTCATGTGGGAGCTTTAAAAAAATGATCTCATTAGGGTAGAGAGTGGAATGGTGGGTACCAGAAGCCAGGAAGGACAGGAAAGCCTGGGGCATAAAGACAGTCGGTTAAGGGTACAAAAATATAGTTAAATATAAGCAATAAGATCTACTGTGCAGTAGCACAAAAGGGTGACTAGAGTTAACAATAATTTATTGTATATTTCAAAATAACTAGAAGAGTGGATTTGGAATGTTCCCAACACAAAACGATAATGAATGTTTGAAGTGATACATATCCTGATTACCCTGATTTGATCATTGCACATTGTATGCATGTATTAAAATATCACATGCACTTCATGAATATGTGCAACTGTTATGTATCCATAAAAATTTTTTGAAATATTATGTCAATATGGATTATAGGTCTAAATGTAAGATGTAAAAGTATAAAAGAGTTAAAAAACAAGAAAATATTTATGACTTGGCATTATCCAAGTAGTTCCTAGACATAACATGAAAAATGTGATTCATAAAATTAAAAAAGATAAATTTGACTTTAACACAATTAATTTTTTTTCTCTGTGAAAAACACTTATTGAGAATTAAAAAAAAAAAAAACAGTAGCACATTGGGCAAAGGGAAGATATATTTCAAAACAAACATTGTAAAACAAACATTGAAGCTGGAACTTGCACAATTCCAAAAATATGAAGAATCACCAAACTCAACAAGAAAAATAAATTTCTTTTAAAAAATAAATAAATAAACTCAACAATTAAAAATGGGCAAGGATACTTCACTAAAAAGGACTTAACAGTGGCAAATAAAGATTTAAAAAGATGTCCAGCTTCAGAAGCCAAAAAGAAAATCCAAATTAAAGTTCCAACTTGAAATTGATAATTTTTAGCAAGTTAAATCGAGTAATATGCTAAAAAGATAATATAGGATAACCAAGCAACATTTATCAATTAAAGATAGTTTAAATATTTGAATATCAATCAATATAATAATCACATTAGTATAGAAAACATGTTTATCTCAACAGACACACAAGTTTGACAAAATTCAATATCAAATACTTATGAAAATTGTCACAAACTGGGAATAGAAAGAAGCTTCCTCTACCTGCTATCAGAAATAATATTTAATGATAATATACTGAATGTTTCCTCAGTAAGATCAGGAAAAATGCAAAGATGTCTTCTCTTGTCACTATTATTCACACTGTAGGATATTCTAGCCAAGAAAACACAGAAAATGCAGGAAAGCATCCAGATTAGAAAGACAGAAGGAAAACCATATTAATTTGTAAGTGGCATGATTCTGTATGTGGTAAACTCAATGGAACCCTGAAGTAAATTCAGCAACTTTGCAGGATAAAATGTCAATATAAAAATCAATTATATTTTATGTGCTAGGAATGAACAATCAGAAAGTAAAATTAGAAAAATAATATCTTCAATAGCATCAAAATGTTTAAAGGATTTAGAGATAAATCTGGTAAATATGGGAAAGACCTGTATACTAAAATCTATAAAAACTTTCTGAGATTAAAAAAACAGAAGTCCTTAAAAAGAGGACTTCCGACTGTCATGGAAGGTCAGACAGTTTTAATATTGCTAAGTTGTCAATTTTCCTCAGTTTGATCTACATCATCATGATAATCCCACAGCAGGGTTTTTGTAAAAATTGACAAACTGATTCATCAGCAGATGTAAATGACATAGAATAACTGAAGACCATTTAAAAAACGACAGTATTGAATGATTAACACTACATTTTATTACAATTTAGAAGGGATTGGGTGTGTTGAGGGTGGTATGGCCATAGACTCAATTCATTAAAATTTAGCAGAAATCTTCAAGACAGTGTGACAATGTCATCAATAAATATATCAATGTAACAGAATAGAGAGCCCAGAAACAGACTCACACATATGAAAAAACATTTTCACAAAGATGAAAAGGCAATTCAGTGAAGAAAGATGCATCTTTTGAACAAACAGTGCTTGAACTATTAGATATCTATATCTATATGTATGCCTATCTATATAAAAAACTTTAATCTCATCCCTCATGTTACTTGGTTACTTAAAAATGATCATATACCTAAATTATAAAAGTAAATTATAAAATTATAGAATGAAATATTCAAGAATATCTTTGTGACCTTATATTAGACAAAGAATATTAAAATACAACACCAAAAGCGGATGGGTGTTGTGGCTCACACCTGTAATCCCAGCACTTTGGGAGGCCGAAGTGGGCAAATCACAAGGTCAAGAGATAGAGACCATCCTGGCCAACATGCTGAAACCCTACCTCTACTAAAAATACAAAAATTAGCTGAGCGTGATGGTTCAATTTGATCTATGTCATCACATCTGTAGTCCCAGCTATT
>NW_012107419.1:51477-53746 GCF_000951045.1 Mandrillus leucophaeus
CAAATCACAAGGTCAAGAGATAGAGACCATCCTGGCCAACATGCTGAAACCCTACCTCTACTAAAAATACAAAAATTAGCTGAGCGTGATGGTTCAATTTGATCTATGTCATCACATCTGTAGTCCCAGCTATTTGGGGGGCTGAGGCAGGAGAATCGCTTGAACCCAGGAGGCAGAGGTGGCAGTGAGCCGAGGTGGTGCCACTGCACTCCAGCTTGGCAACAGAGCAAGACTCCATCTAAAAAAACAACAACAACAACAAAAAACCACAACAAAAGCATCATCCATGAAAGGATAAACTAGATTTGTCAAAACTTATAAAATTTCTATTCTTTGGAAGACACTGGTAAGGAAATAAAAAAGACAAGCCACAGACCAGGAGAAAATATTTTGCGAATCATGTATCTGACAAAGGATAAATTATTGGTAAGAACATTGAGAAACTAAAATTTTCATACACTGCTGGTGAAATATTAAAAGTACAATTGTACAAATAAGCAATTTCTTAAAAAACTAATTATACACTGATCATGTGATCCACAGCCATTGAACTTTTCACATTAAACAAAGAGAAACAAAAGCATGGGGTATACAATCACAGCTATACAAATTGCCATTACAGCTTTATTTTTATAACTCACGAAGAGAAAACAGCCCAAAAGGCTGTGAATGGATAAGCACATCAAAAAGCATGTGAATGGATAAGCACATCATGGTATAGCTCTCCAATAGAATAGTACACAATAAAAAGAAATGGAATATTTACCTAGGCAACCACATGGATAAATCTCAAAATAAATATGCTAAGTGGAAGAGACTGAATTCAAACAAGAGTACATGTTCATAATCTCTCATACATAAAATTCCAGAAAATGCATCCGAATATATAGTGACACAAACTAAATTAGCAGTTGCCCAGGGATAGTGCGTGATAACAGGGTTTTGAAGGACTAGAGAGGCAGTTACCAAGTGCCATGAGAAAACTTTGGGGGTGATAGATATGGAAAAGTTATTACCTTCATTGTGAGGACAAAATTTCCCTCTAAACACTGATTTAATTGTGTCCCAGAGATTCTGGTACATTGTGTACATTGTGTCTTTGTTCTCATTGGTTTCAAATAACTTACTTATTTCTGCCTTAATTTGTTATTTACCCAGTAGTCATTCAGGAGCAGGTTGTTCAGTTTCCATGTAGTTGTGCGGTTTTGAGTAAGTTTCTTAATCCTGAGTTCTAATTTGATTGCACTGTGGTCTGAGAGGCTGTCTTTTAGGATTCTGGCTTTTTGCATTTGCTGAGGAGTGTTTTACTTCCAACTATGTGTTCAATTTTAGAGTAAGTGCTATGTGGTGCTAAGAAGAATGTATATTCTGTTGATTTGGGGTGGAGAGTTCTGTAGATATCTGTCAGGTCCACTTGGTCCAGAGCTTAGTCCAAGTCCTGAATATCCTTGCTAATTTTCTCTCTTGTTGATCTGATATTGACAGTGGGGTGTTAAAGTCTCCCACTATTATTGTGTGGGAGACTAAGTCTCTTTGTAGGTCTCTAAGAATTTGTTTGATGAATCTCGGTGCTCCTATATTGGGTGCATATATATTTAGGATAATTAGCTCTTCTTGTTGCATTGATCCCTTTACCACCATGTAATGCCCTTCTTTGTCTTTTTGGATCTTTGTTGGTTTAAAGTCTGTTTTGTCAGGTCATTTATGTTCTTCTCTGAACTGCTTATTCCAGTTAGCAGTTCCTATAACCTTTTGTCAAGGTTTTTAGCTTCCCTGCATTGGGTTACAACATGCTCCTTTAGCTCAGAGGAGTTTGTTATTACCCACTTTCTGAAGTCCACTTCTGTCAATTGGTCAAACTCATTCTCTGTCCAGTTTTATGCCCTTGCTGGAAAGGAGTTGCAATCATTTGGAGGAGAAGAGGCATTCTGGTTTCTGGAATTTCAGAATTTTTGCATTGGTTTTTCCTCATCTTCAAGGATTTATCTACCATTGATCTTTGAGGCGGATGACCTTTGGATGGGATTTCTGTGTAGGGGGGGTCCTTCTTGTTGATGTTGATGTTATTTCTTTCTGCTTGTTAGTTTTTCTTCTAACAATCCGGCTCCTCTTCTGCAGGTTTGCTGCAATTTTTTGGAGTTCCACTCCAGACCCCTTTCCCTGGGTATCCCCAGCGGAGGTTGCAGAACAGCAAGATTGCTGCCTTCTCCTTCCTCTGGAAGCTTCATCCCAGAGGGACACCAGCCTGATGCCATCTGGAGCTCTCCTG
>NW_012107419.1:53796-64440 GCF_000951045.1 Mandrillus leucophaeus
GAGCAGGTTGTTCAGTTTCCATGTAGTTGTGCGGTTTTGAGTAAGTTTCTTAATCCTGAGTTCTAATTTGATTGCACTGTGGTCTGAGAGGCTGTCTTTTAGGATTCTGGCTTTTTGCATTTGCTGAGGAGTGTTTTACTTCCAACTATGTGTTCAATTTTAGAGTAAGTGCTATGTGGTGCTAAGAAGAATGTATATTCTGTTGATTTGGGGTGGAGAGTTCTGTAGATATCTGTCAGGTCCACTTGGTCCAGAGCTTAGTCCAAGTCCTGAATATCCTTGCTAATTTTCTCTCTTGTTGATCTGATATTGACAGTGGGGTGTTAAAGTCTCCCACTATTATTGTGTGGGAGACTAAGTCTCTTTGTAGGTCTCTAAGAATTTGTTTGATGAATCTCGGTGCTCCTATATTGGGTGCATATATATTTAGGATAATTAGCTCTTCTTGTTGCATTGATCCCTTTACCACCATGTAATGCCCTTCTTTGTCTTTTTGGATCTTTGTTGGTTTAAAGTCTGTTTTGTCAGGTCATTTATGTTCTTCTCTGAACTGCTTATTCCAGTTAGCAGTTCCTATAACCTTTTGTCAAGGTTTTTAGCTTCCCTGCATTGGGTTACAACATGCTCCTTTAGCTCAGAGGAGTTTGTTATTACCCACTTTCTGAAGTCCACTTCTGTCAATTGGTCAAACTCATTCTCTGTCCAGTTTTATGCCCTTGCTGGAAAGGAGTTGCAATCATTTGGAGGAGAAGAGGCATTCTGGTTTCTGGAATTTCAGAATTTTTGCATTGGTTTTTCCTCATCTTCAAGGATTTATCTACCATTGATCTTTGAGGCGGATGACCTTTGGATGGGATTTCTGTGTAGGGGGGGTCCTTCTTGTTGATGTTGATGTTATTTCTTTCTGCTTGTTAGTTTTTCTTCTAACAATCCGGCTCCTCTTCTGCAGGTTTGCTGCAATTTTTTGGAGTTCCACTCCAGATCCCTTTCCCTGGGTATCCCCAGCGGAGGTTGCAGAACAGCAAGATTGCTGCCTTCTCCTTCCTCTGGAAGCTTCATCCCAGAGGGACACCAGCCTGATGCCATCTGGAGCTCTCCTGCATGAGATGTCTCCCAACCCCTGTTGGGAGGTGTCTCCCAGTCAGGAGACATGGGGTCAGGGACCCACCTGAGGAGGCGATCTGTCCCTTAGCAGAGCTCCAGCGCTGTGCTGAGAGAACCCTCCTTGTCAGGATCCGCTGCTCTCTTCAGAAACAGCGGGCACGACCGTTTAAGTCCCCTGAATCTGTGCCCACAGCCACCCCTTCCCACAGGTGTTGTGTCCCAGGGAGATGGGAGTTTTATTTATAAGACCCTGACAGGGGCTGCTGCCTTTCTGAGATGCCCTGCCCAGTGAAGAGGAATCTAGTGAGGCAACCTGGCTACAGCCGCTTTGCTGTGCTGCGACGGGTTCTGCACAGTCCTTAACAGGGTCAGGGGAAAGCGCCTAATGAAGTCTCAGTAATGGCGGACGCCGCTCCCCTCACGGAGCTCAATCATCCTAGGTCGACTTCAGACTGCTAAGCTAACAAGGGAATTTCAAGCCAGTGGTTCTTAGCTTGCTGGGCTCCGTGGGAGTGGGACCCACTGAGTGAGACCACTAGGCTCCCTGGTTTCAGCCCCAGTTCCAGGGGAGAGAGCCCTTCTGTCTCATTGGCATTCCAGTCATCACCGCGGCACAGAAAGAGAGAGAGAGAAAAAAAGCAGCTCCTGCAGCTAGCTTGGTCTCTGCCCAAACAGCTGTCCAGTTTTGTGCTTGAAACCCAGGTGGTTTAGGCACGCGAGGGAATGTCCTGGTCTGTGGATTGCAAAAACCGTGAGAGAAGTGCAGTACCTGGGCCGAATACTACAGACCCTCACGGCATAGTTCCTCACAGCTTCCCTTGGCCGGGGGAGGGAGTTCCCCGACCTCTTGTGCTTCCTGGGTGAGGCGATGCCCCACCCTGCTTCTACTCGCTCTCTGTGGGCTGCACCCACTGCCTACCCAGTCCCAATGAGATGAACAGGGTACCTCAGCTGGAAATACAGAAATTACCTACCTTCTGCATTGGTCGCACTGAGAGCTGCAGACCGGAGCTGTTCCTATTCGGCCATCTTGCCACCAGGTACTATTTTAAAATTCTTAACGATTATCTGTGGGCTTTCACTTGACAAATAAGAGAAATGTACTATAAGAGTATTACTCAAGTAATATGTTCCAATTAGTGGGTTACAAAGTAAATTTATGTGTTCATAGACACTGAGAAAAATAAAAATAAAATAGAATAAATATTAGTGTATTGCTCATGAAAAGGTACTTGTCACACAAAGCTCTAATTTCAGTTTTGAATATAATTTCATCTACGTACTGGGATGCAATAACAAATATATCTCAATATTAATTAATCATAGTCTAAAAGTGTGAAAAATAGAAACCTAACTTATTTCTTGATTTCCATTTAGACTTCTCCTATTGTGATGTGTGAAAATTATTTTGAAAACAGACCTATCAAATGGAATTCAGATTAGATAATTAATATGAACTTTTCTACCTCATTACTCATGTTAGAAAATTAGTCAAAATCATAAAGGGGTCAGGGAAAAATTACTTGCTACAGAGATAATAGTATTTCCTGGTATTTTTGTGAGCAGTGACTCAGAGATCAGTTGAAAAATTCCGAGAAGACCAGGGGATGATAAAGAGATCTTAAAAGCATCTTTGTTTTATAACGGAAAAGTGTGGCACATACCCCAGAGAGATTTGTCTTAGTTTTCTTACTTAGCTTTAACCCTCTAATGAGACCTTCAATCTGAAAAAAAAAAATCCAAATCAATTAATACAAATGACAAAAATGTTCCTTGTTTTGTGTGTAATTTCTTCTAAGAAAAGTAATAAAAATTCACTATAAAATTTTTAAATTCAAGACTAATGAGAATAAAATAAGCCCAGAAGCAAAATTATTACCTTAAAGTTACAAAAATAACATTTCTAAAATTAGATACAAATACTGCAGAAAAGCATTAGGAAAAAGAAATTGAAAACTATTACTATACTAATGAGAATA
Source organism: Mandrillus leucophaeus (assembly GCF_000951045.1). NCBI lineage: Eukaryota > Metazoa > Chordata > Mammalia > Primates > Cercopithecidae > Mandrillus > Mandrillus leucophaeus. The sequence continues at coordinate 56,880 of NW_012107419.1, forward strand.
TTTCACCTTTAATGAATTCATTAAATTGAGGGTAGGGAATCTCTACTCTTCCTTAAGTAAATATTCAAATATTTACGTTCTTGCTTAAGTGGACTTTCAACATGCTAAGGTGAAAAAGATCAGGGGCCAAGATCCTAGAATTGTTTGTTAGATTGAATCCAAACTGTATAAATCAAAGAAAAGCATATGTTTGTGGTAACAACATGGAGGGCTGTTTAATCACAGACGCAGACTGAACACAGAGGCCCTAGCTGAGGAAGTAGAAGAGACAGTTGGAGCTATCACATGGGGCAATGCTTTGAAGACTCAGGATGAGGGCCAGGCCTCAGCGTATCTCTCTGCAGAGGATCATAGGCACAGACAGTAAGATATGAAGCTGATCATTACTTTCCCACAAGGATTAGAGAGAAGCTGTGAGGAAAAAGCTGAATGGCTTTGCGGGCTGCCCAAGTGGTGCTGTCACTGAGGGAAGACAAGAATGAAGGAATCCCACCAATGGCAGCTGGATTAGCAGCTGTGAAGTCCGGTAAGCAGATAGTTCAGACCACAGGATTTCTCCCAGGGGTGAATACAAGGCTTGACTACAAGAGTTCTTCATAAGATTCACAGATTTTCAGATCATTGAGAGCCTGGCCACTATCTGGAGAGTTCACTGGCCCCCAATGGAGTTTAGTGCAGAGGATAGATGGGCCTGTGCAGTGGCATTTTACTCTGAAGTTATGTTTTCCCCTGCTCTCTGATTCACAGAGGAGTCCTGGCCTTTGGGATGTGCTATGATTCATCCTTTGGGATCTTAAACTCTACCTAGATTCAAGTCATGTACACAGAAAAAATAAAAGTGTCAACTCTCACAACTCTGTTCAGGAGAGAAACTTTATCTGACCCCTGGGACAGGACATAGACAAAGACACACAATACTAAAAATATGGGAATCGGTGAGCAGCCAGAGCAGCACTCCATCAATCAGCATTCAAATAATGTTTTATGGTATTGTTGTTTAATTCTATAATTTTATACTTATGTAAAATATGGAATATACCTATGTAGAATATGAAACATAAGAATACTTATATGGAAAAAGGTTAAGTAAATGGGCTTTGGAGTTAGAAAAATCTAGGCTCCAAATCTATTTTTTTGAATTTATTTACTTGGTAATTTTTCCGAATACTATTAAATTATTTCTAAAAATGGCAAAATACCTACCTCAAAGTGTTGCTTCAAGGATTTAATAAAATAATGTATGTAACAGTGGTGTACACAAAATATATATGTATATGCTCATTAAATTGTGTCTATTAAAACTATTAATAGAAGCAAAATTATTGCTATTTGTGGGACCAAACAGTAAGATTCATAGAATTGAATATAGATAAAATGCAGAGGCTAGTTGGACTAAAATCTTGACTGGTTTATGAATACCAGAACCTATGATTAAAAAGATACTAAATAGTCGATTTGATTTAATCACATTTAACACCAAAGTTAATGTATAGATGATCGAGTACCATGTACCAATGATAATACAGATGTGCCATTCAGATAGTCTGAAAAGTAATTTGTATTAGCCCTTAAGTCGTTATTTAATGTAAACTTCTAAATGTCTAATTCACAATAGCAAAGACATGGAACCAACCCAAATGTCCATAAATGATAGACTGGATAAAGAAAATGTGGTACATATACACCATGTAATACTATGCAGCCATAAAAAGGAATAATAAGATCATGTCCTTTGCAGGGACATGGATGAAGCAGGAAGCCGTCATCCTCAGCAAACTAACCCAGTAACTGAGAAGCAAACACCACATGTTCTCACTCATAAGTGGGAGCTGAACAATGAGAACACATGGACACAGATGGAAACAGGGAGGGGAAAACACACACACCAGGGCCTTTCAGGGTTGGCGATCAAGGGGAAGGAGAGCATCAGCACAAATAACTAATGCATGTGGGGCTTAAAACCTAGGTGACAGGTTGATAGGTGCAGCAAACCACCATGGCACACATATACCTATGTAACACACCTGCATGTTCTGCACATGTATCCCAGAACTTAAAGTAACAAAAAAATAATAATAATGAAGTCATTTAAAGTGTAATAAGTCCAAAGTGAGAGGGATTTCATGGTAGATATAGCAACTCAGTCTTATAGGAAGTGTTTGGGATTTAAAAATTCATTGAAATACATGAGATCATTATTTTTGTAATGCATGGATTCCTGTAATGCATGGATTGCATTATTCATTACAATCAGTGAGATCATTAGTGCTGTGCATTCCGATGCCATGAAGGCACTGCATCACATCGAAGGTCACAGATATTTCTTAAAATCCAGTGAGGCCATAAGATGAGTTCTAAATTGTCCTATACTCTGAATACTTGTTCCCAAAGCTTGAGATCACTCAAAGGAGAAGACTAAGAATAAGGCTTTTAAGGAAGGTAGAAGAGAATGGCCTAAATTTCCCTTTAGAGTGTTAGCAGTACAGGCAGGAGGATTATGAGGAAGAAGAGTTAGGTGAAGTTTAAAGTCACTCTACAAGGTCAAGCTTAAAATGGGCTGACAGACCTCAGCCTACTGGAATAAAGGACCCTGGGTTATTCTCTGTCAGGTCTAGACTGAGTGCCTCTCATTGCCAATTCAAAAGTGAAGTCCCAAGTCCTAGTGCAAGCTGTGACCTCTATTATTTATGCCATGCCACTTAATTACCTTGAGTCTTAATTTTCTGATTTTAAAATCCAAGGTTAATATGTATTTGATGAACTCACTAGATTAATATATGTTGATAACATTAGGTTAGCATGGTTCACCCAGGATACATAAATCCTCCTGCAATTGGAAGAGACACAGAAGACATGAGAGAAATTATTATTCAAAGTATTCACCTTGATGAAAAAGCCAACTATGATGCAACCTACAAACATATACTGTTTAGCAGTTTGAAAAGGAAAGTAAACACACTTTAATTGGAAAATGAATAGCCCCTTAAGAGAATGAGGAAGGCCCATATAAGGAAATTGTCCTCTTAGGGGTTTACACTATATTGATTCTAAGGTCACGTTAACACTAAAACCCTGTTTTGACATAATCATGAAGTCACTTTCTTAAATGTCTACTGTGATTCTAGCACTACCTTTAGTGCCAGAATAACAGACACAGCTCCCATATTCAAAGAGGTATCTGCATAGTTGTACTAGCAAAGGGAAAATAATACAAAGGGGATAAAAAATGACCTCCATATTCTGGCAGAGGTCCCATTAGAAACATTTTGCTGGTCAGCTTTGCAAATCAGGCATCTCCCCCAAAATCCTGCACATGCAACTGTGTGAAGATTCTAACAAAGCAACTGTTCATCAGTCATTTTGCGGTTCTTTGGTACCACTGCTCCTGCCATCTTCCCTAGTTTTAAGCTGCTAATGTATGTATTTTTTCCATTATGATAAAATACCTCTAACATTTACCATTTTAACAATTGAAACTTTGATGGCATTTAATACATTCACAATGTTGTGCGATCATCACCAATACCTACTTCAAGAACATCCTCATCCCAAAATAAACTATGTACTCATTACGCAGGAACTTACTGTTCTTTCTTCTCTCAGTCACTGGAAACTACCAATCTGCTTTGTATACTTTGGATTTTTATGTAAATGAAATCATACAGTATGTGGCCATTGAATTTAGCTTCTTTCCCTTAGCCTACTCCTTTCATTCTTCATCCATATTTTTGTGACAGAAATATTCCACTATGCATATGTGTATGTGTGCATGTGCACACACACCCACGGTGCACACACCATGTTTTGTTGCACGCACACATCACATTTTGTTTATCCATTAATTAACTGATGGACATTTGGGTTGTTTCTACCTTTTTACTGTTGCAAATAATCACACCATGGATATTCATATACAAAGTTATATTCAGACAAGCTGTTATCATTTTAATGCTCCCTTTCATCTTCTATAATAAGACTAAGCTCTTCTCTAAGTGTGATGTCAGCCTCCTTATGCCTTTCTAGACTCTGTTGCTACTACTAGCTCTTTTTGTGCAACCCCACCCAACTCCTATACAAACCCTGTAACCAAGTCTGCCACACACCTCATGCTTTGCCACTGCCTGAAATGTACTCATTAGTCTGTTGAACACTTATTTTCTAGCTTTTCTAGAAGCAGGTCAGTCATCATTTCCTGCTGGAAGCCAGGTCTTTTTTGTGTCCTTCTACTCATCTAGCCTGTGCATGCATTAATCAATAGGCCAATTCCAGTCTATTCCACTCATTTATGTGCATAAGGTCAGTCTCTTTGCTAAGCCATGAGTTTCATTGACGTATAAAGTCTGATTCATCCCAGCAGAGAATTTTACCACATAGTAGATATTCCATAAATGTTTGATGAGTGAATATATTAAATGTAAAGATGAATGGCATTTGTATTCCGTGAAGCAAAAGGAGAGCTCTGCAGTTATTTAATCCTGTCTTTAAGCAGCATTTGCCGTCTCTCCCTATGTCTCTCTGCCTCAGACAATTAATCTTTCAAGCTCATCTCCTGAAAACAGACTATAGAAAATGACCAAGATCCAGGGAAGAACAATGGATATGGTCAGAAAAGATAAGTATGATTTATGGCACTTCCAGCCTTATCTTGTAGGGTCCATGTCAATTCACTTTGCTTGCTGAGTCTCTAATAGAAGCTAAAGTCAGCTCAAGAACAGTAGTAAAAGTCTCAGTTTTAGTGCCAGTTCAACTCCCAGACAATGGCCGTGTGATCTCCAGCTACATATTTATTTGGACTCAATAATTTAAAATATTCAGTGGAGTAGCTTATAATAATACTTTTTACCACATAGATTAAAATATATTCAAAATATATTCGATCCATCAATTCTTAATTGGCTACGCTAATAGAAGACAAACTGTATGTTCTACTTAAAGTGGTAACCTCTCATCATGCCCTCATTGAAACAAATTATATTTTTTTAGACATGGTAAAACTCAATAATTACTTCTGAGAAGTGTTCCTGGCTATTCCATTCTAATTTAAATGCCCTTCTTTTCTGCCCTCATTGCACCTTTATCTTTCTTATCTTTCTTTTCCATAGCATCTGCCGTTGTCCTGTGTGCCTTGATATATTTGTCTCTGCTTCCTAGCAAGTCATAAGTTTTGAGATGACAGAGCCATATTTTACCCACAGTGATTAATACAGTCCCTATACATAGAAGATGCTCAATCAGTGATGTTGAATGAATGTCATACACATTTAATTGAGTTTGACAGAGACCTGATATTACTATCACAACAGTGAAACAGTCAAGTCATCATAAGCACTAGATTTAAGCCATCTTGCAGAATGATATTTCAGACAGCCAGAAAAATATTTATATGAAGTGAAATAAAGTTTTATTCACCACTAGCACAATGAAGGTTGGGCTTGGGGAAGGCTTACTTGTAAGGAAGTGATTACAGAAACCTGGGAAGAGGAACCCCCACTTTCCAACTTTGGGAAATGATACCTGCCAAAAAATTACCTCTCAGTTAAATAATGAATTTAATTTTAAATAATTGGCAATGTCTTGCTCATTTTATATTTTTAGAGCATTTCAGAATTATGACAGGACCAAAAACAAGAGCATGTTTCATTCTATGCCTTTCAACTCAGAAGTCCGTCAAAAATAACTATAGAAAATAATACTGTTAAATTAGAATGCAGTACTATTTTAGGAGGGGAAGGGAAGGGTGTCAAACCATTATATCCAATTTGATAGAATCTTCTGGCTCGTCATAAATGATAACTTTGCATCATAATACTTTTTATAATATGCTTATATATTTACTAAATTAACTAAAAAGAAATCATACACTCAGAATTACAGTGACTACATAATTGCCAGTTAGTACATTTTTCAAGTTATTAAATAAGCTTTTATAAACCAGCTGTAGTGAAAAGACTTCTGCTTACTTAGAAAAGAGCGAAAAGAGAGTCCTTGTTTAAGGATTCATAGATTCAGGAGCAAAAATATGATAAATTATTTTCTAATTTCCTCTAGTGAATTTGTTTTCAGTGGAACTAGGAAATATAAAATAGTATAATTTGTAGGAAGGAAAAGCACTACTATAATTTCCATTAATTTTTTTTATTACAGATTTCAAGTTGGGAGGCCTTTTCTTGGTCAACTTACCTGTCATTAAACAAAATTAGGCAGAGAAACAAAAGGATCCAAAAACTTTATTTTCTCTTATTTCCCTCTCCGTGAAAAGCTTTGAGAGCCATGGTTTTCTCTATGTATTAGAAATCATTTTTGTGAAGACAAACCTCCTAAGTTTGACCCAAGTCACTTATTAGTATCTTTGCTCTTCTGAGAGTTGTTTTCATATAAAGGAAGATCTAAAATTCTGTGTATTTCTCAGTCTTTACAGTATGAATGTGATTTTATTGAAGCATATTCTCTTTGCAGGTTGATTTCAAAAGAATGTGATACTGGTGTCTTTTATTAACTCTCATTATTCCATAAAAATGTACCTTTAGCTGTATCTTTAATATAATGTCTTACATTTACATAGCATTTAATATTACTTATTCCACATATTTTCACTTCAGACATTTTGATATGCTAATGGAGCCTCAGCCACTGATTTCATATAAATGATATTTCATTTCTAGTAAAAAGCATTACTATTAACTGTATTTATTTCTCCCATTATGGGAGGGTCTACCACAAAATTTAAGTATACCTTTAAATTTAGTGGGTATTTACTCATCTATGTGATAAGGAGTATGTACCTTTATTTCTGCTCTTAAGGAGTTATAATGTCACACATGCAAATACTTTTGTTAGCAGCATATGATAAAATATGCACAAAGAATCAAAGAAAGGAGATATTAATATAGGTGTGAGAGGGCATAAATATCTTATGAAGTAGAATATACCTCATCAAGATCTGGAAAGGAACAGAAGAAGAGAGATAAAAAGTAGAGTTCTTAACAAAGCCCACAAGGCTCTACATTGCATAGCTCCTGCTGTCTTCTTGCACAATGTGGTCCAGACATGACCTCAGAACACAGCCTGCTACGATGCTGATCCTTCTGCCCAGAATGCTGTTCCCTATCCTTCATCTGTCAAACCCATCACATGGGATATCTTTAATATTATTAATTTCTCAATAAAGATTTTTATTGAGAGTACCGGTTCCAAATGTAAACAGGTTCCATTTGTTTTGTGATCATTACACCCTTTATTCTTCCTTAATAATATATAATACATATTATTTTATAAATATCATATATTTATTCATGTGATAATGTGTGTGCCATATATCCTTACTTAACTGACCACTTCATGAATTCAGAGATTTTTGTCTATTATATTCACGTGTATTCTGTATTCTCAACACCCAGGAAAGTGCTCAATATGTTGGAAGAATTTAGTATTTTTTGTGAATAAATGGGAAAAAATGGAATGCCAAAGAGTATGACAATAGACCATTTAAATCTTACCAATTACATTATGGTATAGAAGTAATACCATGGATTTTGGAGCCAGGCTGCCTTTGATGTAGACA
>NW_012107419.1:66470-69213 GCF_000951045.1 Mandrillus leucophaeus
CCTGATGTGATTAATACACATTTTTGGCCTGTATCAAAATATCTCATGTATTCCATAAATATACACCTACTATGTACCCATAAAAATTTAAATTATTATTTTAAAAAGAGACACAATTACAGTGTTGGCTATGAGAGTTCCTATTTAAATATTAAAGAAATATCCAAAACTCTTAAATTGGGTTCAGTTTCTAATGAAAGAAATTTCCAAATAAAGTAATAATTACTATCTTCCATTTTTAAAATAAAATTTAATGAGAAAAAATGATGTTCATTTAAATCATCTAATTTTCTTAGTAACTTTTAGTCAGTAAAACTGCATTGTACATATTTTATTCAACATAAATGTACAATAAAACCCTTCCTAATTCAGCTATTTTTCAAGAAACAAAATAAATGTAAAACCAGTAAGGAGATACATGTTAAATTAATATTTTATACACATTACTCTCACATTAGATAAATGATACAGGCTTATAAATATTTACCTGAATTTATTTTATGGAGAATACTTTTTTCCAAATCTACAGGTACTTTTGAATCTTAAATTAGCATTAAGATGAACAGAAGAATATTATTATCAATTTGTAATAACTTGTTGTCTAAATCCCTTTTCTGACACCTTCTTGAGAGAAATATTAATTTTCCCTATTTAGGACTGAAGTAACTATTTATGAAAATGAAACAGCTTATATTTTAAACCTTTGGTTTATCTCAAATATAGCTTTTTGGAGAAATAACTCCCACTGGAAAGCCTAATCAAACCTTCATTCCGCCTTCACTGGACCTTGTCCCTTCTCAAAGCTTGGATCACTCTCAGCTCTGGCTTATCATGAGATTATTATTTTTTATTTTTTTTAATCCAATGAGTCATTGCTATTTTTAAGAAATTCATGAAAATTTGATTAAGAATAGAAACTTTGAATAATATATAAAACAAATAGTATTTTCAAAAGATGAATAATTATGTAGGAAATATTATAAATTATAATAAATCATACATGATGAATGCAATGATGACTCAAGGTAGAAAGTTTGGAGATGGAGGCCACAATGTAGATCTTTTATTTACATTATTATTTTGTTCTTTTTATTTAGGTTGAAGTAAAGCTAAGGCAAAATACCTACACATATAAGTGACAATATCAACATAGCGCTCATTGTCTGATACACAAAGGCACAACACTCAAGTAAAAAGTGAAAACAGAAAGATTTAAAAGTCAACAGAGGAAAATAACATTTATCATTAATGTATAAAGAAACATAAACATTTAAAAATATTGCAATGACACGTGTATATCTGAAACAAGTATTCTGGGGAAATATCTGGAAATCTTAGGCTCTACACATTAAACAGATAATAAAATTTACATATTGCTTCATGAGCAGTATATTTTCTATTAGTTTATTGTCTGTACGAAGAATATTTTCTTTATTCTGTTATTTTTTTCATTCCAAGTTAGAAATCCCAAGGAATATCCTTTCAATGAGAATTTAACACTTACTCATGTTACAAAATTTTCATTTCTAGAAACCAAGATAGAAAAGCTCTCTCCAGGTCAAATTAACTTGTCAAGTTGATCTTGGCACCCATTACTGCAAAAAGAGCACTGCTAACTAGCAGATATATTTCAAGGTAGCAAGAAAGGAGAATAATAATCAATATTTGGTATGTTCCTCTTTTCTTACCTGCTTCCAACTCTCTTCAGATTTTCAAGATAAGCAAGATTAATTTTTTACCTAACAGGTGAATCTGAAGAGGGTTGGGAGCAGGTAAGAAAAGAGAAACATACCAAATTTAAATTATTTTAAAAATGACAAAATGCACTGGGAATCCAATGATGCAAACTTGTTTATGAAGTGTTTATAGCTAAAAAGCATAAATTTGGCAGACAGTGTTAAATAATACCTATATTGCTATTTATATTTTTGTCTATGGGTAGAAATTTTAAGCTCTTAAAAGTGCACATAATCATTGACCCAATATTTTCCCTGGTAAGAATTAAGCTGTAGAAAATAACCATAGATGCAAACGATTAGGGAAAAAGATCTCATCACAGTACTATTAAATTACCAAAACCTGAAATCAACACAAATGTCCAATATTGGCATCCTAACTTGTGATAGTTCTGTACAACAAAATATTCATTAAAATAGTAATTACAAATAAAAGTAATAATTACAAGCATGGTAAATGGTTTATGCTATGATGTTATATAACACAAAACACAAAACATTGCATGTTTTTATATATTAACGTAATAATTCTATAAACACCATAAAACTGAAAATTGTATTTTCAAATACTTCTTGTTGAGAGGCTTATGTGTAATTTGTATTTTCTTCTTTGTACCTTTATGCAATTGAAAAGCAGAGATTTTCCTATCAAATAAATGTCTGTAAGAAACTCAAAGACTGAAGTTGGAAGACTCACATTTTCTAATCCCCATATGTATTTAAAGGTAAAACAATCAAAAAAGTGTGGTACTGGCATAAGGATAAACATACAGATCAATAGCCATATAGGACATATAAAGAGAAAAGAAGAGAGAAACTAGAAATAGACTCACGTACACATGGTTGACTGATTATCCACAGAGGTTCCTCGGTAATTAGTTTAAAAAGAGATTGTGTTTTTCAATCAATATTGTCAGAACAATCTTTTATCCATGTGCCAAAAAACAATAATAACATTAACCATACTTCACATCAAATATAACATTGAATTTGAAATGTATTATATC
>NW_012107419.1:69263-75425 GCF_000951045.1 Mandrillus leucophaeus
ATTGAATCACAGGAATCTTTTGAGCAAGTATAAGCCTGAAGTATTGGATCAAGTCAACCACCCCTGAGATCTATGGCTCATGATTCTCAGAAAAGAGAGGCTTGGCAGCGTAGCGGGGGTGGGGAGGGGTAATCAGTATGAAAATATAGTTAGATAGAATGAATAAGATCTAGTATTTGATAATACAACAGGGTGACTGCAGGCAACAATAATTTACTCTACATTTTAAAATAAGTAAAAGAGTACAATTGAAATGTTTGTAACAGAAAGAAAGAATAAATGCTTAAGGTGATGGATGCCCCATTTACCCTGATGTGATTAATACACATTTTTGGCCTGTATCAAAATATCTCATGTATTCCATAAATATACACCTACTATGTACCCATAAAAATTTAAATTATTATTTTAAAAAGAGACACAATTACAGTGTTGGCTATGAGAGTTCCTATTTAAATATTAAAGAAATATCCAAAACTCTTAAATTGGGTTCAGTTTCTAATGAAAGAAATTTCCAAATAAAGTAATAATTACTATCTTCCATTTTTAAAATAAAATTTAATGAGAAAAAATGATGTTCATTTAAATCATCTAATTTTCTTAGTAACTTTTAGTCAGTAAAACTGCATTGTACATATTTTATTCAACATAAATGTACAATAAAACCCTTCCTAATTCAGCTATTTTTCAAGAAACAAAATAAATGTAAAACCAGTAAGGAGATACATGTTAAATTAATATTTTATACACATTACTCTCACATTAGATAAATGATACAGGCTTATAAATATTTACCTGAATTTATTTTATGGAGAATACTTTTTTCCAAATCTACAGGTACTTTTGAATCTTAAATTAGCATTAAGATGAACAGAAGAATATTATTATCAATTTGTAATAACTTGTTGTCTAAATCCCTTTTCTGACACCTTCTTGAGAGAAATATTAATTTTCCCTATTTAGGACTGAAGTAACTATTTATGAAAATGAAACAGCTTATATTTTAAACCTTTGGTTTATCTCAAATATAGCTTTTTGGAGAAATAACTCCCACTGGAAAGCCTAATCAAACCTTCATTCCGCCTTCACTGGACCTTGTCCCTTCTCAAAGCTTGGATCACTCTCAGCTCTGGCTTATCATGAGATTATTATTTTTTATTTTTTTTAATCCAATGAGTCATTGCTATTTTTAAGAAATTCATGAAAATTTGATTAAGAATAGAAACTTTGAATAATATATAAAACAAATAGTATTTTCAAAAGATGAATAATTATGTAGGAAATATTATAAATTATAATAAATCATACATGATGAATGCAATGATGACTCAAGGTAGAAAGTTTGGAGATGGAGGCCACAATGTAGATCTTTTATTTACATTATTATTTTATTCTTTTTATTTAGGTTGAAGTAAAGCTAAGGCAAAATACCTACACATATAAGTGACAATATCAACATAGTGCTCATTGTCTGGTACACAAAGGCACAACACTCAAGCAAAAAGTGAAAACAGAAAGATTTAAAAGTCAACAGAGGAAAATAACATTTATCATTAATGTATAAAGAAACATAAACATTTAAAAATATTGCAATGACACGTGTATATCTGAAACAAGTATTCTGGGGAAATATCTGGAAATCTTAGGCTCTACACATTAAACAGATAATAAAATTTACATATTGCTTCATGAGCAGTATATTTTCTATTAGTTTATTGTCTGTACGAAGAATATTTTCTTTATTCTGTTATTTTTTTCATTCCAAGTTAGAAATCCCAAGGAATATCCTTTCAATGAGAATTTAACACTTACTCATGTTACAAAATTTTCATTTCTAGAAACCAAGATAGAAAAGCTCTCTCCAGGTCAAATTAACTTGTCAAGTTGATCTTGGCACCCATTACTGCAAAAAGAGCACTGCTAACTAGCAGATATATTTCAAGGTAGCAAGAAAGGAGAATAATAATCAATATTTGGTATGTTCCTCTTTTCTTACCTGCTTCCAACTCTCTTCAGATTTTCAAGATAAGCAAGATTAATTTTTTACCTAACAGGTGAATCTGAAGAGGGTTGGGAGCAGGTAAGAAAAGAGAAACATACCAAATTTAAATTATTTTAAAAATGACAAAATGCACTGGGAATCCAATGATGCAAACTTGTTTATGAAGTGTTTATAGCTAAAAAGCATAAATTTGGCAGACAGTGTTAAATAATACCTATATTGCTATTTATATTTTTGTCTATGGGTAGAAATTTTAAGCTCTTAAAAGTGCACATAATCGTTGACCCAATATTTTCCCTGGTAAGAATTAAGCTGTAGAAAATAACCATAGATGCAAACGATTAGGGAAAAAGATCTCATCACAGTACTATTAAATTACCAAAACCTGAAATCAACACAAATGTCCAATATTGGCATCCTAACTTGTGATAGTTCTGTACAACAAAATATTCATTAAAATAATAATTACAAATAAAAGTAATAATTACAAGCATGGTAAATGGTTTATGCTATGATGTTATATAACACAAAACATTGCATGTTTTTATATATTAACATAATAATTCTATAAACACCATAAAACTGAAAATTGTATTTTCAAATACTTCTTGTTGAGAGGCTCATGTGTAATTTGTATTTTCTTCTTTGTACCTTTATGCAATTGAAAAGCAGAGATTTTCCTATCAAATAAATGTCTGTAAGAAACTCAAAGACTGAAGTTGGAAGACTCACATTATCTAATCCCCATATGTATTTAAAGGTACAACAATCAAAAAAGTGTGGTACTGGCATAAGGATAAACATACAGATCAATAGCCATATAGGACATATAAAGAGAAAAGAAGAGAGAAACTAGAAATAGACTCACGTACACATGGTTGACTGATTATCCACAGAGGTTCCTCGGTAATTAGTTTAAAAAGAGATTGTGTTTTTCAATCAATATTGTCAGAACAATCTTTTATCCATGTGCCAAAAAACAATAATAACATTAACCATACTTCACATCAAATATAACATTGAATTTGAAATGTATTATATCCCTAAGGGTAAGGAAAGGCCGTAACGCTTCTATAAGAAAACGTGAGGCAAAGTTTTGATGACAGTTTAAGCAAAGATGCATGGTTCATAACATTTTTAAAAAGATAAATTGTACTTCAACAAGATTAAATACTGTTGTTCTTAGAATGATCGTCTTAAGAAAATGCAGATCTTGTACCCAGAAAAGTTTTCTATAAAGAATTTTTACAACTCAACAATAAAGAGACAAAAAAATTATAAAACTGTGAAAAAGTTTCTGTTTTTTACACACATAAAAAAGTAAGGAAAATTAGCGCAAGAAATATGTTAAACATAATACGTCATTATGGAAAGGCATAAAAACACATTGAGACACCTCTATATGCCTACTAGATTGGTTAAATTAAAGACTGACACTATTAAATGCTAGTTAAGAGGTAGAGCAACTGAAATTTTCACACATCGCTGATGGGAATAAACTTCGAAAAAATTTCAAAGTATGAACTTCAACATAAATGGATCACATGACTTAAAATTCCACTCTTAGCTATTAAAAATGAAAGCAGATATCTTTGAATATTCATAGCAGCTTTATTCATAATAGCTTAAATGTAAAAACAATTCAAATGCCCATCAGCTGGTGAATATATAAGCAAATTGTACCACATCCATAGAATGAAAAACTGCTGCGCATTAAAGAGAAAAAACTACCGGTATATACAACATTGATAATTCTTATAAGCATTATGCTAAATGAAAAATGCCAGAAACAAACATACATATTGTATGACTCCATTTATATGACACTCTAGAATAAAGCAGAACTATAGAAACAGAAATCAGATCAGCAGTTTTTGAAAGAGGTATGGGTAGGGGATTGGCTGCAAAATGGCAATGAGGAGACTTTGCAGCTGATGGAAATATTCTATATATCTAATTTATAGTGAGTGCATGGCTGTATATATCTGTCAGTTTCATCAGTCTACACACTAAAAGGGCAAACTTTACTGTACTGTATATTAAATCTCAATTGACCTGACTTAAAAAGAGAAATTTGTTTCTTCATAATAAACCTTAAAAATAATGCTGATACAGTTGTAATGAATATTTATCACATAACAATTTACAAATAAACTTCCATGTTATCCTTCTGCTGAATAGTTATTGCTGTGAGGGAGACAGCATTTTTAAATCATTTTTACAGTTATGGACATTGAATGTTAGAAATTTTAGGTGATTTTTTTTCTAAAGCATACTAACTGTTATATGGAATAACTAGGGCTAAGATGCAGCCCTACTGAGACTCTCTTAGAATGATAAGTGGAAGGAGCATGAATTTCAATAGTAAATATGGAAGTTCGAATCCCACAAATGCTTCTAAAATATATGAAAATTGGGCAGAACATATACATAATCTTTCTGATCCTACTTACCCATATTTATTATCATTATTAAAGAGATGAGCTTTACAAAGTCTCTAATACAGTGCTTAGGACCTATTAGTTATTCTCTCCTTATTAGTTCCTGTTCTTCACCTTGCCACTACACTACTATTCCATTAGCCACTGTTGAACAAATAATATCTCTTAATAGCATTGCCACCACCCAGTCACCCAAGTTACAGCCCTGATAGACAAATAGCCTCTACCCCTCCCACTTAAGAACGTAACTTCATAACAGGCAATGTTTGAAACTCTTTCTAAATATGTCTTGAGTTCCTCTTATGTTATCCTTCATCTCCATAATTTCTCTAGTTAAAGCTCTTTTGTTTTTTCTTTCAGAGTTCTGAAATTGCTTCCTACCTAGTTTCCAGACTCTGAAAAGTTCTTTGTATTACTACTAGACTGAGTATCCTCAAACACAGATCTGACCATCATTCCCTTACTCATCACCGTTTATTAGCTTGCCATGTACTGCTCATATGAATATTAAACTTAGTAGCATTGCATATGAAACTCTTCATGACCTGATTCTTCCCTTTCTCTTCAGCTTCCAAACCCAACTCTCCCTACCACCAATATCCAATCCTACAGAACTTGTGATTTACCACAGTGATACATGTTCACCCTAGGTCTGTCTTTACCCTAAGATATTCATTTCTCCCCTATCTCCTGGGGTAAATTACTGTTGTCCCTTCATGAACAAATATTTTTTGACCCCAGAAAGGGCTCTCTGACTGAACAAAAGTATGCCAGTTTGCTCTTTTTCTGGGTTCACACAGCATTCTCTGCACAATTCTATCACAGAACTTAGGACTTCCTGTTAACATTATTAGTTGCCACATTTATCTGCACCCATTCGTCAATAAATGCCTTGAGATTAGGAACAAAATATTTCTCATGCTTATAACCCCAGATTTTAGCACAACACTTGATTTAAACATAATGTTAATGAATAAATTAACAATATATGAAATTATTTCTGCTGTCTCCAAGTTTATTTGGTAAAAATGAAACTTCTGTACCCAATTGTTTTCATTGTCTATTTTTGCAACAACATAGGAAATAGTATGATCTTTTCTTTCTCTTTATATATTCAAGTCCTTTAATAATATTCAATATCTAAGAAAGGGGGTCAAGACACAGCAAAAATAAAATTAAACTTGATGTCAGAAAAATATTAACATTTCTTGTTCTATGAAAAACTAAGTATCTGAGTGTTTCTCATAACTTCTCTATGTTTCAGCCTTTTCACAAACTAAGAGACAACCTCTGATGTTTATTCTAACTCCAAAATGTGGTCATCTCTCTATTCTTTACTATTGTGAAGTCTAATAACCTTATTTTCTATGACATGGTTTCAATTTTTCTATTCTTTCTTTTCTAGGCTACAGATTCTTTTTTTGTAGGATTCCTAGTTACCTAAGATATAAAACACAATGTGTTGGCCTTCTAAATTCTGCTTTCTTCTCTAAGTTTGTAACACACTACTGCTAAATCATTTTTGTGTCAATCTCTTGAAACTGTCATCTATTTCAGTGAGTCTCCTTTGCCCTCAGATCAAATACCACTTCTCAATGTTACCTTCAAAATGTTGAAACTAGACATACTCTGTCTCCTTTCTTTTGTCTCCTTTTAACCTGCTTTTCTTGGCAATCTCATTTCCTGTCTAGCAGCATTTTGGCCGTGTTGCCCAGCTCA
>NW_012107419.1:77145-82633 GCF_000951045.1 Mandrillus leucophaeus
GAGGCTGAGGCAGGAGAATGGCGTAAACCCGGGAGGCGGAGCTCGCAGTGAGTTGAGATCCGGCCACTGCTTTCCAGCCTGGGCGACAGAGCGAGACTCCGTCTCAAAAAAAAAAATTTTTTTTTTGTAGAGACAGGGTCCTGCTATGTTGCCCAGGCTTGTCTTAAACTCGTGCTTTTAAGTGGTCCTCCAGCCTTGGCTTTCCAAAGTGCTGAGATTACAGGCATAAGTTATCACACCCAGCGTATAATTGTTTTTAATAGCTATTACTGTATAGAGGTAGTCTTATTAAGTGTTAGTTAAATAATCTAGTACTGTAGCTTGAAGATATGTCCCTAATATAATTTTTAATAATATAGGTAAAATGGACACCACAAATAATTCCTTTTATATTTCACACTTGCATATACTAGTGATAGAAATTTGCTATACTTTTCTCTATTGCATCATCTCGAGAAACTTATCTAAGAGTCTGTTTTTTTGTGTGATTTTAATCCCTGGTATTCATAAAGTGAAGAAAACAGAAACTTGAAAATCTGTTACATTTTTAAATGACTTTGCATCCTTTAGTTATAATTGTAGCTGCTCTTCACTTATTATAGTCAGGCACTTGGCTTATCAGTTTATATGTGAGATAACATTTAATAATCGAAACAGCCTAAACATTTATTTTATTATGTAGATTAAGAAATTATCGCAGATCAAACAGTTTGTATTTTTATTTGACCCACATGTTGTTTACTCCAAACCCCCATGATTTTGAAAAATAAAGTTACGTTAATTGATTGCGCCCTATGTGCCTGGCACCAGTGCCAGCTCAGATGAGTGCAGACGTGAACTAGGAAGTCTTGATCTTTACCATCCTCAAGGTTGCAACAGATACGAACCAAACAGATATTTATCCAAAGACTCTTTTGTATTAAAAATAGTAAATGACATAATCCTAGAAATTTTTTAATCCTAAAGAGACACATAGATATTGGCAATAACATTTATATACAAGAAAGTTTAACACTTTTGAAATGGCAAAAAATTCAAACAAAAATTAGAAAAGTAAACTAAAATACATTCTTAAACATGTAACAACATTCTACCCTTATAAAATATTATAAAAGGGCATTTAATTACAAGGGCATAATTTATTAATTCATTCATTCAGAAATGTTTGTAAATATATGTATAGTACTTTGCACACAAATATAAGACTATATTTTAGCATGATTGTATGTGGACCTAATTATTTCTTTAAAAGGTGTTTCATGTCTCTAGAAAGTCTCAAATTTAAATATTATTCTAAATGATTTTATAAAGTTATCTGCTAACCACAAATATACAATAAGCATTAACTGTAACTATTGCAATTCCTCAGGGAACAAACATATTTTTAGATCTCTACATTAGAAATAGCATATTTGAAATACTAAGTCTTTGGTAGTCTCTGGATAAAAATTACACATATCAAAATTTTAATACATTATTTTATTTTGTAGAAAAAGATTTTGCACATTTTTTATTTTATGAATCCACACATGATAAATATTTGCACCTTCATTAGTCATGAAACATTAATGTAATAGAAAGCGTTTCAAACCAGAAAGACATATGACCTAAATTTGAATCTGGGAATTATACAACAGCTGGTGGTATTTTTCAGACTCTTTTCATTAAAAGGGGAGGAGCATTAATATCTAATTTGTAAATTGATGATAGAAATTTCAAGAATTTGGTAAAGAACCTGGCATATGATAGACACTCAGTTAATCAAAATAATCCTAGGAATAACTATACTGCACAGTTGAGTGTCTTTACACATGATCAATAAATATTAGCAATTTTTGACATTAAAGCATGAATGAATTGTGTTCTTCATTCATTCATTCATTTGAATGCCAACTACATTCAACATCAAACCTATTCCAATCCCTGGGCGACAATAGTCCCTATACCCAAAATGTTCTTCCTTAAATATTCACAAGTCTGACTGTATCTTCCTTGACAATCCTTAAATAGTAGCATCCTTTTATTCTCTGTTCCCTTGCACTGTCATTGACTGTCTGACAGTTTATTACTTATAACATTTGCTTATCTCTGTGGTATGATTTCACTATGCAGATGTAAGCTTTACAAGGGCTGAAGCTTATTTATATTGTTTATGGCTATACAATTAGTACTCTGAATTGTGTCAAGCATATTACATAGAATTTTTACAGGAAATCTGAGGTCATCATTATTGTCTTTCAATACGTAATATGTCTTTCATTCCTCGGGATACTTTTAAGATTTTCTCTTTATTGATGATTTTGAAAATGTTTTATTATGCTGTATCTTGATGTCATTTTATTCATGTTTCTTATGCTTTGATTTCATTGAGCTTCTTGTTTCTGTGGAGCTGTAGTTGTTTAAAACAAATTTGGAATAATTTTGGCCATTATTTTCTCAAATATTTTCTCTATCTTTCTTCTTCAGGGAACACAGTTGCACATATATTACAGTTCTTGAAGTTGCCCCACAGCTCTCCAATGCTCTGTTCATTATCCTTAGTTTTTTCTTCTCTTTGTGCGGCATTTTGGATAGATTCAATTGCTATGCCTTCAAGTTTACTAATCTTTTATTCTGCAATGTCCCATCTGCCATTAATCTCATTTTTTGAATTTTTCAGCTCACAAATAACAGTTTTGATAGAAATATACTTTGGGTCCCTTTTTGTCCTCCATGGCTCTACTTAACTTTTCATACATATGAAATACAGTTATCAGAACTATTTTAACATAGCTGTTTTTAATTTAACATCTGTGTCCATTAATCCTTACTTTTGATGGATTTTTCTACTCCTTAGGGTTCACATTATCTTGCCTCTTTGAAAACCAGATAATTTTTTGGTTAGCATTGCCAGACATTGGCATTTTTACTTTCTTTGTGGGAGGATATTTTTGTATTAATTTTAATTAGTACTTAATATTTCATATAGTAAACCTCCAGCATATGTGTGTGTATCTGTGTGTGTAAGGGCATGTGTATGTGTGTGTCTGTGTCCATATATTCTTGAGCTGTATTCTACTTAGGATATTGTAATATATATGTGTGTGTCATATATAGTTATACACATATTATAATATCACATGTATATATACATATATACACATATTACAATATCTTAACTAGAATAAAGCTCAAGAATATACACACTATATATATACACACACATATATAAATAGTATACATGTAAAGTAATAGTATACAAAATATTAGTCATCATGTAATAAAGAAAATGATCCTTGAGTATATATATATAGGGTGGGTGTGTATATATATGTATATATGTGTGTGTATATATATAATCCTTTTATATATAGTATATTATTCCTATAGTGTATACATATATATACTATATATATACTCCACAGATCCTATAGTGTCTAATATATATAATGTATATATACTATTCTATTCATATTTTTCAGCTTTATTCTAGGATAAAATTGAGAGATTTGGAGGTAGTTTGTTCTTATCTGGCCTCACTCTTAGGATTTGTAAGGGAGAATAAGAGTAGAGCTCAGTCTCAGGCTAATCTTTACCCACTACTGAAAAAAGATTCTTCTGTGTACTCCACATGATGCCCTGTGAATCATGAGGTTTCCCATCATGTCAGGTGGGAATAGGCCACAGTCCAGCCTTATGTGAGTGCCAGATACTCTTCTCTCTAAGCCTTTCAAGAGTTTGCTTTCCTAGCCTCAGATAGTTTCCCCATACACGTAATACTGATCATTATATAGCAGAATACTCAAGGGGGCCCTCTACAAATCTCTGGAGTTATCTCTCTTTCTGTGGAGTTCTCTCCTTTCTGGTGCTCTGTCCTTCAAATTCTGGGAGTCTTAGTCTCCCTGGATTCTCATGTCCATATTCTTCACTCAGAGAGCTCACCAAGCTCTGTCTCAACTTTCTCTTCTCTGCAGCACATTATGGGAGCTTACTCAATGCAATAACACTAGCTTTCAATGAATTGACTTTAGTTGTTTCCCATGTCTCAAGGATCATTGTCTTCATCATGTGATGCCTAATATTTTGTACGCTATTACTTTATGTATTTTGTCTGTTCTCAATTGTGTTGGGGAAGAGTACAGCTGTTCTTCATTACTCTACATTGACCATAAACAGAAGTCCTATCAATAAGGATTTAAGGCAGGGCGGGGTTTAAATACATCAACCAGGGTCCACTATTTTCCAAATCTGATCATGATTCGTCTGTCTAGAAGGCAAGTTTAACAAGGAGATTTTTCACTGTATATCAGAAATACATTCACGTGTTTCCTAGGTTTTGTTCAGATGGAGTCTGGTATGGTTTCCCACACCTTGGACTGTGCTGTGTTCAGACACTACCAGTCTGCTCTGATTGGCTTCCTTTGTCCTACTCCTTTTAAGTTGGTTAAATTCTAGCCACTAACCAGGACAAAGACAAGGCTTTGTATACCAGTTTCTCATAGGAGAATACATCCCCCATCCAAATCCATTGAAATAAACAAGTTCCTTGTTTTCTCCCTGATCTGGTAAGATTTTTATTGGAAATTAAATATTTCAGACTTTATTCAATTTTTTAAATTTCCTACTTTCTGACTTGCTCATTTGAACATCCTAACCCTTTGGGTTATGTTAAAGTACAAGTCACTAGTATTTAAAACCTTGTTCTGTGCATGTTAAAACACATCCCACTCCCATTAAATGCAGAGTTTACAGTACTAAACGTACCCTCTTCTTTTCAGATACCTGAGAATTTCATTTTCTTTATTGCAAGATTAATTAAATGTTGACCTCAACCTCTAAATTCACTTTTGTCCAGCATTTCTAGGTTATTATGGTTGAAAGGAGTTTGGAATTAATTGCCCATGACAGTTTTATTTATATGTCTGTGTATAAATATTTTGCTTAATTTTTACTGAATGTGAAGTGTCCACACATATCAGTCATGTGTCTCTACAGCAACAAAATTCTCAAATATTTCAAAATAAATAACACAAATTCTACTGACTAAGATGTTTACAAACATAGAAGTATAACTGGTTTGTGTGTGTGGGTGCAAGTATATGGTCTATTGAAGGGGTGGCCTGCCCCTCCACACCTGTGGGCGTTTCTCCTTAGGTGGAACTAGAGACTTGAGAAAAGAAATGAGACACAAAGTATAGAGAAAGAAAAAGTGGGCCCAGGGGACCGGGGCTCAGCATACAGAGCACCCGCGCCCGCACCGGTCTCTGAATTCTCTCAGTATTTATTGATCATTATCTTTACTGTTTTAGAAAAAGGGAAGTGGCAGGATAATAGGATCATCCTAGGGAGAAGGTCAGCAGTAAGACATATGAATAAAGATCTCTGTGACATGAATAAGTTTAAGGAAAAGTGCTGTGCCTTGATATGCATACGCAAATATCTCCATAAACCTTTTTAGTGCATAAAGAGCAGCATTCCCTCTAGCACGTCCCAACTTCAGCCCTAAGGC
>NW_012107419.1:84373-86660 GCF_000951045.1 Mandrillus leucophaeus
GTTTATAACAACAATTTTGAAAATAACTTGGATAGTAGGCATATAACATGATTAAAAATTGATTTAGAGTCAGGAAGGCAACCTGGTCCAAAAGAAAGCACACACGTGAAGGTAGCCCATTGGAGGCCCTGCTTGGGCCAGGAGGGCATCTTGCAGTGAGTGACCTGGAGCAGCAGGAGCTAAGTTCCACAGAATGCCTAGACCTGGGCAGGCAGGGTCCCTGCCTTGGGCACACATTTCAGGAGCCCTGCACATTGGAATGACTTTTTTTTGCATGGAAAGACAGGGGCTGTAGCCCTAGGCCAGCAACTGTGTAAGCCTGTTCCTGTTTCTCCCCTTGGAGACACTCTAACCTTTCATGTGTTCCCAATCCCACAAGAGATTGAGTAAATGTCCCAAGGACCATGAAGACTCATGCCTATGAGATGGTTTCTGGCCCCATAACTTCTTCATGGGTTCAGAAAGATGACTAGCAAGATCACTCCCACTGGCAGGGGCTGTATTTCTTTCACCAGAGAACAGAAGATTGGTGTACAGGAAAGATGCTGACATGCTGAGTTCTTTCTTTTCAACACAGGAGAGTTCAGGACTTTGGGCAACTGGCACAGTTCACGGGCTGTAGCCAAATGTGTGACCGGTATGCCTACTCTTGCCTTTTTGCTATCCAGTTGCTGTGCTGCCTATGGTCTGCAGGTCCTGAAGACTGAGGAGATGGCAGTAGTCATCCTGTTCCTGGGGAGTTTACTGCCACTGGTACTCTTCACAGGTTCCCCACCATATGTCAGGCAACCCTCACGGAGTGTCTCAGCTTATCCCTGGAGGGTTTACATGACCATCAACAACTTATTTCAATCAACGTGCTCCATTACCACTGATTTGCCAATGATATGCCTTTTTCTCTGAGTCTAAGCCATACCAAAGGAAAGACAAATATTCCCTGTGCAAATGAAATCACTCTTTTAGCTCTGCCTAGAAACTCTTGCCTACTCTGCCACCTAGTACCATTGCCTGGAGGGTAGAAATGTAGGGAATGCGGTCAAAATTAAAAGAGATTATATTCTGTGATTGCAATGATAACAGAGTTCAAGAGAAGGTAGGTTGAAGGATGTTTTGTTTGACATCTTTACTATAAAATTATGTATGGTAAAGTCAACATAATCAGAAAACCAACTATCATTCATAGTTTGTCTGAATACTGCAGGCAAAACTCACATTTATAGTCACTATCAATGAAACATAGTAATGAAAAATTTTGGAAGAGTCACTGGAAGCCAGAGTTCAAGGACTGCAAGGTGGATGATGCAGTGTCATGAGAAATAATGTAATCAACAATAAATAAGTGTTATTAGAAGACTGCAAGAGGAAGATTATTAATATCATTTAAATACAGATAGGTTCAGAAGGCATTACAAATAATAACAGCACTGATCTTTTTTTCAGGGAGATACTAGCCAGGAATGGTACATTTGACAATACAAAATAGAAGAAGCTGGTTTCTGGATCTGTACAGAAAGTGATAGTGTCTAGACTCATGAATATTCACATGTACTGATTTGACAATAAACAAATACATATATGCTTCTACTAATTTTTCCATTTACTGATATGCCTCCATACCTTACATGAATCCATAAGTTTCTAAATCATTTTAATCAAAATATTTATAAAGACAAAAGCCATGAAAATATTTTTCTGGGACCACACAAAACCTATTGATGGCCTTGTTGCTACACATAGGGTGACTAAGCAAAAAAAAAAAAAAAAAGCTATGTTGAGTACAATGGGATCCAGGCTTCTTACCCTTGGAAAAGAGAAGTACAAATAGGTGAAGATGCACATCTAGAGTGAACTCTGCATTGTCGCACTACAGATAGAGTTACTGGCATAATCACATGGGTTTCACTGTATAAAGGTAGAAATATGGATATGGATAGAGAGATGGATGTTTATAGATGTAAATATATGCATATACAAATATACATTCATTCCAGTTCTGTACTTTGTGAAGGCACCTGAAGAGCAACACATCAGTAGCAATGAGCACACCTAGAATATAGATCTTGGTTGCTAATTATACTCTCCCCTGAAAAATCCAGAACTTTTCGAAAAATGGCTGATCCAGGGATGGGAAGGGAAAGTAAAAGATGAACATAGAACAACTCCATCTGTGAGAAACATTCAAAAATGATGGAGACATGACAAAAAAGACACAGGAGTTACATGAAAGAAGCTCAGCCAATTGTAAAGTAATTTCAGGAGAAAACATGTAATGATAAGAATGGATTAT
>NW_012107419.1:86710-87504 GCF_000951045.1 Mandrillus leucophaeus
AAGAAAAAGTGGGCCCAGGGGACCGGGGCTCAGCACCTGTCTCTTATACACATCTAGATGTGTATCTGAAAAAACATGAACTGAAGCCAAGAAGCAAAATAGATTCCAACCTCAGACAAATACAATCAAGTGGATTGTAACAGAAATGTGATTTTAAGTAGATATTAAACAAAATAGGACTAGAGACAAAAAAAAAAAAAAAAAAAAACCTCTGGTGGTAATAGACCAGAAAAAGAAACCCAAGCCTAAAAAACATTCAGTGAATTTTACCTGGTGATAAAAAGATGACATGAGGCAATTTTTAAATGAGCAATAAACCACTCAATATCTTGCAGTTGAATAATTCAGTTTTAATAAAAAAGGAATCCAATAAATCAAATTCTTATAAAAGATACAGTATAGATTTTATTATAACATCTGTAACTAGAAATATAAAACATTAATTTCAAGTTTGAAAACAATTTCAAATTGACATGCTCATTTCTCCCACATGCAATATGTACACAGAGATATATTTTGTTTTAAATATTTAAATGTAATAGTGAACTATGTAGGATTCTAAGCTATTGTTTTTTCACCAAGTAATTCTTATAGTGACTAATTTTTTCCACCAAGCTTTTCGAGATTATTATAAATAGGACCACGTGTGAGTTTCAAGCTCTTATATGGTTCCCCTAATCGTGGACACAAAGTCATTTTACAGAAGGTTTACTAGCTCAGATGGCATCTGGTTCAGTCTTTTCTTTAGAATTTGACATAAAACTAGGAGTACTAACATTTCTTTAAAAAGCAAG
>NW_012107419.1:87554-89671 GCF_000951045.1 Mandrillus leucophaeus
ACATTAGCAAAAATGGAATGACATTTAAAAGATGGCACTGGTTCTCTAATTTTGTGTGGCAAATTATCACTGGCAAGCTTTAAAACAATGAATTTACTAGGTCCCACTTCCTAAAATTTTGATTCAGTAGGTATAGTTTAGGACTCAGAAAAGTTTTATTATTATCAAGCTCTTAGTAGATTCTTTTCCACATTAATTAGAGAATCAACACCAGAGCAGTGTCTTGCAGAGCTCATTCTGCTATTGCTAGTATTGACAACAACTGCTGTTAATATAAATAACTTTCCTGGTCTTTGTAATTTCTTAAAAGATATTTGACGCTCTACGAAGTTTCTGTTTAGTTAATTTCTCTACTTCCCCATCAAGACAAGAAAAAGAGCTGGGTTTGAAGAGCATGGACCACACTCTGAAAGACATTGAATTATTGGATTAAAAAGTTCATATATCCAGATTAAAAAGGGAATATATATAATGATATATATAATACTCACATATATGTATAATATAATGTAATGATATATGTAATAGTCACTTATAATTATATATAATATTCACTTTTTAATATAGATATATGCACTCTTTAATCCAATAATTCAATATATATTAAATAATACATATTCACTTTTTAATATAGGTATAGTACATGATTATATAGATAGATATAGACAGATATAGAGATAGCACATTGCAGATCTTGACACAGTGGGAAAGCTGTTAGTTGTATCCAGTTTAAAATTGGTTTCCAACAGATGAATATATGAGATCAAGTGCAGACCTTTCTACGAGATCTTCTCTTGGAATGCCCCCTTCCTCTGGGAAAATAGTTTGTGAGAACATCCAGCTTCCAAAGCCTCACTTACCCCCTCTTTTTCACCTATTTTCTACCATACCATTAGTGCACAAGATTTATTTAGTTAACGTTTTCACAAACTGACATGTCTTCTTCACCTTTGTGACATCACCATCTATCACAGTGCCTGATACATACCAGATACCCTCAAGTTATATGTTAAACTAAAAGAACCGCTTGTGTCTATTGTATGTTGTTGTGCACAAAGTGATCTTAAAATTGCACAAAGTTACCCTAAAACAATACACATTTCTTATCTTACTGTTTCTGTGGGTCAGAAATTTTGCATAATTTAGCTGGGTCCTCTGCTCAGGTTCTTGTGAGGCTGAAATCACAATGTTGACTCAGTACATCCTTATCCTGGAAATTCAATTAGGGAAAGATCAACTTCCAAGCTCCCTTAAATTATTGAAAAATTTATTTCCTTGCAGTGAGATGACAGAGGTCGCCATATTCTTGCTCTGTTGGCTGGGATCTGTCCTCAGTTCTCAGAAACTGCACATGATGTCAGGCCACAGAGGCTTGTCTCTTATATTTTGAATCTCTCTAATTTCTTGTCTCTCATATCTAGATTCTTTCTTTTAAAAAAGGATCAACTGATTCGGTAAGGCCCACCTGAATTTATGGAGGTGATTATACCAGACAATCTTAATAGTCCAATAATCTCTGGAGGTATCTTAGAATTCTGCCTGCCATGACCCTTAATAAATTAGGATCTCAGAATATTCATTCTAATTCGAATGTGGTTCAATTTTATGTACAGCTCAACATTCAAACACTTTATTATTTATTATGTATATTCGGACAAACAACCAACCACAGCAATTTGATTAATGAACTGTTTTCCAAGTCATTTTTTTTTTTAACCCAGGTTTGGAAAATATCAAAGTCTAGTACTATTTTCATATTATGGCAAGAAAAAAGTGACTGTTAAAGATTCCTTCTATCTTAAGTAAGATAATGGGGGGAAATTGATGCCTGGCATTGCCCTTTCCTCTGTTTGTATAGATCATAATAAAGTTGCTAACTTAAAATGACTGCTTGCTTTGACCAGGCGTTGTGCTACTGCATACATTAGGTATTGAATTTTAAATGAATCATGTTAAGCTTACTATAACTGTACCTATTTTACAGATCACGAAGCCTAAGCTAAGAGAGATGTTTAATATATATTTTGAGTCTTTTCCAAGAAACATCCCTCTTTAGAAAAAGAGATATGCCTAAGTCATAATGAAATGAGTTTCTATCCATACATCTGTTTTTTCTT
>NW_012107419.1:91946-93997 GCF_000951045.1 Mandrillus leucophaeus
AAAAAAAAAAAAAAAAGCTATGTTGAGTACAATGGGATCCAGGCTTCTTACCCTTGGAAAAGAGAAGTACAAATAGGTGAAGATGCACATCTAGAGTGAACTCTGCATTGTCGCACTACAGATAGAGTTACTGGCATAATCACATGGGTTTCAATGTATAAAGGTAGAAATATGGATATGGATAGAGAGATGGATGTTTATAGATGTAAATATATGCATATACAAATATACATTCATTCCAGTTCTGTACTTTCTGAAGGCACCTGAAGAGCAACACATCAGTAGCAATGAGCACACCTAGAATATAGATCTTGGTTGCTAATTATACTCTCCCCTGAAAAATCCAGAACTTTTCGAAAAATGGCTGATCCAGGGATGGGAAGGGAAAGTAAAAGATGAACATAGAACAACTCCATCTGTGAGAAACATTCAAAAATGATGGAGACATGACAAAAAAGACACAGGAGTTACATGAAAGAAGCTCAGCCAATTGTAAAGTAATTTCAGGAGAAAACATGTAATGATAAGAATGGATTATAATGTCAAATAAATGAGGAATCCGCAAGTAGGTAAGTAAATAACCAGAAGAGGGGCAAATACTCTTTCTGACAATAAAAGCCAGCTAACAATTATAACTAAATGGCAGAATCAAATAATCACTATTGGGAAACAATATAAAAAGTTTAAACAAGGAAGAAAATATCAATAGATGCTAAAATGCTGGGAGACAGTGAGATAAGAACACGATTGTATATAGCCTGAAAATATTTCTTCACATTTATTACAAATTAATATGTTGTAATATAAAATATTACAAAGGGAAAACATGTTTATTACACATGAGGAAATGTAACTTTATAGTCTATCAGATTTCATCTTAATGATTGAATGGTGAACGTAAGACTACTAGTAATGGGACACATCAGCATTATCTTGCACCTGGTAGGGTGCAGTGAAAGAACATAGTATCACTTCTGTGATATTCTGGATGATATTTCCTCTGGATTGGATTTAGGTGCAGTCATGAGGAAACACTGAACAACTACATTTGGTTAACAGGAACCTAAGAGGAGATTGTTCTTGATGCAAGACTGAGAGTTAAATGCAATACTGCTCTCTATGATGTAAACAGAAACAATAGAAGATAATCAATGTTCTGGGTATTTCCAACAGCTCCTCTGTTTTTCTTTTTATGCTTTGTCACCTTTGGATCTGGGGAATTTCTCCCTTTCTCTCTCTTAGAGCTAAGCCCTATTATTAATATATTCATCTTTCTCCCTTGGGACTCTATTATAGTCATCATCTTTTATTACCCTGTGATATGAGTTAATAAATGTTGTCCTGTCAGACTGAGCATGTAGATTGATATGTGTGCAATGGTCATTCCTCAGGAGACCAAAGCAATTTTGGTCTGACTCAATGACATCTGACAGAAACATTTAGCAGATCTAAGTCAGGTATTATTGAGAATAGGAGTTCAGGAATCTATCTCTTGCTGGAGAGGAAACCGGGAAATTAGCTGAGTGGACATGTGTAAAATTCTCAAGGAATAATAGAGATCTAAAAAGTTATCTACATTAGCAAAAATGGAATGACATTTAAAAGATGGCACTGGTTCTCTAATTTTGTGTGGCAAATTATCACTGGCAAGCTTTAAAACAATGAATTTACTAGGTCCCACTTCCTAAAATTTTGATTCAGTAGGTATAGTTTAGGACTCAGAAAAGTTTTATTATTATCAAGCTCTTAGTAGATTCTTTTCCACATTAATTAGAGAATCAACACCAGAGCAGTGTCTTGCAGAGCTCATTCTGCTATTGCTAGTATTGACAACAACTGCTGTTAATATAAATAACTTTCCTGGTCTTTGTAATTTCTTAAAAGATATTTGACGCTCTACGAAGTTTCTGTTTAGTTAATTTCTCTACTTCCCCATCAAGACAAGAAAAAGAGCTGGGTTTGAAGAGCATGGACCACACTCTGAAAGACATTGAATTATTGGATTAAAAAGTTCATATATCCAGATTAAAAAGGGAATATATATAATGATA
>NW_012107419.1:100202-105510 GCF_000951045.1 Mandrillus leucophaeus
GGACAACACGTCAAAGAGCTCTGAGTTATAGAAAAGAAGTGTAAAAATCACATCTTGAAGGGAAAAAAGCAAGTTTCTGTAAGATTAAAAATCATAGCTTTGAGTCTGTATTCTCAATGCATTTAATCAGATGCACACAGAGCACTGACTGCCAGGCACTGTTCTAAGAGCTTTCAAATATTAACTCAATGTGCTACACAATCCTAGAAGGTTTGCAGAAGACATTAATAAGCTGTTGAGCTGCAGTGTATAGACCTGAACCGAGGTACTTGGATTCCATAGTTCATATATTTAAACACTAACTATATTACCTTCTCAGTATAAAACAAGTGAAGTGAAATGTACTAGGTTTAGTGAAGATTTAAAAATTCGTTTCAAAAGATATGATCAAGTGTGCTCCTTTCTTCTATCTACCTTCCAAATAATTCAGCAAGCAAAGAAAAATGCTCCTTGACAAATGCAAATAGGGTTTCTCCTTGCAACTTTTTCAAAGGCCCTATGTGCCATACAAACAATCTAACCTGTGTCTTTTCAAGGCTTATCATAAATCAGTGTCCATTGCAAAAACACACTCGAGCACATGGCTTCACATCTTGCCTGGCCTTGCTGTCCACCTTTTCCCCCTTATCCTCACCTTTCTGAGCCTAACTTTTAAAATAATGTGTAAGCGCTTGCCTCAGAACTCAATGATCTTAAAGGACTCTGACTAAGACACAGGGCAGGAGAACCTACGAGTCTATCAGGGAGTTCCTGAGGAAGAGCTACCTTACTACTACTACTACTACTACTACTACTACTACTACTACTACTGCTACTACTACTACTACTCATAATAATAATAATATAAGATGCACAGGAAAAATATGACTCTACTTTGCTGGATTTCATTGAGTCTGCCTGTGATGCCTAGATCTGCTGCAGCCACTCTGTGACACAGAGGAGAGAAAACATGTACCTGCTAAAGACAGCTGAGAGAAAAGACAGAAAAGCTCTGGATCTTTAAGCTACTGAATTAACCAACTCTAGAGCCTTCTACCTCCAGACCTCTTGCCTGGGAAGATAAAACACCCTTTAGTATGTTACTGTGATCATTTCAAATTGCCTATTATTTACAACCCAAAAAAATACTAGTTGACACAACAAAGAAAGTTAACTAATTTTTACATTAACCCTCATTTTTACAGATGAAGAAATCTAAAGACCAATGATCTGTCATCCAGAATCACAGAACCAGTCACTGATAGGTACAGCCAGGATATAAAAGTCCAGGTCTGCCAAGTCCCTAAACTCTTTCACTAACCACAGATAAAAAATAAAAAATAAAAGAAACAAAAAACACTCGTAAACAACACCTGCAAGATACCTGGCTGGGTGGTTAATTCATAAATACTATTTTAAAGAATACAATTAACAGGAAGTTAATCTTTTCAAGATTACCTCAAAGCCTAGTTGTGCCTGGGGTGAGATGGGAAGAGACCAGTTTACATAAATTTATACACTGAGCACCAAAGTTACCTGTGGAACAAGGAAGTTGTGGGGGACAACTCTCTAACAGTGACAGCTAGACATGGTAATAAGAAAAACCTCAGCTTCATCCCTTCCTAAGCAGGCCAATAAAGGCACTGCTTGATGAACTCCTTCAACAAGAAGGACTTGACAGAAATAATCTTTTGTGTGAATGCCCTTTCAAGCTAGTCTCCAACTTAGCTGTTCCAAATTCAGACAAGGAAAAAAGCAAGCATTCATAGGTTTCTTACAATAAACCTGTACAATAGGAATTATAATGCCTATTTTACAGATGAGAACAGTGGGGTTTAGAGCACACAGCCCAATGACATACAGCAGCTATCATAAACTTGCCCCACGGAGAGGAGGAAGGTATAAAAATAATGGAAAAAAGGTGCTTCACGCTGGCAATAAAAGCATCACTTTCAATCCATACTTCCCTCTGGATGGAGATTAAACCACGGAAAGTATGCAGAAATAAGCACAGTGGCTGGAGTATACCAGTCTCAAGATCTCTTCCCTTTGTTCTCTGATTCTCCCAGCCTTTCCGCTTCTGGCTTCAGCAGACCAATCAATCAGAAGATTAAGAGTGACCCCACCCTATGGCTAAGGCTCAAGGTGTACCAGAAATCCTAGATGCTGGACTTAAACTGAATCAGAAGGCAGTGTTTGCATGAAAGACAGTAGGTGTTTAGAAGAATTATTTGTAATAGCCAAAAAGACTATCAATAGATAGCCAAATCTGCTGAATATGGTATATACATACAATAAAATATTATTTAACCATCAAGAGGGATGAAATACTGATTCATACTACAAAATGGATGAATGTTGAACACATTATGCTAAATGAAAAAGTCGGACACAAAAGTCAACATATTGTATGATTTTATTTATATGAAATATCCAGAATAGGGAATGCTATAGTTGCCAGAGGCTAGGAAGAGAAAGAAGGATGAGTGGCTGCTAATAGTTTTCTTGTGGGTAATTAAAATATTTGAAACTAGATAGAGATGATGGTTGTGCAACACTGTGACTGTCCTAAATGCTACTGAATTGTACACTTTAAAATGGCCAATTAAAAAGAAACCTGATTAGATTTGCACATCCAGATCATGAAATTTTCCCTTATTTAAACACACACATATACACACACACACATATATGCACACAGATATGTAATATAATATATATATATCCACACACATATACATGTGTTTTGTTTACTATGACATGCACACTATTATTGCAAAATACGTTAAATAGAATGACAATTTCTGCCGATGTCTGATCTTTTCACAAGTCTTTATGATTTCTCAAAACACAAAAAGTAATTTTCTGATTATATGAGCCAGTTTCAACTATCCTGAGATATGTTTTTGGCGCCTATAAATGTGAACTTAGTGTGGAACAATTTTTAATCCCCAGTATAATGCTTGGTCTACATTTCCAATTTATTTATTTGTTTATCCAATAAACATAAGCAACTATGCTACATTATGGAAAGTGTTGGAAACATAAAAATATTGACACACCCTCAATGGGTATTGTATACCTGTGGAGAGATAGAGAAAATATTACATTATAATACGGTCCAAGCCATCATGGAAGTGAAAATAGGCTACTTTACAATCAATGAATCTTTACCTTAGCCAGATTAGGGGTCAATTTCAGATTTTTGGTAAAGGTGTTACCTGAGTTTATAACTTTTGAAAGAAAAAAAATGTTTTGACACGGCCTCAAACTTCTTTGCAAAATTGGAAGCTGACAAACTAAAACTTCCTCATCTTTCCACAATCAAAATTGCATAATATGAAGCTACATTCTCAGCTTTCTTTCTGGTTACCAAGGAAAAATATGCCTTGCCCTGACTGAGGACCAAGCCCTTCACTTAAACTCTGGATCTCATGTTTTTTGTTTTTGTTTTTTTTTTTCCTTTTTCTTTTACAAGGACTTTGTGCCTTCAACTATAACCTTTCTCAGTTACCTTGCAACCTGAGATATTCATCATGAACTGAGTGTTATGTTGCCCAATAAACCAAAGTTGGAAATTAAATAGTTACATTTTCATCAAATGGAAATTTTATAAAGGGGATCAGGCTTGAGTGGGACCTAAAGGTACAAGTAAGCTGAACAAGAAAGTAGCTCAGACATCCATGGTCATTACCCATGGCATTTTGCCTTCTCCCTCTACTTACATTTATAGGCTTATGGGAAGTTTCCAATAATCAATGGAAAGGAGAACAGGAAACACAGTCTTGGTTTACAGATGATCCTGAATGACATACTGACATACAGGCACCCCTCAAAAGTGGATGGTGACAGCCCTGCAACCCCACTCTGGGACAGCTCTGAAAGATAATGATAAAGGAAATCTTCACAATGGAAAAACTTCTAGCAGTGCACCTAGCTGATCCATTTTCCTGGAAGGACAGATGACCAGAGGTGAAGGTCTCATCAATTCATGAGCTGTGATAAAACAGTTTAGCTGGCTGATCAGGGCTTGGAAGAAATATAATTGCAAAATTGATGAGAAGGAGTACTAGAAAAGAGGTCAGTGAGTAAATCTCTTTGAAGGGAAACAGAAGGTGAAGATATTTGTGTCCCATGGGAATCTTTACCAAAGAGTGGCATCAGCAGAGGAGGATTTTCATTATAAGGTAGATGAAATGACTCAATAAGTGGGTGTCAGTCAACTTATTTTCAAGCCAATCCTGCTATTGTCTAATGGGCTGATGAACAAATTGGCCATGGCCATGGCAACAGAAATAAAAATTAAGCATGGGCCCAACAATCACGAACTTCCACTAAACAAGCAGGTCTATGTGTAGTCTCTGCTGAGTGCCCAATATGCCAACAGCAAGATTAGCACTGAGCTTCCAAAATGTCACCACTCCCAAGGTGGATCAGCCAGTTACCTGGTAGCAAGTTGAGTACATTGGACTGCTTTCATCCCAGAAGGGACACTGTTTTATTCTTACAGGAAAATACCTTTACTCTGGACAAAATCTGCCTCCTGGGTTGCAGTATTTCTGCTAAAATCAGCATCTTAGAGACTATAAATTTTTTTCTCCACTAGCATGGTATTCCATACAGCATTACTGCTGATCAAGAACCATAAACTAATTT
This sequence comes from Mandrillus leucophaeus, assembly GCF_000951045.1. Taxonomy (NCBI): domain Eukaryota; kingdom Metazoa; phylum Chordata; class Mammalia; order Primates; family Cercopithecidae; genus Mandrillus; species Mandrillus leucophaeus. The sequence goes on from NW_012107419.1 coordinate 104,838, forward strand.
CACAGCAAATGAAATGTAGCAATAGACCTATACTCACAGAATTCACAGCCTTTACCATGTCTCTCATCATCATGAGGCACTGGCTTCATAGTATGGCAATCTCGGGATAGGGGACAGATACCACCTTTCAAAGTTGCAATCACAATCTCTAGGATGTGGTATATGCTCTAAGTCAGCTTTTAGTGCTTTCCCATAGACAGTATTCACAAGTCAGGGAATTAAGGGATAAAAATGGAATGGTACCTATTCTTATTCCCCCAGTGACAGGTAGTTTTGCTTTCTGGTGAAAGCTGAGACTGCTACCCAAACACTTTAAGCTTCTTATGCCACTGAATCAACAGGCTAACCAGAGATCTGGGATCATTGATCCTATCAGATTGAAATTAAGTTTATACTACACAATCAATGGAAGTAAGGAAGAGTTATGTTGGAATGTAGAACATCTTGTAACATGTCTCTTATCCATCCCATATCCTGTAATAAAAGTAACAGAAAACTAAATAACACTAAACACATCTAAACAAGTCAGGCAGGACTACTGTTGACCCAGAACATTCGGAAATAAAAGTTTAAGTTACCTGACCAGGTAAAGAATTACAACAAGCGGGGAGGGGGGAGGGGGGAGGGATTGCATTGGGAGTTATACCTGATGTAAATGACGAGTTGATGGGTG
>NW_012107419.1:106070-118074 GCF_000951045.1 Mandrillus leucophaeus
CCCCTTTAAAATGTTATCTTTTTCTTTCAAATGAATATATGTTATAATCAAGTTAATTTCAAGAAGCATGAAGTATTTATCATTTTCCAAATGGGTAATTGTCATTGATCCTTTTTGTAACAAATATACAGTAGTTTACTTTTTTTTAACTTGTATTAAACTTAGTCCAAAATTTCCAGGTACACAGCATTTAATTAAAGGTCTTTTTCAGTTTTTAAAAAAAAAAAAAAAAAAAAAAAAAAAAAAAAAGAATTACAACAAGCTCAGATGCTTGTTGAAGCCAATGGAAATATGGAATGGGTAGTGGGAAAAAAGTAGTTATAAAAATAGCTACAAACATGTGACCAGCTGCAGAAATGAGGATTATGACTTCTTAAAACTTTGATATTGATATGTTTCTATCAAATATTTTGTTTATCCTCACTCTTCTCCTTAACATCTGACATAAAATTGTTCGTAAGAGTTAACTTTATATGTGCCAAGAGCAAAAATCAACATTGAGCTCTCAAAATGGAGTGTGCGTGTGTGTGCGTGCATGCGTGTGTGTGCAGATGTGTGTGTGTGTATCAGAATTTAAGTGACAGGATATTAAAGAGGGAGTATAAAAAATTTTAGAAAAAATAATAACATTATCTAAAGGCAAAAAAAGGGACTTTGTGTATTATTCTGGGGATAGGCTAGGATGTTTTACTCTTTTACACTGGAATTAATTTATATCTTTCCTGTTATTAATAACACAATTTTTCTTTAGCTCTATTGCAACACTTCACAATTTTCCCTAAAAACTTTTTTGCCTTTCTTTTCAATATTATTTATGCCTTGAATTATAGAAACTCTGTCTTATTTGTCATTATTTCACCCATAATTCAATCTAGAGTATGTGCTTAATTCACGTTAGTTGTATTGAAACATTTAACACTTAAACTACCAGAATCTATATACACTATTAACTCAAATGAATTAATAAACAAATTTTGTATTCCATGAAAAAAGTAGCTATTCTTTGCCAATAATTTGACATTATTCATTATTAGCTTGTGATCAGATTTTAGAATGCTAACATTAAGATAAATATAAAGCTTTTATGTCATCATAAGAATTGATTTATGAGCAAATATTTACTTTTGCCTTTATTTTAAATTCAGTTTGATGTTCACATGATAAAAATTGAGTTGTAGATATTAAGCTCCAATGATCATTTTCATTGACTAATAGCATTGGATATGTATTTAGAATAAATCTTCAAAACATAGAGTTACTGTCCATTGAAAAATATTTCTAAAATATCATTAGTAAGCTAAAGATATACTGTAAAGATTTTTTTTTAACTAAAGGCAATAGGAGGGGGCTCTTGACAGTCACCATGACTCAGTGGTCAGCACTTGGGTCATTTTTTGGTAACATGAAGGTATCCAATATCTGGAAAGTCTTAAACTTCTGGCCAAATAAAATCAAACTTGCATCTAACAAGTATCAATGGCTAAATTTATTAAGTAAATTGTTAAAATATCTAGTAAGTATGAAAAGTACAGTGCATTGAGCAAATATAACAGTATCTCTCAATGTCATTTTCTTCTCATACACTAGCCATTTATCAATGACTAAATTTACTGAGTAAATTGTTAAAATATCTGAAAAGTATGAAAAGTATAGTGCGTTGAGCAAATATAAATCTATCTCTCAATGTCATTTTCTTCTTATGCATCAGATAGCAAACGTTCTCTCACTAGAATTGGCCTAGTCAATGTTTCAGGTCAAGACTATTTGTTGCCATCTTCTTATTTTTTTCTGGATGTTTGCATGGGCTTTTAAACTCTACTCAACAATTACAAAAACTTCTATCGCTCCCCAAATGTTCTCTTTTTCTTTTATTTGACACTCTTTGCAGTGTACTCTTCTCTCTTTTGAAATGTGTCTCCCTGAAACAGTTCCACTGTCCTTCAGCAGCACTTACCAAGTACACTAGAAACCAAACAATTATGTTCAGGTTTACCAGGATTTTAAATTTATATCTTAAAATGATCTCTTTATATTTTCTTCTGCAGTATACTCTGAGATCCTTGAGAGCCGAGATATGTTATTTTACTCACTAAAACATGGCTGGGCCTTGACTTAGATAAGATTTACTAGCTGTGGGATCTTGAAGACAGGGTTTCAGGTACCTATGATTTATTGAGGGAGTACTCTCAGAAGAATGAAAATAAAGGATGTATGATAGAGCATACTTTATTTGTAAGGAAAGATGTTCCCTCCTTACAAGGAGAAGTTTGTAAGTAAGCATGTGTTCTCAGTTGGAATCTGGAACATAAATATAACCACTTAAAACAAGACAGCCTGCCATAAGTTAGTCCTTAGCTATTGACTATCTGTGGGGAGAGAAGAAGGATGTTTTAAAGTAGGGTGGATAGCTGGATTAGCTCATGTCTTCCACAAATCAGGCACCAAGATGGGATTAGACATGATAGATAAGTATTAGTAAGAAGGCCTATGAGAGAAAATGGAAAGAAGTTCTGACCTTTGTGAACAAAAAGAAAAGTGGAAGAAAAGTTGGGAGACATGACAACTAAATATAATGTGTCCTGGAAGAGAAAAAGGCCTTTAGGTTAAAAACTAAGTACTTTATTCCCATGGCTGCTGTAAGAACCATTAATTTAGTGTCTTAAGAAAGCATTAATTTGTTTTCTTATAATTCTGTTATCCATAAGTCCAAAATTAATCAAACTGAACAAAAATTACGATTTTGGCAAAGCTGCATTCTTTTCTAGAGACTCTAGGGAATAATCTTTTTTTATTGACCTTTCTAGGTTTTAGAGATTGTCAGCTCCCCATGGTTTTTGACTCTCCTTCTATCTTCCAAGCCAGAAACAGTAAGTCGAATTCTCACATTGCATCATTCTAACCCTTTTATCTGCCTTCCTCTTCCACATTTAAGAGACTTTGTGATTATACTGGGCTCACCAGAGAATTCAGAATTGAATATTTGTGCCCTCCAATTTTCACATATTGAAGCCTTACCTTGCATGGTTGGAAGATGGGGCCTCTGAGGAAGTACCTGAAGTTACATGAGGTAATAAGGGTGGAGCCTGATCTGATAAGATTAGTGCCATATAAGAAGAGATATCGAAGATCTCACTTTTGCTCTCTCTTTCCCAATATGCATGCACCTAGAAAAGGCCATGTGAGGACTCAGCAAGGAGGTGGCTATCTTTAAACCTAGCTGAGAGGCCTCACCAACTACTGAATCTGTGGATGCTGCCATCATGGACTTCTAAATTCCAGAACTGTGAGTAAATGAACACTTGTTGTTTAAGCCACTCAGTCCACCTAACCTGTGGTAATTTTAGAAATCTAAGAAGACTAATATAAGGACAATTATTTTACCTATAACACCAAAAAAAAAAAAATCGGAATGAAATACGGACTTTAGTTGATAATTTGTCAGTCTTGGTCCATTAATTGTGACAAACGTACCATACCAATGGAAAATATTAATTAAAGCAGGATTTAAGTGCTGGTCACAGGAATTATCCGTGCACTTCAAGGTTTCTCCCTAAATTTGAAACTATTCCAAAATTAAAGGTTAATTTTATTAAATAAAAAAGAACGTTGCAAGGATTAACTTTTTTTTATTATTACTTTTATTTTACAAAATTAAGTAGCATTTTCGTTTGCTTGTTTCACTTGTATTGTCAAAAGTGTATAAAGTTTAAGAGGGGCGTTTACAAACCAGGCTTATTAAAAGAGGAACTATTGGGAGGGAGGGGCCAATATGGCTGATGAGAAGCGGCTCCAGTCTACAGCTCCCACTGAGAAGAACAAATACAGCAAGTGAACCCTGCATCTTCAGCTGAGGTATCCAGTTTGTCTCACTGGAACTGGCTAGGCAGTTGGTGCGACCCACAGAGAGCAAGAAAAAATAGGGTGGACAGACAGCCCAACCAGGAGCCACATGGGGTAAGGAGAACTCCCACCCCAAGCCAAGGGAGCAGTGAGTGAGTGTGCTACCACCCTAGGGAAATCACAGTTTTCCCAAGGATCTGTGCAGCCTGCGGATCAGGAGATTTCCTCATGAGGTCTTCTCATCAGGGCCTTTGGTCCCCAGCACAGAACTATGCAGACTCTTGGCAGACACTCATGTTGCAGCCAGTGGCAGCATGCTGGAGATGGCCTAAGATGACTGATATGGGCAGAACTCTGATCCCTCAGGATGGAGCCACTGGGGAGAGGGGTGGCCAGGGTCTCTGGTTCAGTGGACTTAGTCTTTCCCGCCTGCTGGTTCTGTGAAATCTGGACAGTCCAGATGAGTGGAATTCCCTCCAGTGCAGCACACCTGCTCTGCCAAGGAGCAGCCAGTTTGCTTCTCTAAGTGGGTCCCTGATCCTGTGCTTCCTGACTGGGTGAGACCTCCCAACAGGAGGTGCCAGACGCCTCACACAGGGGAGTTCTGGCCAGCATCAGGTAGGTGCCCCTCTGGGACAGAGCTCCCAGAGTAAGGAGCAGGTAACCATCTTTGCTGTTCTGCAGCCTCCACTGATGATACTTTCTGGTGTGGGAGGGACCCAGGTGAATAGGGTCTGGAATGGAACCCCAGCAAACCACAACAGCCCTGCAGAAGAGGGGTCTGACTGTTAAAAGAAAATCAGGCAAACAGAAAACAACAACAACAACATCAACAAAAGGAGACCCTACAAAAACCTCATTCAAAGGTAAGTAGCCTCAAAAATCAGAGGTAAATAAACCCACAAAGATGAGAATAAAATCAACACAAAAACACTGAAAAGTCAAAACACCAGAGTGCCTCTTCTCTTTCAAGTGATCACAACACTTCTCCAGCAAGGGAATGGAACTGGGCTGAGGCTGAGATGGATGAATTGACAGAAGTAGGCTTCAGAAAGTGGGTAATAACAAACTTTGTTGAACTAAAGGAGTCTGTTCTAATACAATGCAGAGAAGCTAAGAACCATGATAAAACATTACAAAATCTGCTTACCAGAATAACCAGTTTAGAGAGGAACACAAATGATCTGATGGAGCTGAAAAACACAACACAAGAACTTCACAATGCGACCAGAAGTATCAATAGCCAAATAAACCAAGCAGAGGAGAGAATCTCAGAGCTTGAAGATTCTCTTGCTGAAATAAGACAGGTAGACAAGATTAGAAAAATAAGAATGAAAAGGAATGAACAAAACATTCAAGAACGACTGGATTATGTAAAAAGACCAAACCTATAGACTAACTGGGGTACCTGAAAGAGACAGGGACAATGGAATCAAATTGGAAACCATACTTCAGAATATCGTCGAGAATTTCTCCAACCTAGTAAGATAGGCTAGCATTCTGATTCAGAAAATCCAGAGAATCCCAGTAAGATACTCAATGAGAAGAACAACCCCAAGACACATAATCATCAGATTTTCCAAGGTCAAAATGACGACAAATATGTAAAGGGCAGCCAGAAAGAAAGACCACGGCACCCACAAAGGGAAGCCTATCAAACTAACACAGAACTTTCAGTGGAAACCCTCCAAGCCAGAAGAGATCGGGGGGCCGATATTCAACATTCTTAAAGAAAAGAATTTCCAAGCTAGAATTGTGTATCCAAACAAAGTAAGCCTCACAAGCAAAGGAGAAATAAAATCCTTTTTGGGCAAGCAAATGCTGAATTCATCACTATCCAACAGCTCCTGATAGAAGCACTGAATATGGAAAGGAAAAAATGTTACCAACCATTAAAAAAGCACACTGAAATACACAGACCAATGATACTATGAAGCAACTAATTAACAAGTCTGCAAAATAATGAATGATCATCGTGATGACAGGACCAAATTCACATATAACAATATTAACCTTAAACGTAAATGAGCTAAATGCCACAATCAAAAGATACAGAATGGCAAGCTTAATAGAGCCAAGACTCATTAGTAGATTGTATTCAAGAGACCCATCTCACACGCAAAGACACACATAGGCTCAAAATAAAGAGATGAAGGAAAATTTACCAAGCAAATGGAAAGCAGGAGTAACAATCCAAGTTTCTGACAAAACAGACTTTAAACCAACAAAGATCAAAAAAGACAAAGAAGGGCATTGCATAATGATAAAGGGTTCAATTCAATAAGAAGAACTAACTATCCTAAATATATATACATGCAGTACAGGAGCACCCAGATTCATAAAACAAGTTCTTAAAGATGTAAGTGGGTAATAACAAACTTTGAGACTTAGACTCTCACACAATAATGGTGGGAGACTTCAACAGCCCACTGTCAATATGAGACAGATAACTGAGACAGAAAATTAACAAAGATATTCACGACTTGAACTCAGTTCTGGATCAAGTGGACATGATAGACATCTACAGAACTCTTCACCAAAAACCAACAGAATATACATTCTTCTTGGCACCACATGACAATTAATCTAAAATTGATCATGTAACTGGAAGGAAACATTCTTCAGCAAATGCAAAATAACTGAAATCATAATGAACAATCTCTCAGACCACAAAGCAATTAAATTCGAACTCAAGATAAAGTAACTCACTCAAAACCACACAACTACATGGAAATTGAACAGCCTGCTTCTAAAAGACTCCAAGATGAATGATGCAATTTAGGCAGAAATCAAGAAGTTCTTTGAAACTAATGAGAACAAAGAGACAACATGCCAGACTCTCTGGAACACAGCCAAAGCAGTGTTCAGAGGGAAATTTCTAGCACTAAATAACCACATCAAAAAGATAGATCTCAAATCGATACCTTAACATGGCAACTAAAATAACTAGAGAACCAAGAACAAACAAACCCCAAAGCCAGCAGAAGACAAGAAATAACCAAGATCAGAGCAGAACTGAAAGAGACAGAGACATGATAGAGCTGTTTTTTTTTTTTTGAAAAAATTAATAAAATAGATAGACCACTAGCTAGATTAGTGAATTAAAAAGAGAGAAGAATCAAATAGGCATGATTAAAAACTGATAAAGGGGGTATTACCACTGACCCCACAGAAATAAAAGCAACCATCAGAGAATACTATAAACTTCTCTATGAAAATAAACTACAAAATCTAGAAGAAAGGGGTAAATTCCTGGATACATAAACCCTCCCAAGACTGAACCAGGAAGATGAATCCCTGAATAGACAAATAATGAGTTCTGAAATTGAGGCAGTAATAAATAGCCTATCGGGGCAGATGGATTTACAGCTAAATTCTACAAGAGGTGCAAAGAAGAGCTAGTTCCATTTCTTCTTAAACTATTCCAAACAGCTGAAAAGGAGGGACTCCTCTTCATTTGATGAGGACAGCATCATTTCGATACAAAAACCTGGCAGAGCTACAACAAAATAAGAAAACTTCAGGCCAATATCCCCAATGAACAATGATGCAAAAATCCTCAATAAAATACTGGTAAACCAAATCCAGCAGCACATCAAAAAGCTTATCCACCACAATCAATTCTGCTCCATCCTCAGGATGCTAGACTGTTTCAATATATACAAACCAATAAATGTAATTCATCACATAAACAGAACTAAAGAAAAAAAACCACATGATTATCTCAATAGACACAGAAAAAGGCCTTCAATAAAAATCAACATCCCTTCATGTTAAAAACTCCCAATAATCTAGGAATTAAAGGAACATGTCTCAAAATAATAATGACAGCCAATATCTTACTGAATGGGCAAAAGATGGAAGTATTCCCCTTGAAAATCAGCACACGAGAAGGATGCCCTTTCTCACCATTCCTATTCAATCAAGCATTGGAAGTACTGGCCAGGGCAATCAGGCAAGATAAATAAATAAAGCGTATTCAAATAGAAAGAGAGGATGTCAAACTGTCTCTGTTTGCAGACAACATGATCCTATATCTAGAAAACCCTATTGTCTCATACCAAAAGCTTCTTAAGCTGATAAGCAACTTCAGCAAAGCCTCAGAATACAAAATCAGTGTGCAAAAATCACAAGCATTCCTATACACCAACAACAGACAAGCAGACAGTGAAATCATAAATCAACACCTTTCCCAATTGCTACAAAGGGAATAAAATACCTAGGAATACAACTAACAGGGAAAGTGAAGGAACTCTTCAAGAAGAAATACAAAGCACTGCTCAAGGAAATCAGAGAGAATGCAAACAAATGGAAAAACATTCCATGCTCCTGGATAGGAAGAATCAATATCATGAAAATGGCCATACTGCACAAAGAAATTGATGGATTCAATGCTATTTCCATCAAACTACCATTGACATTTTTCATAGAATTAGAAAAAACTATTTTAAAATTTATATGGAAATGAAAAAGAGCTCATAAATCCAGAACAATTCTAAGCCAGAAGAACAAAGCTGGAGGCATCATGGTACATGACTTCAAACTATACTACAAGGCTACAGTAACCAAAACAGCATAGTACTGGTACAAAAACAAGCACATAGACCAATGGAACAGAATAGAGAACTTAGAAATAAGACTGCACATGTACAACCATCTGATCTTTGACACACCTAACAAAAACAAGCAATGAGGAAAGAATTCCCTATTTAATAAATGGTGTTGGGAGAACATGCTAGACATATGCAGAAAATTGAATCTAGACCCCTTACTTATACCTTATACAAAAATCAACTCAAGATGGGTTAAAAACCTAAATACAAAACCAAAAACTATAAAAACCCTAGAAGAAAATCTAGACAATACCATTCAGGACATAGGGATGAGTAAAGATTTTATGACAAAAGTGGCAAAAACAGTTGCAACAAAAGCAAAAATTGACAAACTGGATCTAATTAAACTAAAGAACTTCTGCACAGCAAAATAAACTATCATCAGAAGAAACCAACAACCTATAGAATGGCAGAAAATTTTTACAACCTATTCATCTGACAAAGGTCTAATATCCAGAGCCTACAAGGAACTTAAACAAATTTACAAGAAAGAAACAAAAAACCCCACTAGAAAGTGAGCAAAGGACATGAACAGACACTTCTCAAAAGAAGACACTTATTCAGCCAACAAATATATGAAAAAAAAGCTCAACATCACTGATTATTAGAGGAATGCAAATCAAAATCACAATGAGATACCATCTCATGCCAATCAGAATGGCAATTATCAAAAGGTCAAGAAACAACAGATATGGTGAGGCTGCAGAGAAAAGGGAACACTTTTACATTGTTTTTGGGAATGAAAATTAGTTCAACCATTGTTGAAGGTGGTGTGACAATTCCTCAAAGACATACAACCAGAAATACCATTTGGCCTAGCAATCCCATTACTGGGTATATACCCAAAGGAATATAAATAATTCTATCATAAATATTCATGCATGTGCATATGTATGTTCAATGCAGCATTATTCACAATAGTAAAGATATGGAATCAATGCAAATGCCCATCAATGATAGACTGGATAAAGAAAATGTGGTACATATACACCATGGGATACTATGCAGCCATGAAAAGAAATGAGATCATGTCCCTTGGGGGGACATGGATGGAGGTGAAAGCCATTATCTCCGGCAAACTAACATAAGAACAGAAAACCAAACACCACGTGGTCTCACTTAGGGGTGGGAGCTAAATGATGAGAGCACATGGACACAGTGAGGGGAACAACACACACTGGGACCTGTTGCTGGGGGATGGGGGATGATGGGAGGGAGAGCATCAGGAAAAATAACTAATGCATGCTGGGCTTACTTAGGTGAAGCAAACCACCATGATCGATAGGTGAAGCAAACCACCATGGCACGTGTTTACCTTTGTAACAAACCTGCACGTCCTGCACTCCTGCATATTTACCTCAGAACTTAAAATTTTAAAAATAATTAAAAAAAAAGCAAAACAAAATAAGGAATTACCAAGATGTAAAGAAGTAGACAGGGTAACATAGAAGGACTAATTGGAGTAATCAAAATATTTTAGTATGAAAGAAAATAAAAACAAAATAAAACACCCTCACCATTTGAGCTGGCTTATGATTTGGATGGACCACCCTTTACAACATTGAATTTTATTTCTATGAAAGGGTATGTAGACAGGAGATTCTTGCATTAAATGAACATTTGAATATAACACCTTCTTTTGTCAAACGATATTACTGTGTATCTAAAGGTGACAGAAAAAAAAAAAGAAACATAATAGGCCACCAGATTTAAGAAGATTAATTTTTAAAAAATATATATGCAAGACCACATTATAGTTTATGATAAAATAACAAAGAAATGAGTTTTGGACTGCACCACAACATACCATTATAAACTGCATCTAAGTAAACACAAACATCTGCCAGTGATAGAAACAAAGTCTGTTATGAGAAGATTCATGTTACACCATCAGAGCATAATATTTAATATTCATTAGAGATGTGAATATATTAGTTTTGCTTCTTCTCTATTCTCAGAGGTAGTAATTATATAGTGAAAGTTGAATAATTCTAGTTCACAGTTGCACAAATCAGAAGCTGCCACATGTATTTTTTTAAGGGTTTATCTGAAATTTAGTAAAATAATGACACTATCTCACATTTTTTAGTAATAATTAAGATACGCGTGCACACACACACACACCCCATGCTGAATAAAGATAAAGATAATAGAGTATAAGTCCCAAAGAATGTCATTCATGAATTTTTTTTGGTAGATGGACATTAACAAAAGGGTTCCAATGCCATATTGTAAATAAGAAACTGAAATGAGAAAAAAACCACCAAGAAAAGTGGGAATAGTATTGCAGAACTTGAGTTATGTCAATGAAAAAATGGAAGAACTCAAAATGTTCATATGAAAACATCTGACTGCAATAAAAGCCTAGGAATAAATTAAATTATATTACAGGACCATGCTGTCAGAACCATTGGTCATACCTTCAGATTATTCTAGCACAAAGCAAGATACTTCACAGGAATATAGCACAAATAATTCACCAAGAAAACAAATTTTGTATATCAGTAAAACAAGATACTATAATCAGGACCAAAATCACAGTTATCTACCATTACCAGTGTAATCATCAGCTAGTTTAATTTGACAATGGAGTCCTAAAATAGGCTATACAGAGAAAGCAAGGTTATGAACAAAGATTTTCTTGTTTGGACTTTCATGCCTAGAAAATATAAAACAGCAATAACACTAGCAGAGAAATAGATAAACCAAAAAAAAAATGTGGATCTTTCTCTAAACCATGTACAAAACTGTATTTTTGACCATTATTCTTTAAAGTAATAAACTCTCTTTCTTGAAAAGTACTCCTGGCTTTCTGAAGATATTCTTTTCCTCCTCCAGAAAAATATCAAATATATTTATTTTCACTAAGTTTCACTTGGCTAAAATAAATTATTAAAATTTTAATTATCATGAAGAAATGTGGGTTCTATTATGCCAAATCTGAAAGATTAGTAAATGAATAAATATACAGTAAGCAAAAAATCGTTAATGACCAGTAAGCTTTTCTCATTATGACTAAAATAATGCATATGCTTGTTGTTCAATTAAAAGGTCTGTGAAGTCAAACTATTATTTATTTTACACTTAAAACATAAGTCCTCAATAAATTTTTGAATTAGAAAATGTGAAAAAGTTGTTTTTGCATAAGCATTGTTGTCATGCTATATGGTTCCTACATCTTTTTTTCCTGTAATTTCTCTGTTTGCCAATTTTACAACAGAATATGCATCCTCCAACCCTGCTTCCTATTGGTCCAAGACAGTCAAGACATTCTTCATAAACATGATGTAAGCTTTTCCCATCAGTGGAGCCATTAGGAACCAAATATTGAAGAATTATGCCCCTCTGATTTTTTCAATGGGTCTTCCTATGTCTCCCTTCTTACTAATAGACCCACTGGACTAGTGTTCAGAATTCAAGAGATCTGAGAATACCATTTGCTAAGACTGTGCAGTAGGTTTTTTACTCAGGTGACTTGAGCTCACAATTTTAAGTACCACTGTAAAGTTGTTAAATCACATTTGATATTTTTTATTATTGCCCATGAGCAT
>NW_012107419.1:120564-121020 GCF_000951045.1 Mandrillus leucophaeus
GTTAGAATGGTGGTCATTAAAAAGTCAGAAAACAACAGATGCTGGTGAGGAGGTGGAGAAATAGGAATGCTTTCACACTTCTGGGGGTGTAAATTAACTCAACCATTGTGTAAGACAGTGTAGCAATTCCTCAAGGATCTATAACCAGAAATATCATTTGACCCAGCAATCCCATTACTGGGTACATACCCAAAGGATTATAACTCATTCTACTACAAAGATACATGCACAAACAAAGATACATATGCTTGCTGCAATGCTATTTACATTAGCAAAGACTTGGAGCCAACCCAAATGCCCATCAATGATAGACTGGATAAAGAAAATGTGGCACCTATACATCATGGAACACTGTGCAGCTAAGAAAAAGGATAATTTCATGTCCTTTGCAGGGAGATGGATGAAGCCGGAAGCCATCATTCTCAGCAAACTAACAAAGGAATAGAAAACCAAATA
>NW_012107419.1:121081-122352 GCF_000951045.1 Mandrillus leucophaeus
GTTGAATCTATAAATTACATTGGGCAGTTTGGCCATGTTCACGATATTGATTCTTATACATGAGCAAGAAACTTTTTTCCATTTGTTTGTATCCTCTCTTATTTCCTTGAGGAGTGGTTTGTATTTGTCCTTGAGGAGGTCTTTCACATTCCCTATAAGTTGTATTCCTAGGTATTTCATTATCTTTATAGCAATTGTGAATGGGAGTTCACTGACGATTTGGTTCTCTATTTGTCTATTACTGGTGTAAATAAATGTTTGTGACTTTTGCACATTGATTTTGTATCTTGAGACACTTCTGAAGTTGCTTATCAGCTTAAGGATTTTTTGGGCTGAGACAATGGAATTTTCTAAATATGCAATCACATCATCTGCAAACAGAGAAAATTTGACTTCCTCTCTTCCTATTTGAATACGCTTTATTTCTTTCTCTTGTCTGATTATCCTAGCCAGAACTTCCAAAATGATGTTGAATAGGAGTGGTGAGAAAGGGCATCCTTTTCTTATGCCTGTTTTCTAAGGGAATGCTTCCAGCTTTTTCCCATTCAGCATGATACTGGCTATGGGTTTGTCATAAATAGCTCTTATTATTTTGAGATATGTTCCATCAATACCTAGTTTATTGAGAGTTTTTATCATGAAAGGATGTTGAATTTTATTGACGGCCTTTTCTGCATCTATTGAGATAATCATGTGGTTTTTGTCATTGGTTCTGTTTATGTGATGGAGTATGTTTATTGATTTGCATATGTTGAAACAGCCTTGAATCCCAGGGATGAAGCCAACTTTATCGTGGTTGATAAGCTTTTTGATGTGCTGCTGGATTCGGTTTGCCATTATTTTACTGAAGATTTTCACATCTATGTTCATCGGGGATATTGACCTGAAATTTTCTTTTTTATGTTGTGTCTCTACCAGGTTTTGGTATCAGGATGATGCTGGCCTCATAAAATCAGTTAGAGAGAAGTCTCTTTTTCTAGTGTTTGAAATAGTTTCAGAAGGAATAATACAAGCTCCTCTTTTTATATCTGTTAGAATTTGGCTGTGAATCTGTCTGATCTTGGACTTCTTTTTGGTTGGTAGGCTATTAATTACTGCCTCAATTTTAGAACTTGTTGTTGGTCTATTCAGACATTCGACTTCTTCTTGGTTTAGTCTTGGAAGAGTGTATGTGTCCAAGAATTTAAACATTTCTTCTAGATTTTCTAGTTTATTTGCATAGAGGTGGAGCCTGTATAGCCAAGACAATCCTAAGCAAAAAGAACAAAGCT
>NW_012107419.1:123467-130278 GCF_000951045.1 Mandrillus leucophaeus
AAGAAAAAGGATAATTTCATGTCCTTTGCAGGGAGATGGATGAAGCCGGAAGCCATCATTCTCAGCAAACTAACAAAGGAATAGAAAACCAAATACCTCAAGTTATCACTCATAACTGGGAGTTGAACAATAAGGACACATGGACACAAGGAGGGAAACATCACACATAGGGGACTGTCGGGGGGCTGTGGGTCAAGAGGAGGGAGAGCCTTAGGACAAGTACATAGTGCATATGGGGCTTAAAACCTAAATGACGAGTTGATAAGTGCAGCCAACCACCATGGCACATGTATACCTTTGTAACAAACCTGCATGTTCTGCAAATGTATCCCAGAACTTAAAGTAAAATTAAAAAAAAAAAAAGCATTTGGTGACACAGCATTAGCAAACTAAAAATATTCAAAAATATTAAGTTTCACTGGAGAAGGAGGCATAGCACGATGGCCAAATAGACACCTCAAATAATCATCCCCACTAAGGAACACCAAGTTGAACAACAATCCACACAAAAAAAACACCCTTCATAGGAACCAAAAATCAGGTGAGTGACCATAGTATCCAGTTTTAACATCATGTTAAGGAAAGAGGCACTGAAGAGTGTAGGAAAGACAGTCTTGAAAAACCTACACCATCCATCCCTCATCTGCCAGTAGTGGCCACATGACATAGATAGAGAATCTATGTGCCAAGGGGAGGGAGAATGTAGTGATTGTGGGACTTTACATTGAGACTCAGTGTTGCCCTGTCACAGTGGAAAGCAACGTGCGGTTGAGCTCAGCTGACACCCACAGAGGGAGTAGTCTGACCAGCCCTTGCTAAAGGTAAATTGTTTATTACAGTGATCAAAATGTGAGTTCCAGCAAACCCTTCCCTGTTTGGCTAAAGTTCTATGGAGTTCTAAATAAAGGCAGTTTACAACATGAGGACTGAAATTTTGGAGCATGTTTTAGTGACATGTTGAGATTGGAGCTAGTGAACTTGGGAGGCATGAACTTAGTGAGATACCAGCTGGAGCAGCAGAGGGAGTGCTTGCATCACTAAGGTTCTCTACTCCCAGACGGTGTTTCCATACCCTCCAGAAGCTTGGGAGAACTCACTGCTGTGAAGGGAAGGAGAGAAGCCTGGCTGGACTGGTCAGCTGCTGATTGTAGAGCACTTGGCCCTTGAGTGAACACAGGCAGTAGCCAGGCAATGGTCACTGTAAGCCTTGGGCAAGACCCATTGCTTTGCTGGCTTTGGATCTGACCCACTGCAGTCCCAGCGGAGGTGGCCACAGAGGTACTTGTTTTACACCCCACTTGTTGCAGCTTCAAGCCACTCAGCACAGCAACAGAAACTGTGTTTGTTTGGGGAAAAGTAAAGGAAGAGAACAAAAGTTTCTTCATGGTAATTCAGGGAATTCTCCCAGATCTTCCCCAAGATCATCAAAGTGGTATTTCTACAAGTTGGCAAGAGTAACAATGTTACTGGGATCGGGGTGCCTCATAGGGCACATATGGCTGCAGTGACCAAAGACTTAGGTAATAGCACCCATGTACCTTTTAATGCCTAGAAAGTCTCCCCAATAAAGATGAGTACAAACAAGCCCAGACCATGAAGATGACATTAAATACCTAACTCTTCAATGCCCAGACACTGATGAATATCTACAAGCATCAAGACCACCCAGGGAATAATGACCTCACCATATGAACTAAATAAGTCACCAGTGACCAATCCCAGAGTGACAGAGATATGTGAACTTTCAGACAGAGAATTCAAAATAGTTGTTTAGAGGAAGTTCAATCAAACAGAGACAAATTCAGTATCCTATCTGATAAATTTAGCAAAAAGAATCAAGCAGAAATTCTGAAGCTGAAAATTGCAATTGACACACTAAAGAAGGCATCATAGTCTCATAACAGCAGAACTGATCAAGCAAAGGAGGAATAAGTAATCTTGAAGGCCGACTATTTGAGTATACATGGTCAGAGGAGACAAAAAAAGATAGAAAAGAATAAAGCATGCCTACAACATAGTCTCAAAAGGAAAAATCTAAGAGTCAATCGACTTAAAGAGAAGTTAGCAAACTAATAAGAGAGAGAAATTGGGGTGGAAAGTTTTATTCAAAGCAATAAAAATAAAGAACTTTCAAAACTTAGAAAAAATATCAATACTCAAATGCAAGAAGATCCCAAAACACAAAACAAATTTAACCCAAGTAATACTTCCTAAAACTATATAATAATCAAACTCCCAAAGGTCAAGAATAAGGATTCTAAAACAGCAAGAGAAAAGAAACATAATATAAAGAGGAGGTCAGATTCAATGCAATTCCCGTCAAAGTAGCAATGACATTCTTCAAAGAAATAGGGAGAAAAAAAAACCCTAAAATTCATAAGGAACCACAAAAGACCCAGAATAGCCAAAACCATCCTGAGCAAAAAGAACAAAACTGGAGGAATCACATTACCTGACTTCGAAATATACTAAAAAGTTATAGTAAAAAAACAAAAACAAAAACAAAAAACAGCATGGTAATTACATAAAACAGACACATAGAAAAATGATACAGAATAGAGAATCTCAAAATAAATTCATACTTCTACAGTGAACTCATTTTTGACAGAGGTGACAAAAACATGTTGGGGAAAACAGTTTCATCAATAAATACTGTTGGGAAAACTGATTATGAGAAGGAGAATGAAACTAGACCCCTATCTATTTCCATATACACAAATTAAATTAATATGAATTAAAGACTTAAACCTAAGACGTCAAAATATGAAACTACTACAAGAAAACATTGAGGAAACTCTCTAGGACGTTGTTCTGCGCAAAGGTTTTTCAGCGATACCCCACAAACAGAGGCAACCAAAGCAAAAATGGACAAATGGGATCACATCAAGTTAAAAACAGCACAGCAAAGGAAACAATCAACAAAATTAAGAGATGGCCCACAGAATAGGAAAAAAAAAAAATGTCAACTATCCATCTGACAAGGGATTAATAACCAGAGAATATAAGAGGTTTAAACAACTCAATAGGAAAAAAATCCAATAATCCAATTTTAAAATGGATAAAAGGTCTGCATAGACACTTCTCAATAGAAGACATACAAATGGCAAACAAGTATATGAAAGGTATTCAACATTATCGATCATCAGAGAAATGCAAATTAAAACCACAATGAAATATCATCTTACTCCAGAATTAAAATGGCTTTTATCCCAAAGACATTCAATAACAAATGCCGGCAAGGATGTGGGGTACATAGGAACCCTCATACGCTGTTGCTGGGAATGTAAATTACTATAACCACTATGAAAGGTTTGGAGGTTCCTCAAACAAAAATAAAACTAGAACTACCATATGATCCAGGTATCCCATTGCTAGTTTTATACCCAAAGAAAGGATGTAATTAGATCTAAGAGATATCTGCAATCCCATGTTTACTGTAGTACTCACAATAGCCAAAATTTGTAAGCAACTTAAGTGTCCATCAACCAATGAATGAGTAAAGAAATGTGGTACATGTGCACATGGAGTACTCTTCGGCTATAAAAACAAATGAGACCCTGTCATTCGCAACAAAATGGGTGGAACTAGAATTCATTATGTTAAGTATAATAAGTCAGATACAGAAAGGCAAAAACTTCACATGTTCTCACTTATTTGTGGGAGCTAGAAAATTGATACAACTGAACTCATGAAGATAGAGAGGAGAATAATGGTTACCAGAGGCTGGAAAGAGTCCTGAGATGGAGGGAGTGCATATGGTTAATGCGTACAAAAATAAAGTTAGATAGAATAAATAAGATCTAGTATTTGATAGCATAACCAGCGACTAAGTCAACAGTAATTTACTGTACATTTTAAAATAACTAAAAGTGTATAACTGAATTATTTGAAACACCAAAAAAGGATAAATGCTTGAAGTGATTAATACCACATTTACCCCGATGTGATTATTGCACATTACATGCCTGTATAAAAATATCTCATATAACCTATAAATATGTATACCTACCATGTACCCACAAAAATTAAAAATAAAATCAGATTCCATCAGTCATCAATGAATGCTTGTAAAATATGCAAAGACATTTGTAATTAAGGAGACAATCTAAAATGAGGGGACATAAATCAATTGGCTTCTCTAGGGAACTGCTTTTAGTGGCATTATAAAAAAATTATCTGCCATCTAGTCCAGCTTTCCACTTTAAAAAGCAATAGCATTGAAAAGATTTCTAATAGGTGATCACCACTGCTTAAAGTCTTCTAATGTGGCGAAAATTCCTGTTTCATGAGCCAGCCTAACTTATTAATTTAATATTATATACTCTTTCTTACTTTTTTTCTGGCTCATACTGCATTTGGGAATTAAAAGCAGCAGATAGCCTTTGCAAGTTTCATAAGTAATACAGAGATATTATTTGCAAAAATGTAATAAGATCTCTACATGATTAGGACTGCCACACTGCAAACTTTTCATAATATGAACATAGACTGACAGAAAAAACAAACGTGTCTCTTAGTTTCAAACCCCACGGTAGGTAGGGAATGGGTAGTCAATAACTAAAGATATAAGAATCGAACGTAGTGTTTTAGTTTAAAGCCGTGACATCCAATTATCATATAGGTGGCAGTTTACTCAAGGCAGTGTACCTGTCTTACTTTTTTACTAGCATTCTGTTCGCTTTTTTTTTTTTTTTTTTTTTGAGAGGGAATCTGACTCTTCTCCCAGACCAGAGTGCAGTGGTGCAACCTTGGCTCACTACAACCTGTGCCTCAGGTTGAAGTGATTCTCCTGCCTTGGTCTTTCTCATAGCAGGGATTACAGTTGTGCATCACCACACCTGACTGATTTTTGTATTTTTAGTAGAAATGAGATTTTGCCATGTTAGCCAGGCTTGTATTCACCTTTTTTGCTGTTTATGTACAATAAACTTTTGAAAATTTTTATTTCAATAGTTTTCAGTAAACAGGTGGGTTTTGGTGCATGGATTAATTCTTTAGTGGTGATTTCTGAGATTTTGGTGCACCTGTAACCAAGCAGTGTACACTGTCCCCAATGTGTAGTCTTTCATCCCTCAACTGCCTCCCACTCTTCCCCCAAGTCCCCAACAACAATTATATTATTCTTATGCCTTTGCATCCTTATAGATTAGCTCCCACTTGTAACTGAAAGTATATGGTGTTTGGTTTTCCATTCTTGTGTTACTTCACTTAGAATAATGGTCTCCAACTCCATCTGGGTTGCTGGGGGTGCTATTATTTCATTTATTTTTACAGCTGAGTGGTAGTCTATGGGGGGTGTGTGTGTGTGTGTGTGTGTGTGTGTGTGTGTATAAATAATACATACATATTCTTTATCCACTTGTTGGTTGATGGGCATTTAGGCTGGTTCTATACTTTTGCAATAGTGAATTGTTCTGCTATAAACATGTGTGTGCAAGTACCTTTTTCATATAATGAGTGTTTTTCCTCTAGGCAGATACCCAGTAGTGGAAGTGCTGGATTCACTTTGAATAAAGACTGTCATGATAGTTTACAAACTTTCATCTGTGCCATGCTGTAAGTAGGGATAATGTTTGCTTACATTTTCCTCTGCCTGTTGGGGAAAGACCCTAGGCAGAAAATATTCAGTATACATTCTTATTCATCTAGTCAATGGCTTTTTTTTTGCTGTTAAGGGATCAGGAATACTGACCATGCTTGGACTTCTTGTTGTTACTGTTGACACATATCGTCAATGAATAAACAGAAACTATTAGACAGCTGTTTGATGGTCTGTGGGGAATCAATTGAAACACTTATTTCTCTTGATGTAATTCCTGGTATCTTTTCTTGAGAACAATAGCAATCCATTTGATTATTCTTTGTATTCATTTTGACATGTTTACGCATATTAATGGAGAAAGCGTTTTTTTCTTTCATAATGAGAAAAGAATCATATTTGTCCTCATTTTATCCTAAAATACTAAATAGAAAAAAAAGTGTGTGAATTTTCTCCTTTTCTCTCTCTATGTTTACTCTCCCCATCTACAGATTTTTGCTTAAAAGCTTGAGAAAAATAAGCAATTTTGGTGCACAAAGATATTGACGATGCCATATTATTTTATATGTTGGTAGGTGTGCAGATGACAAAAGGCAATGGGAATTCATCCCTACAATAAATGTGTGTGGAATGTTTACGTTGCTTGTCATTTTTTGCCTAACTCAGAACTCAGACCAGAGATGGGGTTGGCCTTGTTTTCAAACTCTGCATGTCAAACTGACTACCCAAGATATCTGGAGCAAAAGTTTATGGTTGACATATACATTAGACCCTCTAAGAACCTGAAAGCAAATGCTGGGAAGATCTTCAGGAAATTAGAACATTCAAAAGTATCTATGTATATGAAAAAAATTAGAAGAACTCATGCATGTCCAAAGCAAGAAGCATGCTAAGAAAAAATTCTGGGGAGACCCTCCGCTTTAACCTCTGTTTGATCCCTAGTCTCCTAACAATTCTGGCTAAGCATTGAATGAGTGTCCTGGCACTGTGCCAATCTTCAAACACTAGCAGAGATGTTTCCTTCTTTGTGTCTTGTTTTTTAGTCTTTGGAACTCAAGGTAATCTCTGTTCAAACGCTAGAAAAACACAATCTAAAAAATAGAGACCTCAGTAACCACATTCAACAAATAATATAATCTTCGCAAAAAGAAAAATGAAGTTTAGGAAATTCACTAAATAAATAAAAAAACTACAGACTTCAAATATAAAAACAAAATGAAACAAAAATTTTAAAATTCTAAGAAAGGATTAGAATCTAACCTAGAGTTTTAT
>NW_012107419.1:130328-131019 GCF_000951045.1 Mandrillus leucophaeus
CTGGCAAACTGTCCTTCAATCAAAAATGAGAAAGAATTTAAGACATTTCCAAAAACCAAAGGTTGAGTGTGTTTATTACCACTAGATCTGCCCTATAAGAAATGCTAAAAGAATTCATTAAGGACAAAATAAAAAAGACAATAGGTAGTAATTCAAAATTGTATGAACTTATATCTCCAGTAATGATAAATATGCAGCCAAATATAAAAGCCAATATAATATTATTTTTTGGTTTATAATTTTACTTTTTATTTTCCATACAATTTAAAAGACAAATGAATAAAAATTGTAAGTTTATTGGGCATACAACATTAAAATATCTATAACAACAATATAAAGAGAGACTGAGAAGGAGCTGTAAAGGACCAGACTTGTGTATTATTCAAGCTAAGTTTGTATCAATTTGAACTAGATGTTATAAATTTAGTATGTTAACTGTAATCCAAGTAGTAACGACAAAAATATATTAATAAATACACAAAAGGAAATGAAAAGGAAATCAATATGTGTCACTAAAAATAATTCAATTAAACACAAAAGAAGATAGTAATAGAGAAAAGATGGACAAAAGTTATTAGACATATAGATAACAATTAGCAAAATGGCAGAAGTAAGTCCTCCCTTTTCATGTGCATGCTCGCCAAAGGGTGACCTCAGCAGAGAAGGATTTTAAAAATAAAGTGAAAAGGAT
>NW_012107419.1:131069-137718 GCF_000951045.1 Mandrillus leucophaeus
ATGTTTACGTTGCTTGTCATTTTTTGCCGAACTCAGAACTCAGACCAGAGATGGGGTTGGCCTTGTTTTCAAACTCTGCATGTCAAACTGACTACCCAAGATATCTGGAGCAAAAGTTTATGGTTGACATATACATTAGACCCTCTAAGAACCTGAAAGCAAATGCTGGGAAGATCTTCAGGAAATTAGAACATTCAAAAGTATCTATGTATATGAAAAAAATTAGAAGAACTCGTGCATGTCCAAAGCAAGAAGCATGCTAAGAAAAAATTCTGAGGAGACCCTCCGCTTTAACCTCTGGTTGATCCCTAGTCTCCTAACAATTCTGGCTAAGCATTGAATGAGTGTCCTGGCACTGTGCCAATCTTCAAAGACTAGCAGAGATGTTTCCTTCTTTGTGTCTTGTTTTTTAGTCTTTGGAACTCAAGTTAATCTCTGTTCAAATGCTAGAAAAACACAATCTAAAAAATGGAGACCTCAGTAACCACATTCAACAGATAATATAATCTTCGCAAAAAGAAAAATGAAGTTTAGGAAATTCACTAAATAAATTTAAAAACTACAGACTTCAAATATAAAAACAAAACAAAACAAAAATTTTAAAATTCTAAGAAAGGATTAGAATCTAACCTAGAGTTATATATATATCTATATTTATATTATATTTAAATCTTCAGTTTTTAACAAATAATTACAAGGCATGTGGAGAAACAGCAAAGTGTGGTCCATTTAAAGTAAAATAAATGAATTGGCAGACCTCATCCCTGATAAAACACAGACGTGAAAATTAATAGACTGAGACTTAAAAAAATGGTTTTAAATAAGGACAAGAAGCTAAAGGAAAATATAGACAAATAACTAAATAACACCAGAAAAATAAATGAATGAAAAATTATAATATCAATAGATATATAAATTAATTTTTTACAAGGGCCAAATGAAACACCTGGTGCTAAAACTACAAGTGGTACAAAAAATGTACTAATGGATCTCAGCAGCAGATTTGAGCAGGAAGGAGAAAGAATAAGCACACCTGAAAATATTACAATTCAGATTATTAGCTTTGAAGAGCATGAAGAAAACAAAATGAATAAAAGTGAACAAAACTTAAGTGACATGTAGGACACAATCAAGCAGATCAACATATGCATTATTGAGTACCAGTAAAAGAAAAGGAACCAAAAGGCAGAAATAATATTTTAAAGAATAATGGCTGAAAATATTTTAACCTTGATTAAATATATGAATCTACAAATCCAAAAAGCTCAATTAATTTCACGTTTAAAACCCTAAAGGAGACACACACCAAAACAGACTTTAATCAAACTGTTAAAAGTCAATGATAATATCTCAAAAGCAGCAAAAGACATGTAACTAATCACGCATTTAAGAAATTCAGAGTATGATCAATAGGCAATTTTTCTTCAGAAATCATGGATGTTAAAAGTCAGTGGAATGACAAAGTGCTAAAAGAAAACTATCAAATAAGAATATTACGTCTGGCAAACTGTCCTTCAATCAAAAATGAGAAAGAATTTAAGACATTTCCAAAAACCAAAGGTTGAGTGTGTTTATTACCACTAGATCTGCCCTACAAGAAATGCTAGAAGAATTCATTAAGGACAAAATAAAAAAGACAATAGGCAGTAATTCAAAATTGTATGAACTAATATCTCCAGTAATGATAAATATGCAGCCAAATATAAAAGCCAATATAATATTATTTTTTGGTTTATAATTTTAATTTTTATTTTCTATGCGATTTAAAAGACAAATGAATAAAAATTATAAGTTTATTGGGCATACAACATTAAAATATCTATAACAACAATATAAAGAGAGACTGTGAGAAGGAGCTATAAAGGATCAGACTTGTATATTATTCAAGCTAAGTTTGTATCAATTTGAACTAGATGTTATAAATTTAGTATGTTAACTGTAATCCAAGTGGTAATGACAAAAATGTATTAATAAATACACAACAGGAAATGAAAATGAAATCAATACGTGTCACTAGAAATAATTCAATTAAACACAAAAGAAGACAGTAATAGAGAAAAGATGGACAAAAGTTATTAGACATATAGATAACAATTGGCAAAATGGCAGAAGTAAGTCCTCCCTTTTCATGTGCATGCTCGCCAAAGGGTGACCTCAGCAGAGAAGGATTTTAAAAATAAAGTGAAAAGGATGATCTTTCAGTGGATATTAGTCAGTCTCCTTTTCCAACCACTCTTGTCATTGCCCAATTACTCAAGAACAAAATGGTCATGGTGGCAGGGATGGACAGTATACATGGGATCAGCAACATGGACTTACACTCACTTAGGCCTCCCTGGTTACAGCCACTCCGAAGAGCTTAATATGCTAGAAGCTGAGATCAACAATGAGTCTCCAAAATCACAACATTCTCCAGGGTGATCAGCCAGCTACCTGGTGACCGATTACATTGAATCATTTTCGTCATGGAAGGAAAAGTGTTTTGTACTTACTGGAAATGACTCTGGGTATGGATTTGCCTTCTCCGCAAACCATGCATATGAAAACTAACATTGGTGGATTTATAGAACACCTTATCCACTGTCATGGTATTCTACACAACACTGCTTCGACGAAGTAACTTACTTCACAGCAAATGAAGTGCAATAATGGGCTTGTGCTCATGGAGTTCACTGGTGTTACCATGTCGTCCATCATCCTAAAACAGCTGGCTTGATGGAATAGTGGAATGACCTATTTATTGAAGAACAGTTACAGTGCCAGCTAGATGTAAATGCCTTGCATGGCTATGGCATGCAAGAGACTGGCTAATTTATACAGAAAAAGTTTAATGGACTCTCAGTTCCACATGGCTGGGGAGGACTTGCAATTATGGCAGAAGGTGAAGAGGAGCAAAGTCATGCCTTCCATGGCACTAGGCAAAACAGAATGAAAGCCAAGTGAAAAGGGTTTCCCCTTTTAAAATCATCAGATCTTGTAAGACTTATTCACTACCAAAATAAAAGTATAGGGGAACAGCCCCCATGATTCAAGCATCTCCCTCAAGGTCTCTTCCACAACACTTGGGAATTATTGGAGCTACAATTCAAGACAAAATTTGAGTGGGGCACAGCCAATCCATATCATCTCACTTCTAGCCCCTTCCAAATCTCATATCCTCACACTTAAAAACAAATCATGCTTTGCTAACAGTCCCCCAACATCTTAACTCATTTCAGCATTAACTCAGAAGTTCACAGTCCAAAGTCTTATCTGAGGTAAGGCAATCCCTTTCACCTATGAACCTGTAAAATCAGAAGCAAGTTAGTTACTTCCTAGATACAATAGGAGTACAGGCACTGGGTAAATACAGACATTCCAAATGGGAGAAATTGGCCAAAACACAGGGACTGTAGGCCCCAGGCAAGTCCACAATGCAGCAGGTCAGTCAAATCTTAAAGTTCCAAAATGATCTCCTTTGACACCATGTCTCACATCCAGGTCACGCTGATGCAAGAAGTGGGTTCCCATGATCTTGGGAACCTCCATGGCCTTGCAGCTTTGCAGGGTACGGCTCTCTCCCAGAAGTTTTCTTGGGCTGAGGTTGAATGTCTGTGGCTTTTCCAGGCACACCGTGCAAGCTGTCAGTGGATCTACCATTCTGGCGTCTGGAGTCTGGTGGCCCTCTTCTCACAGCTCCACTAGGTAGGCAGTGTGCTAGTGGAGACTCTGTATGGGAGCTTCAACTTCACATTTCCCTTCTGCACTGCAGTAGCAGAGAATCTCCATGAGGGTCCCACCTCTGCAGTAAATTTCTACTTGGACATCAGGCATTTCCATACATCCTCTGAAATCTAGGTGGAGGTTCCCAAACCTCAATTCTTGACTTCTGTGCACCCATAGGCTCAACACCAGATGGAAGCTCCAAGGTTTTGGAGCTTGCACCCTCTGAAGCCACAGCTCAAGCTGCACCTTGGCAACTTTTAGTCATGGCTAGAGTAGCAGGGATGCAGGGCATCAAGTCCCTCAAGCTACACAAAGCAGGGAGGCCAGGAAACCAGTATTTTCCTTCTAGGCCTCCAGGCCTGCGATGGGAGGGGCTGTGGCAAAGGTCTGGCACATGCCCTGGAGACATTTTCTGCATTGTCTTGGTGATTAACATTTGGCCCTTTGTTACTTATGCAGATTTCTGCACCCCGCTTAATTTCTCCTCAGAAAATGGGTTTTTCTCTTCTATCTCATCATCAGGCTGCAAATTTTCCTTTTGCAACTTTTATGCTTTGTTTCCCTTTTAAAAATTGAATGCTTTTAACAGCAACCAAGTCACCCCTTGAATGCTTAGAAATTTTTTCAGCAGATACCCTAAATCATCTCCCTCAGGTTCAAAGTTCCACAAATCTCTAGGGCAGGGGAAAAATACTGCCAGTCTCCTTGCTAAAGTGTAACAAGAGTCACTTTTGCTCCAGTATCCCTGAATAGCCAAAATAACAACATAGTGAATTCATAATTTCCTATTTTAAAGCTCACTAGTCATCAAAGCTAAAGTCATCAAAATACTGTAATAATAGTATAATGATAGACCTATAGACCAATGTAATCAAATGGAGAGCACAGAGTTAAATTCACACATTTATGGAGAATTTACTTACAACAAGGGCACCAAGTCCATTCAATGGGGTAAAAAGCAGTGTCTTCAACACATGGTATTATTACAACTAGATTTCCATTGTGCAAAGAAATAAAGTGGATTCCTACCTCACTTCATATTCGCAAATTAACTAAAAGCTGATTAATGAAATTAATATGAGATAAAGCTATCAAATTCTTAAAATAGGTGGTAAGTGTTCATAATTTAACACCAGATTTAGTAATTTAACCTCTAATTTAACAATGAATTCTCAAATAGGACACCAAAGCATGAAAATAAGTAAATAAATAAATAAATAAATAAATAAATAAGACTTCATTCAAATTACAAACTTCTGAGTATTAAAGACCATCAAAAAAGTCAAAAGACTGCAGAATGATAGAATATATTTGCAAATTATTTGCCTGTTAAAGGTTCAATATTCAGAACATATTAAGAGCTCATAAAACTCAACAAAAAAGGCAACTCAATTAAAAAATCATCAAAAAACTTGAATATACATTTCTCCAAAGATGATACACTAATGTCAAAAAAATCCCATAAAAATACTTGACATTATTAGCCATTAGGAAAATGCAAATTAAAACCACAATGACATACCACTTCATACCTACTAGGATATCAAAAAATAGAAATTAAGAAGTGTTGTCAAGGTAATGGAGAACTTGGAAACCTCATACATTGCTGGTGGCACAGCTGCTGTGAAACAATTTGGTGGTTCCTCAAAATGACAACTATAAAATTAACGTATGATCCACTTATAGGTATTTACTTTAAAAATTGAAAACAGGGACTCAGATCATTGAACACTTATGAGCATTATCAAATTGTCCACAATAGCCAATAGATAGAAACGAAGTGTCCCTAATGCATGAATGAACTTATTTTTATTTTTATTTTTATGTTTTTAGAGACAGCATATGGCTATGTTGCTCAGGCTGGAATGCAGTGGCTGTTCACAGACACGATGCCAGACTGATCATCACGGGAGTTTTCGCCTACTCCATTTCCATCCAGGGCCAGTTCATTCTTCCTTAGGTCAATCTGGTGGTCCCCTGTTCCTGAGAGGTCAACATATTGATGCCAAACTTAGTGCAAACACCCAATCGGCAGAGCGCACTTCAGCCCAGAACTTCTGGGCTTAAGCAATCCTCCTGCCTCAGCTTCCCGTGTAGCTGGGACTACAGGCACGTGGCACCTATGGTGAGCTGGATTTTTAAATTACTACATGCATACAATGGATTATTACTCAGCAATAGTAAGAAATGAAGCACCGAAATATGCCTCAACATGAATGAGCCTCTAAAATCTTATGCTAAATGAAATAAACCAGACACAAGAGGCCACTTAGTTTATAATCTATTTATATAAAATGTCCGCAATAGACAAAACTGTCAAAAGAAACAACAGATCGATGGATGCCAGAAGCTGTGGGACATGGGAATCAGAAATAACTGTGAATGGGTAATGGGTTTCTTCTGGATTGATGAAAATATTCTGATATTTATAACTGTGGTTACACAATTTGTGAATATACTAAAACCCACTGAACTGTACACTTTAAAATGATGAATATTACGGTTTGTGAACTTATTAGTTTTTCTACTTCTATTTGAGTCAATTTGACAATTTATTACTTTGCAGAAAGTTATCCCTTTCCCCTTTTCCTTTTAAGTTCATTTGTGCCTATTTTTTCATCATCACCAGTGTTGTTTGGCTATTAATCTTTTCAGAATACTTATTTTAGCTTAGATAACCATTTCTACTCATGTTCATCGCTAATTTTTGTCTGTTCTATTCATCGTATTTATACCTTTTTTTCTTGTTATTTTCATTGTGTTTTATCTCTATTTGACCATTTGGCATATTTCCTTTTCAATGGTTTGTCTTCTCTTTAAGATGAATCAATTGGATACTTGAAATGTCCCATTAATGACAACTTAGTATTTCATTACAGTGTTGAATTCATCTATACTTAATATACTTTGGCTGTCTTAATATGTCAGTTTTTGAGAAGAGTAC
>NW_012107419.1:138508-141669 GCF_000951045.1 Mandrillus leucophaeus
AAATAAATAAATAAATAAATAAATAAGACTTCATTCAAATTACAAACTTCTGAGTATTAAAGACCATCAAAAAAGTCAAAAGACTGCAGAATGATAGAATATATTTGCAAATTATTTGCCTGTTAAAGGTTCAATATTCAGAACATATTAAGAGCTCATAAAACTCAACAAAAAAGGCAACTCAATTAAAAAATCATCAAAAAACTTGAATATACATTTCTCCAAAGATGATACACTAATGTCAAAAAAATCCCATAAAAATACTTGACATTATTAGCCATTAGGAAAATGCAAATTAAAACCACAATGACATACCACTTCATACCTACTAGGATATCAAAAAATAGAAATTAAGAAGTGTTGTCAAGGTAATGGAGAACTTGGAAACCTCATACATTGCTGGTGGCACAGCTGCTGTGAAACAATTTGGTGGTTCCTCAAAATGACAACTATAAAATTAACGTATGATCCACTTATAGGTATTTACTTTAAAAATTGAAAACAGGGACTCAGATCATTGAACACTTATGAGCATTATCAAATTGTCCACAATAGCCAATAGATAGAAACGAAGTGTCCCTAATGCATGAATGAACTTATTTTTATTTTTATTTTTATGTTTTTAGAGACAGCATATGGCTATGTTGCTCAGGCTGGAATGCAGTGGCTGTTCACAGACACGATGCCAGACTGATCATCACGGGAGTTTTCGCCTACTCCATTTCCATCCAGGGCCAGTTCATTCTTCCTTAGGTCAATCTGGTGGTCCCCTGTTCCTGAGAGGTCAACATATTGATGCCAAACTTAGTGCAAACACCCAATCGGCAGAGCGCACTTCAGCCCAGAACTTCTGGGCTTAAGCAATCCTCCTGCCTCAGCTTCCCGTGTAGCTGGGACTACAGGCACGTGGCACCTATGGTGAGCTGGATTTTTAAATTACTACATGCATACAATGGATTATTACTCAGCAATAGTAAGAAATGAAGCACCGAAATATGCCTCAACATGAATGAGCCTCTAAAATCTTATGCTAAATGAAATAAACCAGACACAAGAGGCCACTTAGTTTATAATCTATTTATATAAAATGTCCGCAATAGACAAAACTGTCAAAAGAAACAACAGATCGATGGATGCCAGAAGCTGTGGGACATGGGAATCAGAAATAACTGTGAATGGGTAATGGGTTTCTTCTGGATTGATGAAAATATTCTGATATTTATAACTGTGGTTACACAATTTGTGAATATACTAAAACCCACTGAACTGTACACTTTAAAATGATGAATATTACGGTTTGTGAACTTATTAGTTTTTCTACTTCTATTTGAGTCAATTTGACAATTTATTACTTTGCAGAAAGTTATCCCTTTCCCCTTTTCCTTTTAAGTTCATTTGTGCCTATTTTTTCATCATCACCAGTGTTGTTCGGCTATTAATCTTTTCAGAATACTTATTTTAGCTTAGATAACCATTTCTACTCATGTTCATCGCTAATTTTTGTCTGTTCTATTCATCGTATTTATACCTTTTTTTCTTGTTATTTTCATTGTGTTTTATCTCTATTTGACCATTTGGCATATTTCCTTTTCAATGGTTTGTCTTCTCTTTAAGATGAATCAATTGGATACTTGAAATGTCCCATTAATGACAACTTAGTATTTCATTACAGTGTTGAATTCATCTATACTTAATATACTTTGGCTGTCTTAATATGTCAGTTTTTGAGAAGAGTACTTTAAAATATCTCATGATTGTGAAATTATTAATTTTTCATAATTCTGTCAGTTTTTGCTGCATTGCTTGATTCATATGTTTATAAATTTTATATCATCTTAATGGTATATTTCTTTTATTTGCATAATTTCTCTTTTTGTCCTAATATTTTTACTTTAATGCTCATATTTGTGAAATTACATTTATGACACTAGCTTTATTTTGGTTAGTGTAATTTTTTTCTCTTTCTTTGTTTTAACTAAGTCTAAAATTTCTCGGTATCTGTATCATCCAAAATATAGGAACAGAACTTTAATTACATTTCTTTATATCTCTTCCTATTTTATGACACAGTGGCTAACATTTTATTTATAGGTTTTCTAAAAAACAAAATTTGATTTGATTATTTCTGTTTATAACCAAAAGAAGATTTATTTTATCAAGCTATTTTATCAATATCTGGGGTCTTTATTACTATTTGCATTTTCCCCCATCTTATTTCTTTACATTTTTACTGGCTGAAATATATGTTTTAGAATTTATTTCAGGAAAGATAACTGTGTAGAAAACTGACTTAGTTTGTGAAGCTGTTTAAAAGTGTTATTCTGCTCTCAGTTTTAAAAATGATGAATTATCAATTATTTTCCTTTAGCATTTTGAAAAATTTGTAGCTTTAAAAGAAAGAAAAAAACCCTGTTTTCTCATCTCACAACATTGCTGACACCAAATGTGTGGATATTCTGCACCAAGTAATTCTGAATGTCTTACAGTTTAATTCAATTCTGACACTAGCTTCCTGGAATTGTTACAGGATGGACCTCACAGAGGGGCTCAGTTCTGAACAACGGAGGCCAATTGCAGGTAGTGAGTTCTTAGGCTACCTACATTTCTGTCTAATTTGTGTATGAATTGGAGGTTCCCATGAACCCCTTCTCACTTTGGATAACTTCCTAAAGCAGCTGACAGAAATCAGAGAAACACTTTACTTCCTATTACTAGTTTGCTATAAAAGATACAGATGAACCTCAAGATCAGGAGGTACATAGGGTGAGATCCAGAAAGTTCCTGAATTCAGGACTCTTCTGTCCTGGTGGGGTTCGGTGGAGCCACCTTCCTTGCATGTGTATGTGTTCACCAACCTGGAATCTCCCCTAACCCCTTTGTTAATGTTTTTATAGACGTTCCATTGCATAAGCATTATTGATTAAATAATCAATAATGATGCAATCTTCTACCCCCCCCCCCCCCCCAAATGTTGGAGGGTGGGGCAGGCAGTGCCAATTCTTAATCACGTTTTGCTCTTTCCAATTATAAAGCTGTCTAG
Source organism: Mandrillus leucophaeus (assembly GCF_000951045.1). Classification (NCBI taxonomy): domain Eukaryota; kingdom Metazoa; phylum Chordata; class Mammalia; order Primates; family Cercopithecidae; genus Mandrillus; species Mandrillus leucophaeus. Next base: position 141,549 of record NW_012107419.1, read on the forward strand.
AGACTCCAGCCACCAGTCATCTCATTAGCATACCAATGGTACTCATTATCCTGAAGATTTCAAGGTTCTTAGAAGTTCTTATGTCAGGAACCAAGGATAGAGACCTAATATAACAGAAGAC
>NW_012107419.1:142398-144835 GCF_000951045.1 Mandrillus leucophaeus
CTTTGACATTTTTATCTTAAATTTAATATTTTTAGCATCTTTTTCATTATATTAACCTCCATATGGTAGTGTGCTGATTTATGGGTGAATTTCAAGATTATTTTGAAATAATTACTTCCTTTTGAAAAGTCTAGAATTTATCTTGTCTCTTGTTTCTCTATTTTAATGACATTTTTAAATTTCTATTATTTATAATTAGCTATTTTAATCTTCAACTATTCTTTATTATTGTAGTCATTTTTTCTTTGTAGTAATTTATTAACTTTTATGCATATTTTTCTTCCTTTATAATACTGTTCTATGTGCTTCTTATAGTTTTTTTTTACAATAGATTTCTCAATTACATGAAGATTGAAAATGGCAAAATCTTCTGTTGAGTGAATTGGCTTTCTTAATTATTTAATGCTTTTTGTAGTTTGACTTTCTTTTCAGTGTAAGAAAGAATTTATGGAAAATATTTTTGTTCTTTTTATTCTGCCTTTGTAATCTCTTTTCCTTCATTCTTTTTGGTCTGATGGATAGATTCTGATTATTTCTCCCTGACCCATATGACTATAGCGTTCAGAATCAGGTCATCTCTTGGCAGTTCATGTACATTGCTGTCTCAGCCTAGGTCCTGGTTGTTTGGCTATTTCTGATTAATCTTGTCCTCCTGAGCAATAACTCAATACAGGTCACAGCCCTATCCGTTTTCATAGATTAGGTTCTGGCCACTCTACAGTTTATAAGGTGATTTCATTCCATTTTCCTTTAAAGTTTCAATTCCTGGATACCTCTTCTGCTTTCTTCCCTAGAGAACTTCATCTCATTGAGTTTAACCCCTTCTTAACTTGAGCTTTCTGTTCTATCTATGAAATGTAAAGATGTTCAACTTGTTTAATGGTCCAAAGACTTTCAAACCATTTTTGATAATTCCTTATGTTTGAAGATGAATAAATATGACCTAGCATGTGAACTTATGCTTCCACATAAATCAGATATTTAATACTGTATTTTCTAAGCAGGTAACAACAGTATTCCAAGTGGTTAGCAGTAAGACCTCTTCAAAAAACTCATTGTTAATTACACACACACCCCCCCAACAAAAAGGAAAAAATAACATAGGATTCTGCGTCAGAATAGTTTTTATTCTGTTTTTATTGTCCATTTTGTTTATTTGTTTTTCCATCAGGGATATACCTTGATTTATAAAGGCCAGAATATAAATTCTGCAGATATTAATTGCAGTATTATTTGTATGTGACTATTTTCTTTCATAATCGTGTAAATGTTTTTAGTTTTTAATTCCAATCTCCTTATTTTTTTGAAATTCTACATACATTGAATACTTCACATGCAGTTTATTTTGATTAACAAATCAAATAAATTTAATCATAGTAAAAATAAAATAGCGTACTGTTTGGTCTGTTTGATTTTTTGTAAGCTGTTGCTAACATAGCAATTTTCGTAAGCAATCATTTATTCCAAATAAATGTGAATAGTACAAATTTAGCGTTTTTTCTTGCATGATTCTGGAAGGAGGTTCTGTTATTTTGCTTACTCCCCCTTGTGATCTTACATTTTTCTATACATTAAAACAATCACTTTAACAACATTTAGTCTGCATTCCCATATTGTGCCTGAGTGTGGTTCTCAAATATTTTGGCAGATTCAGAAAATATCATATATAGTCTTAGAGTTGGTCCAAGAAATATTATTATTTCAACATCTTTAAGGACGTTTTTAGAGACAAATTCAACCAATTTATCATATATGAAAAAGGAATGCTTCTAGATATTCAGCCAAAATTGTGGCTTGTATTTTTTTTTTCTTTATCAGTCATGTAACCATAAATATTTTCAACTTGACTTTGACAAGCTTTAAAATCACTGTGCAAATTTGAAAATAGTTATCTTTTTTAGTTCTACATTTAGTGTATCCACTTCTTACAAGAAGCACTGAAATATTTATAAATTTCAGCTTTGGTTTCTTCTTGTTTATTGACTTGGTGGTACTATTTTACAGTGGTTTGAACAGGATTCTATTGGACTCTCTCTCTCCCTGCTCTCTCTGTTAAGCTATCTGCTTCTGCATATGTAACACCCAGATTTCAGCCTCCACTAATGGAAGGCTGACTGGTCTGTTGTTTTCCATGATACCATAAAGTATAAATTGCTCCCACAGTCTGATCCAATTCAACCAAGGTCAATTGCAGAGCTAGTTTTTGAGGCAAGTCTTTGTGGTTTGTTCTGAACACAGGAGGAGTGTTGTTAGTTGTCTCTTTATCTGGTTCTCTCTAGTAGAGTTTTCGGTCTATATGTTAGCGTGTTGCTCATAATTGCTTATCATCAAAATAGCCTTTGTTTCTGAGCAAGTCTCAGCTTGAATTTCCCAACAGTCAGTTTCCAATTAAGTTAGTTGCTTTATACAGAGCTTTGGAGTACTCTGTTTTTATGGA
>NW_012107419.1:144885-147082 GCF_000951045.1 Mandrillus leucophaeus
CTTGTGATCTTACATTTTTCTATACATTAAAACAATCACTTTAACAACATTTAGTCTGCATTCCCATATTGTGCCTGAGTGTGGTTCTCAAATATTTTGGCAGATTCAGAAAATATCATATATAGTCTTAGAGTTGGTCCAAGAAATATTATTATTTCAACATCTTTAAGGACGTTTTTAGAGACAAATTCAACCAATTTATCATATATGAAAAAGGAATGCTTCTAGATATTCAGCCAAAATTCTGGCTTGTATTTTTTTTTCTTTATCAGTCATGTAACCATAAATATTTTCAACTTGACTTTGACAAGCTTTAAAATCACTGTGTAAATTTGAAAATAGTTATCTTTTTTAGTTCTACATTTAGTGTATCCACTTCTTACAAGAAGCACTGAAATATTTATAAATTTCAGCTTTGGTTTCTTCTTGTTTATTGACTTGGCGGTACTATTTTACAGTGGTTTGAACAGGATTCTATTGGACTCTCTCTCTCCCTGCTCTCTCTGTTAAGCTATCTGCTTCTGCATATGTAACACCCAGATTTCAGCCTCCACTAATGGAAGGCTGACTGGTCTGTTGTTTTCCATGATACCATAAAGTATAAATTGCTCCCACAGTCTGATCCAATTCAACCAAGGTCAATTGCAGAGCTAGTTTTTGAGGCAAGTCTTTGTGGTTTGTTCTGAACACAGGAGGAGTGTTGTTAGTTGTCTCTTTATCTGGTTCTCTCTAGTAGAGTTTTCGGTCTATATGTTAGCGTGTTGCTCATAATTGCTTATCATCAAAATAGCCTTTGTTTCTGAGCAAGTCTCAGCTTGAATTTCCCAACAGTCAGTTTCCAATTAAGTTAGTTGCTTTATACAGAGCTTTGGAGTACTCTGTTTTTATGGACTGCCTCTTTACCATGGCAAAACATTGGAACCTCTGCTCTAGAGTGAGAGCAAGGAGAGTGGTGTAATTTTTCCAGAGTGACAGAGACACACCAGCTCCTCCTCAGTGTAAGTCCTGCCCAGTGCCTCTGGGTAGGGTGCCTTTGAGGACCAGCAGGGGGTGCAGGGCAAATTAGGGATGACATTCTGAACCAGTGCCTACAGGCATCTCCAAGGGCCTGCATGTGGGGATGAGGGTATCATGTTGGTAGGGAAGGTAACTGCTCATCTTCTCAGGTTGCCTCCCCTACATGTATCTTCCACCCTATGAGGGAGTTGGATAGGGATGATCATTTCCTCAATTTTTGTGGCTTGCCATGACTAGGAGTGAGCCTCCACCCTACTGGTCGGGGTTGAGTGAATTAAGAAAAACTCCAAACTCTCAGCTTCAAATGTTAGGAATTTAGCCTCTGCAATTTATTGCTGAGAGGTATGAGAAAAGCTGACAACCTGCCCCTCCTGGTGAGATAACATATCCTTTAACTGAGAAGAGGAGAGAGAGAGAGCGCCTCATTTTCTTGACCCTACTCACTCAGATTGGAGAGTCTGAAAAAGAAAAAGGGGAGGAAATAAAAGAAATGTTTAGATAGGCAGGGAGGAGAAAGCAAGTCATGGCTAAGTGACACAGACTAGCTCTTGGTATCATAATCTAGAAGATTTTCTTGAAAAAAAAAATTCTTTGTTATGAAAAAGTTTCCAAAGACTTCTTTAAAATAATTTCTTCAATATGATCATTTTCTGGAGAGAAGGTTTATAAAACTTACCGTGCTACCATTCCAGAAGTCACATTTTTCCTAATTATTTATTTTAAATATTACACGATCTCTAAATTTATTATACATTTGATTAACAATATTAGTTTAAATTTTCCATCCCACATAGTGATTTCTGTCATTAAATTATTTTTATTCTTCCTATGAATTTGTTCATTACAGATCAAATTTTAAAATCATACTTAGTAAATTCAGAAATGTTTCTTTTTTTTCTAGTATACACTGTGCTAGTAGAGACCAAAAGATGTACACCATTATGTGGGATTATATGTAGATACCAGATATCATCCTTTTAAGAAGATTGTACTAATGTTCTGTTTTCTAATGTATTTGTCTTGATTGAATACTGTTGGTATTTTTAATTTAGTTAGCTTTGTTCTTCAGTTCTACAATTAGATATGAAATGTTTTGTTTCCGAGTGGATTTGTGGTCTTTTAATAGAGTACCAAATATTTCTAGCCATGGATAATTGAACTGGAAAAACTAAATGTGAAG
>NW_012107419.1:148927-162177 GCF_000951045.1 Mandrillus leucophaeus
AAAAAAAAAAGCCTCTTAAAAATTCTGAATAAAGTTTTCAATGATCTCCATTGAATTTGAGGCTTCCCTGAAATACTCTCTAATCTTATTATTTACAAAGCATTTAGTGGTTTTTCTCCCATATTAAGACTACTCCTGCTTAGATTCTTCTTTTTCCTTCCAAGTATATTCCATCAAATATTCCCACTCAATTCTTTTTATTTTCTTTAGTTCTCAATTATTTTATTTGTACTCCGTATGTTTTAATTTCAATTATTACATGTATTCATATATGACGTCTTCATATACGCCTTTGGTCCCACTGTCAGTTAGTAGTTTTGTTTTGTTTTGTATTCCTAAACAATTCCCAAACAATTGTATTCCTAAACAATTCCTAAACAACTCTGCCTAAATCAGTCAGAAAACAAATTTATTAAAGGATATTTTGCTAAACACAGAATTTGGGGTAAGGGCTGCGGAGCTTGTTTTGGAGGATAGACAGTCAGAAACAACTCTCACAAAATGTCATAGAAATGGTCACGTGAAAACAGGACCAGGAGCAGATCTTGTCGCTCCACCATTATCTAAGTGCATCTATTCCTACCTCTGAAAACTGATGTAAGTGGCACTTTTCTGCCCCCTTAAAAGCTGGAGTATGTATTACCCTTGCTTTTTGCTTTAAAATCTGCATAGATAAATCGTATCATTAGAGCCTTGATCATGCATCTGGACTACATACAGCTGCAAGGAATGCTAGGAAAATTTTTCCTGGCATCTTTTTGTTTCTAGAGTAAGAAACTACCCCATAATGTAAAGGGATACCCCAAACATAGAAAAGGTGATCAGATGCAGAAAAAAAAAAAAGTCACCTACAATCTCAAATTCTCTTCAAAGTGCTGCACTTGAATTCTAAACTGTTGGTTGAATATCTTAAGGTTTATTCCATTAAATATCTTCAATACAAAATATCTTTGAATAATGCACTACCTGATGGCCATTGAAATGAGCAATCATGATTTCCCCTTACTGATCTCTCTGCCTCAGTCACTTCTACCTCCACATTATTTTCCGCATATTGCAGTTTATCAGTCAAAGTAAGTCTTTATACCTGTACTCACATTCTACCTACTTAATAACCACAGCTCTAATAATGTAAAATTGTTGCTGACACTTCTTTTCCATACTTCTGATTCTCCTATCACCTGCTCACTTTTTTCTTTCCTGTCAGCTTTTATCAGCTTCTACTAAAACCACATCATTAGCTTATTCAGTAGGTCTGTTGTTTGTTACATGTTACTCCTTACAAGGACATTAGTCCTATGAGAACATGGACCTTTGTTCGTTGTGTTAAGTATTATCTTTGTAGGATTTAGAGTACCTGTCCCATAGAAAGTGCTCAACACATATTTGTTGAGTTAAACATTGTTGAATCATCCCTGAAAAGGAAATGATGAAATTAAAGTGGCATGTGGAAATTTTAGTTGGGCTCTGGCATCTTTTTTTATTGCAGGGCAACATGGGTCTCAATGTGAATAAAACATGTGTGCAGAGATAGTTCCAGAGAAATATAAAATATAAATATATAAATATACATGTTATATGTATATATGTGTGTGTTTGTGTATATGTATTCAGTATGCATCCATGTGTCTATAATAGTAGCTTCAGGCTGAAACCCAAAAGGTAAAGTCTAAAGGGAAAACTAAATAAAGAAGTTGAGTTCAATAGGAGAAGACCAATGGCATTTGAGATTATGTTCAAGAGTCTGTAACTAGGGACAGCAGCTAGAAAAACTGATGGAAATTTCCACTCTTACCTGGTTATATGCTATTAAATATATCCATATTAAACCTCCAAAAAAATCAACCCTTGAATTGACTCAGTGAATATAAGCACTCCAATAACTGCTAAAACTTCATCTATACAAATGATCACAATTTTGATCTTTTACATCTTATTTTCATTAAGACTCCATTTCTGAATTCTCAAAGACAGTTTTCTTTAGCTTTTCCCATTGCTACTTCATATTCGCTAAGAAGTTAATGCCAGTAAACTAATTGCCATGATGAAAGTTTCCATTTTTTAAATCACTGATCCAAAAATACCATAAAATATATAACTATTGTACCAATGTTTTCTCTGTAGCATCTTATTATAAATTTTAAGTAAGTCCTGTTGTTTCTATGTTTTTAAATGAAGACAAGGGTCCTTCTATTACAATTATTAGTTCATTTGTTGAATTACTTATACATTCGATATTTATTTACTTACATATTAAGTATTTCTATATAATGTCTTTAATTAGATTTTTTTGCTTTGTTTTGTTTTTGAGATGGAATCTCACTCTGTCTCCCAGGCTGGAGTATAGTAGTGCGATGGTGGGTTCAAGCTATTCTGCTTCAGCCTCCCGAGTAGCTGGGACTACACGCACGTGCCACTATGCCCAGTTAATTTTTTTTCCTGTATTTTTAGTAGAGATGGGTTCCACACTGTTGGCCAGGCTGGTCTCGATCTCCTGACCTCGTGATCCACCCACTTCAGCTTCCCAAAGTGCTGGGATTACAGGCGTGAGTCACCATGCCCAGCCTAATTAGATTATTTAATAAAAAATAAGAGTACCTACTGCAATCAAGGCACTCTACTGGCCACTGTGGCTCCAGCAGTTGAACCAATAAAAACTTTTTTGTGTGTGTATTATATTTGGAGAGGCAGAAATAAGTAACCTAAAAATAATAACATGGTTTTGGTTCGTGATATTAAGAAATATAACGGGGGTTGTGTGCGTGTGTGGGAGTGTGCATATGGTGGATGATACTGTCAAAGATTATACCAATTTTCTTTAAGTACTAAGTATTCCATCCTACGATTAGTTTTTTATCACAACGGAATCTCTTCATGATGCCAAATGTTGAAATAAGGCCTTTTCTATGGACCAAAAGAATTGAGACATAAGTTTTGCTCTTAGCCGAAAGGTCTAAATGAACCACATTTTCATTTAATCATAAAAATTTGAACAACAGAGTAGAACACTGGGACAAAATGCCATAAGTAACATGTATGTATATTTCAGTTAACAACCTCAAGAAAAAAGTGTCTGAGAGTTTGTTAATGCCGTGTATTCTATACTACAGAGTGAAGACAGGCTACTCCCTCATCTGTTTATATGAAAAATATCTGCCTACTACATAGTGCTTCAAGTGGTGCTAGTATATTTTGTTCATGTCAACATAATACACTTCCTCTCCATAATGGCTTTCCAAGCCCATTTATTTTCTTTTGTATACTGTGTTTAAAGTTGAGAATTCTATTATTAATGATTGCCCAATTTAAAACCAAGCTTTAAAGTTGTGCTTTGAAGCAGTCATCACTGTTCTGTAACCTATCTATTGATAAAGTATAAGGAAACACAAGTTCCTGCACCCAATGATCTTTTTCCACGGGTGAGAGTACCGTGTATCCAAAATTAGGGAAAGAATACAACATCCTTGCCAGCACTTTTTAAACTATTTTATGTATAAAGATAAAGTGACCAAGCTAGTGACTAGGATCTAAGATAAAAGTGTCTTCATTTTAAAAATTCTCAGAAAACTAGGCTTTAGTAAGCATAGAATACTATTAATTTATTAATGTGCATGAAGAACAGGTATACACTACACTTGGTATTCTAGAGATTCAATCCAAGAAAAAATAATCAATGAGATCTTAAAGAGAATTGGAAGAAGCTAGTTCTTGAAGTCCTCAAATCAATTTATGTCAACTATAATTCAAGGAAGCATCTTAAGTAAAGATGGAACAGGTTAAATAAAACTCATATGTCTCAATCAATAAATAATATATCTTTGGGTCAGGAAACTTTTTAAAATGTGTCTTAAATAGATTAATACTCTTTGCTCTAAGAAATATATAAAAGCAAAGAAAATCTTTTGATATAGTTTCTATCCTCTCAAGACATATTTGAAATATACTGCACAGTATGATTAAGCAGTTAAATTTAATAGAGTGTAAGTTTTTGCTCCCATAAAATAATTTTTCTTTGCTCGCATTGATTCACTAACACCTTATTGAGTGGAATGCATGTTTTGTGGGGTGTTTTTGGTAGTCTTATTGATTTCTAGAAAGCTGAGAGGATGGAAGCATAGAAAATGATTTTTTTTTTTTATTACAAAGCCAGTTAGGATCAAGCTTAAAGCTCAAAAGTAGTCTCTGCTTATAAACTATGCCCCTTTAAAAACATTTTCCCTATGAAGCCAAAAGAAGCTAATCATATTTTAAGATTCATTAATGGAATGGAAAAACAGTGATGGTCTCTTCCTGCTCTGGGCTAGTGAGGTCAAAACTACAGAAGTGTACTCAAATCTCAGTCATAAACTTTAAGGAAGATTAAAGATAAATTTCAGTTGCATTAAGAATAGTGTGACTAAAATACTGAGGAGACTCAATGCCAGGTAAATGGAAATCTGTGTATTTGTTTGTTTGGGTTCTATTTGTTTTGCATTGTGTGTGCATGATTAGAGTCTATACTTTTGGAAGACAGCATGTAAAAGAGGGATTAGATTTCAAAACATGTGAATGTAATCTATAAGGAAACTGATTTAAATCAACATACGAAAGAACATTTTCACTGCTTTGAGAGGTGGAATGACCAAAAACAAAGAAGATAACTTTTATAATGAGATGTGCTAAAGCTGTAAGTCCAGTTAGAAAGAGATACAGAAAGGACTCTAGGAGAAATAAGCACTAGATTAAAATCTAAATTGTTTGAATTTTAAGTTCACTGAAGCCAGATTCTGTGAAATTGTTAAAGCTTACGTATGTTTCTTTAGGGTAAATTTTATAGTTAAATTTGTGGTAAATTCCTGAAAAAGCACCATCAATTCTTATTTTTTAATCAAATGGTTTCCATTTTCATAAAAGTATGGGAAAATTATTCTATTCTTAAGAAATTTTAGATAATTAAAGAAAAAACAACATTCCAATCTCTCTGCTTGCAAAATGTCAGCATGCTAATGTGTTAGTGTGTTTCCCATTTTATTATTCTGTATTTCTTTTACATTATTACAATCGTTTTGTAAATATAGTGCATTTTGGATGTAATATATCAAATAGTTTTATTGCTACATTACTACACGGTTTAATGGTGTTACTGATTTTTAAGCAATATTTAATAATATATCAATCACTTCCTTCTTGCTGTATATTTACAGCAAATTGGAAGATTCATATTACAAATATTACCAAGATTTTTAAAACTAATGCAAGTAGATTCCCCTGTATATTGGATTACATTTGTAGAATGGCTTCCCAAAAGTATTCTTTCTAAGTCACACAGCATGGAGAGTTTAATGCTCATTGTGTAGAGTGCCAAATTGCTTCCAAAAGTGCTGCATTTTTTATTCAGCCTTCAATTTTATTTTAATTTCAGAAATTCATTAATCACCTTTCTGATATAGTTTTTGTAAATGCTATCAACACTTGCAGTATGAGCAATTCTTCTTTCACTGCCTTTTCAAATATAACACATTCTGTAATCTTTCCATCCAAATAGGCATATCCAAGAGAAAGTAGGGGAATTTACCTATCTGAAAACTAAGTAAAATATAGATGGCTTTTGTAAAGGTGAATAAGGCAGCAATAATCATATATAGCTTTGATCCTGTACGATAGTCTGGATTCCATGCTTACTGTCAGCACCATAGTTTTCTCACCTCCTCAGTCTACTTCCCCATATTTCCTCCTTCCAAGGGTGTAGGCTTTTTCTTGAGTCTCCTGCCTGGGATCCATTTTACCTCTGTATCACTGTATCTTTTTGTGCAGTTAAATGATCACAGAAATAACCAACTCTCAGGATGGATTTCTTGATTGATGATGAAAATGATAGCAATATTAATAATAACAAATAATAATCAATGCCCAACTGGTGTTTTTATATGCCAAACACTGTACCAAAAACATGTAAATTATCTACTTTTATCTTACCAAAACTCTGTATACTACTACAACCCACTTTAACAGAGGACACTAAAGTTAAAAGGTAATTTTAGTAAGGTGACACCTCTTATGAGTGCTGGAATTAGGATTTGAATCCACATCTGTCTTGTCCCAAAGTAATTTTTAAAAATTACTCATGGTGTATCTTTGTTACCTATAGGTGTCAAGTTTAGTAAAAATTTCTTTTCTCAGAGTTATTTTTACTTGGTCTAAAGTAGAATTGATCTTAAAAACATATTGTTTTCATTAGTAATCTCCTATTGCAAGTCAAAATCTTCTTTCTAAGTTACTTAAATTGTACCTTTCTTCCCTCTTCTTACAGCTTCTACTTCCAATTCAGTTACCCTGGCTACTCCAAAGTAGACGATTCCCAGCCCCACTTTCACCCTCAACTCACACTGTGTTTTTCTCCTCACTATAAACATCATTTCCATTTCATCTGTTCTTTCACGGAAACTGAAGTGTTATGTTGTCTTAATGTAATTAGAGAGTATATTTTTTTATTATTATTTTGCTCAGTAATCATCTCCTAACAATTTATAGTTACTTAGCATATACAAAAACAATATTTCAGGTTTAACATTCAAGAAACAAGAGAAGATTCTACAAAAGGATGACTGGAAGATTTTTTCTATCATACTGATTTGGAATTACGTAACTATAGTTCAAAATTTTGTCACTGAAGACATATTACACTTCCCAAAGGGCTTATATTACAGTGTGTGGAAGGTTAAGCACCAAAAAATGGCTGTATAAATGAAAAAAAAAAAAGTTAAAGTTAATAATAAAGACATTTGCTTGATGAATCATCAAAATTACTCCAACATTCAAATATTGCCAAATTTCTTTGGCACAGAATTACGAAGTTTAGGCATTTTAAGAAGATGGTCTCACTTGAGTGATTGGAGAGTTATATAGTGATCCTGGAAATAGAAGTATCAGTTTTAAATCTCTCTTTCTCTTCCTCTCTCTTTCTCTCCCTTGACATAAAGCTAAATAAATATGCAAGGTCTCTCTTTTTTCAGCACTGGAATATAATCAGTGCAAGACAGCAATACCTGAAAGAAGAAAAACTCAGTAGGTGAAGCCCGTGAACATCTCTGCACTTTGCCTCAGAGCAGTTTCCAAAACCCATCATAGTGAGATGGAGACCAAGCAGAGTGTGATGGTCATGTTCAATGAGGAGGCAAAAATTGGAGGTCTTTTTAACAAATTGTCTTACATCAATTGGATATCCACAGGCAAAATAAACCAAAACAGCTTCCATTTATACTTTTCACCACATATAAAAAACATGTCAAAATTCAAAACCTAAAACTTCGAAACATCTATGAGTATATAGGGAAAAACAATTGTAGTCTTAAGATTATAAAGATTCCTTAGATGTGACACTAAAAGCATGCTAGATGATAGAACAAACTATTCAGTGGGATTTCATCAAATTAATAACCTCTGCTCTTCAAAAGACAAGTTGAAGATGAAAAGATAAGCCACATACTGAGAGAAAATGTTTGCAAATAGTATATCTGATCAAAGAATTGAGTCTAGAGTATATAAAAGCCTTTCAAACTCAATGGAAAATAGGCAGCCCAATTTTAAAAATTAGAAAATATTTAAACAGACATTTCACCAAAAAAGATATGTGGCTAGCAAATAAGGACATGAAGAAATGTTCAATATCATTTGTCTTTAGGGAAATTTAAATTAAGACTACAATGAGATACCGCTATACAACTATTAGAAAATTTAAAACTAAAAATACGAAAAAAACAGAGTGCTAAAAAGGATGTGGAAGAACTGCAAATTTCATACACTACTGATGAAAATGTAAATGGTACAACAACTTTGGAAAATAGTGTAGTAGTTTCTTAAATAGTTATACATGCACCTAACTACACCAACAAAATAATCATTCAATAAAAATTAACTTGAAGATCACATAAATGTTAAGTTTAATAAACAAAACCTTTAAATCAACGACTATAAATAGCTTCAAAGAAATAAAGAAATATATATTTAAAGTATTATAGCAAAAATCTATCATAATCAGTAAATGAAATATCAGCAAACAAAAAAAAGAAACTAGAAAAAGTCTCCAAATGAATATGGAATTTTTCCAAAATTAATTCAACTGTAGTGTTACCAGGGCACTCGAGATTTCAGCACTCCCGCACTTTTAGTGACTTAAATAATAAAAATTTGAATCAGGTCCTTTCTTGCTTGCACTAGCTTTTTGCCCAGTATTATTTTTCCCCATAATGTAATTATAAACTGCTGATGTATAGTTTGTTTGTCAAGCAGAAAGAGATAACTTTGGGTTCACACAAAGGTTTTGCAGAAGGAATGAATGCCTGAAGGACTTTGTGAACCAGCTGCTGACCCCCAGAAACCAGGTTGCTCAAGGTGTTATCTGAGACTGATGAAATATAGCCTTTTCCTTTGATTTCCTGAAACCTCCCCTCCCTTACTCCCTGGCCACATGAAAACTCTCTGCTTCTTCTTTTTGTTAAGGCAGATTTGAGAGATCTTGCCCTCTTGCCTTCTCACTCTGGCCAAATCAAACAAACCTTTCTCTGTCTCCAAACACCTGCTGTCAGTGTTCAGCATCAGCTGCACATGGGTTCACAAATCTGAATTTGGGCTTCAATAAGAGTAGCTTGAAGATGTCAGAAAATAAATATCAGTGAAATCAAAGAAAGATAAATAGAAATTACCCCTTCTGAAAAATAGAGAGAATAGCATTAAAGAATAACAGAGCCTCAGGAATCTGTGAGAAAATATTAAATGGATTAACAAAGTATAACAAAAACCAAGAAGGAGAAAGAAAGAAAGAAAGAAAGAAAGAAAGAAAGAAAGAAAGAAAGAAAGAAAGAAAGAAAGAAAGAAAGAAAGAAGAAAGAGAGAAAGAAAGAAAGAAAGAAAGAAAGAAAGAAAGAAAGAAAGAGAAGTTGTTTAAAAATAAAGAATAAAATAGTCCTAAATTTGGTTTAAATAATCAAATTATACACTCAAGAAGTGAAGCCCAAGTAGGGTGAATACAAACAAATAAACAAACAAAACCCTTATTTAGACATATAATTGTAACGCTTCTAAAAATTATAGATAAAACTTTACAAATACCAAAATATAATTTCTAATTACAATGTCCTCCAAAAAAGATGTTGAAATAAAGACATAGTTAGATAAACGAAAACTGAAGGTAATTGTCACTAGTAAACCTGCACTACAAGAAGTGCTGAAAGATATTCTTCAGGCTGAAATAAAATGATACCAAATAAAACCTTGGATCTGAAAGAAAGGATAAAGAGCTTCAGAATTAATCAAACATAGTGGTTTCTTCTTGTGACTTCTTTATAAAAAATTACTGTCTAAGAAAAAATAATAGTGTCAGGTGTTTAGTATATATTAACTATTAACTTTTTGTTTTCATAATAAAAGAGCAAAGGAGGAGGTTAGATAAATGGAATTAAGCTATTGTAAGGTAAATCCATCTGTGAAAAATGAAATAAGAAATGAAAGAGCAAACGTGACATCAGCAAATTTAAATGTTTGCTTTTCAAAAATATCATTGAAGGACATGAAAAGGCATGCCACATAATGATAGAAAAAATTTCAATACATATTCGTGGAAAGGATTTGACATGTGAATATCAAAGTAACTTATTACCCAAATAATACGAAACAACCTACTATAAAAAAATTTGAGGAAACTTTACAAAAGAGAATTAGTAAATCACCAATAAACACAGGAAAGGCTATTCAATATCATTAGTTAGCAGAGAAATTCAAATAAATTTGATTTAGATTAATAACTAATCTAATCCAGATTAAATACTACTGCTCCCCCAGTAGAATCTCTAAATTTAAAAAGAATCAGTATTACAATGGCTGGCGAGGATACAGAGTAACTGAAACTCTAATACATTATGAGTGGAAGTGCAATAGTGTACAACCACTTTAGAGTTAAATATCCACTTCTCATATACTTCATCAATTTCGCTCCTGGGCATTCACCCAAGAGAAATAAAAACATCTTTCCAAAAAAAGACTTATACAAGAATGCTATAGCAGCTTTATTCCTAGTAAAGAATTGGAAACAAACTGTCCACCAACAGGTGGGAGGATAAACAAATTGTGGTAAATTTAAACAATGGAATACTAGTCAGTAATGAAAATGAACTAATTACAGATACAGAAAACAACATGATTGAATTTCAGAGACATTATATTGAGCAAAAGAAGCTAGATGCGAATGACTATACACTGTATGACCAATTTAGTTAAACTTCAGAACAAATAAAACTAACCTATAATGACAGAATCAAATCACTTTTGTGGTGTGGAGGGAGGAAGTAGGATTGACTGCAAAGGGAACTTTCTCGTGAGATAAAAATGTCCCATTTCTTCATTGGGGTGGTGATTACATGAATCTAGACATTTATTAAAAATCATGAAAATACAGAATTAATACAAATCAAGAACAGGAATCTATGGCAGTTAAAATTTTCATAGCAAGATGAAAAATTCTTTATTGTTTGACTCCTTTGTGTGTGTGTGTGTGTGTGCGTGTGTGTGTGTGTAATTATTGGAACTGCAAACTCCTGTAAAACTAAGTTTTCAAAAGAATTTGAAAAGCACTTCTGTGAAAAATATACAAACAACAATATAATAATGCTTATCTGAGCTATCAAAATCATTTGTTAACAATATTCACAAAGTTCTGATGCCACTAGTTGCTATTAAATCTGTACTAAAATGGAAATAGTATCTTCCTTTAAGCCTTTAGAGTTCAGTAGTATGCACTTATATGGAGGCTAAAGGCAACTCCATCTTCAATGCAAATCTGCCATGTTGGCTTCTGACTAACTCCAGTTCCAGAAATGCCTCTAAGATTTCTATTTTATCACTGTTTCTTGTGTACTTAACATAAATCCTACCCTGAGATCAAAACAACCTTGACAATAAATCCTGCCGTTGGGCAGATTCACATAGCATTTTTGCTTTTCCCTGAGAGGTCGACTTCAGTTATCCTACACATTCCTTCTCTGTGGTTTATAAAACCTGGGTCTGGGGGATAATGGCACTGGGATCTATCATCTTGTCCCACAGCTGCCCGAAACACAGACATGGCTTCTGTTCATATGTTTCTGTTAAATGTTACTTTCTGAAAAATTGGATTTGTCAGCCTCTTTCTTTGGTCTCTCAGTTTCCTTGGACTTTGGGAGTAGGTTTGCATAGACTTGCTTACTGCAGAACAACCTGAAGAATTATAATATAATTACATCAAAATCTCCTCAACTTAGATGATAAAACATCATTTAAATGCCATGTCACTTAATTTTTAAATTAAAATTTTCAGAAGAGGAGGAAATAACCTGTTATTTAAAAATTATTGAGCATTTTAATCTACATTTTCCATATTTCCAATATGCTATTTATCTGATAGTTTCAAAGAACTCAGTGCATTCAAAACTTCCAAAAATGAAAAGCGGTTTTATATCAGATGATATTACATTAAAATGTGCTTCTTTCAGGAAAATGGGCGCGCCCAAGTATGGTCATTATCCAATACATTTGATTTCATTTTGAAACACTTTCTTATTTTAAAAAATTTCCATTATTTGCTTAATAATTATGTAAAACATATTTTTTATTTCTAAATAGCCTTACAAACATATGTCAGATAATTTACCAGGATCAGACATAATTCTTAACACCATATTTCAAATGTAGTTACAGCTCCCTCATATTTTTGCGTGCAATTACAAATTCCGACACCCAGGGGAACTTTGAAATAAGTCGTGTGAATATATGGAAGCATAAAAGGAGAGATTTAAATATCACCATGATATGCCAGGAAGGAAATATGACACTACAATGTTAATACAGTCTGAGAGTTCAGACAGCATGCTGAGTGACTTTCCTTTCTTTATGAGTATCTGTCAACAGACATTCAGAACACTGATCATGCTCTCCATGCAGATTTAAGGCTCAACAAAATTGAAGAATAAATCAGCAGTATGCCTTGTGTATGCTTTTTGAAAACAAAACTACCTACGAACGTCAGTTTAGAGTTATTTATAAAGTTTTGGCTCTCACTTTTCCCCCAGTAACCTTACTCAGAGGATGACTTTCAATACAGCTTCCCGTAAACACACACATGTTAAAATGAGAACACTAGCTTAATAAGCTTAAGTCTTCTTTAGAATCTTAACATTTATAAAACCCTCTGTAAATAGTAAGTATAAAATGTGTATTTTTCTGAATTAGTTTATCTTGGGTGAAATAGTGTAACTACTTCATCTTTTCCTAAAAATAATGGTAGATAATAATAATACCATTGGTAGATAATAATACAAATAATGTACACTTACAAAGCTAATTTTGTTTTCTGCAAGCTAATGCCCACTAATAAGAAAGTAGGTTTACTGTCATTGTTATCATCCATATGATATTGTTGTTGGTGATTTTCCTAAAGATTGAGTTTATCAAATTTTTGGGAAAAAATAATCCCCTTTTACATCTTACCTATCAACTTAACATAACGATCTTGTTTTATGTAACCTTATTTTTTTCAACCAGAATTTTCTTGAAAAGGAGTATTTGAAAATGATTGTATATTCACATGTAAAATGTAAGATTTTCCTATCAAAAAAATTAACATATGCATCACTTCTTAGTGTTAGTTATTTGGAATTGAGAGGTGGATGAGGAGAGGACTGAGAAAAGCAGGTTGTTGAAGTGAGCCTCCAGTAATTTCACATCAGTGTCTATGTTACAAACTATATCACAAAAGTCCGGATATATTATCTAATATTTTTTTCTTTTTTGAGATGGAGTATTGCTCTTATTGCCCAGGCTGGAGTGCACTGGTGCAATCTTGGCTCACTGCAACCTCTGCCTCCTGGGTTCAAGCGATTCTCCTGCCTCAGCCTCCTAAGTAGCTGGGATTACAGGCGCACGCCATCATACCCAGTTAATTTTTGTATTTTTAGTAGAGATGGGGTTTCACCATGTTGGCCAGGCAAGTCTCAAAACTCCTGACCTCAGGTGATCTGCCTGCTTTGGCCTCCCAAAGCGCTTTGATTACAGGTGTGAGCACCCAGATTATCTAAAATTTTCAAATGTGTAAGACAAGGAGAAAAAATAATTTTATCGTTAAATTAACAAGGCAAAAAATAAAGTTACTGTCCACTAAATGCCAAGCATAAAATAATTTTAAAGTCAAATCTATCTACCACTATGATAAGGTCAATTACATAGTTATAAACACACAAATATAT
>NW_012107419.1:163427-165690 GCF_000951045.1 Mandrillus leucophaeus
CCCCGGCCCCTCTCAAATGTCATGTCCTCACATTTCAAAACCAATCATGTCTTCCCAACACTCCCCCAAAGTCTTAACTCATTTCAGCATTAATTCAAAGATCCACAGTCCAAAATCTCATCTGAGACAAGTCAAGTCCCTTCTGCCTATGAGTCTGTAAAGTCAAAAGCACATTAGTTACTTCCTAGATACAACGGGAGTATAGGCATTGGATAAACACACCCATTTTAAATGGGAGAAATTGGCCAAAACAATTTAGCAAGGAGCTAAAGGCTCCATGCAAGTCTATAATCCAACAAGTCAGTCAAACCTTAAAGCTTTAAAATGATCTCCTTTGATTCCATGTCTCACATCCAGGTCACTCTGATGCAAGAGGTGGGTTCTCATGGTCTTGGGCAGCTCCACCCCTATGGGTTTGCAGGGTACAGCCCTACTCCTGGCTGCTTTCATGCATTGGTGTTGGGTCTGTGGCTCTTGCAGGCACACAGTGCAAGCTGTTGGTGGATTTACCATTCTGGTGTGTGGAGGATGGTGGCCCTTTTCTTACAGCTCCACTGGGCAGTGCCCCACTGGGGACTCTATGTGGGGTCTTGCTCTCCACATTTCCCTTTTTCATCACACTAGCAGAGGTTCTCCATGAAAGTCCTGCCCCTCCAGCACACCTCTGCTTGGACATCTAAGCATTTCCATAAAGCCTCTAAAATCTGGGCGGAGGTTCCCAAACCTCAATTCTTGACTTCTGTGCAAATGAAGGCCCAACTCCACGTGTAAGCCCCGAAGGCTTGGGGCTTGCATCCTCTGAAGCAGTGGCTTGAATTCCACGTTGGCCTTTTTTAGGTACAGGTGGGATGCAGGGCACCAAGTCCCAAGACTGAACAAGGCAGCAAGGCCCTGGACCCAGCCCATGAAACCATTTTTTCCTCCTAGGACTCCTGGCTTGTGATTTGAGAGGCTGACATGAAGACCTCTGACGTGCCCTGGAGACATTTTTCCTATTGTCTTGGCGATTAACATTTGGCTCCTCGTTACTTTTGCAAATTTCTGCAGCCAGCTTGAATTTCTCCCTAGAAAATGGGTTTTGCCTTTCTATTGCCTCATCAGGCTGCAAATTTTCTGATCTTTTATGCTCTGCTTCCCTTTTAAACATAAGTTCGTTTTTTAAACCATATATTTGTGAATACATAAAACTGAATGCTTTTAACAGTACCCAGGTCACTTCTTGAATGCTTTGCTGCTTAGAAATTTCTTCTGCCAGATGCCCTAAATCATTTCTCTTAAGTTAAAAGTTCTACAAATCTCTAGAGCAGAGGCAAAGTGACACTAGTCTCTTTGTAAAACATAGCAAGAGTCACCTTTCCTCCAGATCCCAACAAGTTTCTCATCTCCATCTGAGGTCATCTCAGTCTGGACTTCATTGTCCATATCACTATCAGCAGTTTGGTCAAAGACATTTAACAAGTTTCTAGGAAGTTCCAAACTTTCCCACATTTTTCTGTGTTTCTCTGAGCCTTCCAAACTATTCCAAACTCTGCCTGTTACACAGTTCCAAAGTCACTTCCATATTTTCAGGTATCTTTACAGCAGTGCCCCACTCCTGGTAACAATTTACTGTATTAGTCTGTTTTTACACTGCTGATGAAGACATACCCAAGACTGGGTATTTATGAAGGAAAGAGGTTTAGTTGATTCACAGTTTCACATGCCTAGGGAGGCCTTGCAATTATGGCAGAAGGTGAAGAGAAGCAAAGTCACATTTTACATGGCAGCAGTCAGGAAAGCAAGAGAACCAAGTGAAAGAGGAAACCCCTTCTAAAACCATCAGATCTCATGAGACTTATTCACTACCTTGAGAACAGTATGGAAGAAACCATGATTCAATTGTCTCTCACTGGTTCCCTCCCACAACATGTGGGAATTATGGGAGCTACAATTCAAGATGGGATTTGGGTGAGGACACAGCAAAACCACATCATTAATTAAAGTATGCCCACATTTAGACCATCTCAGAAAGATTCTGGCTACCGTGCACATAGGCAGTTAGTCCTTTACTCTGATACCAGGATAAAAGTGAACTTCAAGCTGACAAAGGAAGCCAACTATCCAGATATTTTGGCAAAAACTAGATTAATGTTGATTTTTGTACTTTTCTGTTTTCTTTTGTTTTTAAGTTACTGTTGTGACTCACAGCTATAAAATAGAGAGTAGATAGCCTAGCTACTTTTATTCACAAAGATGTAGACTTGGGCACCTAAAACACTAAAAA
>NW_012107419.1:166830-178352 GCF_000951045.1 Mandrillus leucophaeus
TCTCAAGCTTCTTGGTGTTAGGGGAATTAAAATGTTAAACACTTGCAAGGTTTGAAGATGAGGTAAACCCCCAGCTCTCTTGCTGCATTCTTTTTCTTAGCATGGGAAAAAAAAAGTCACTGGTAGTTATGTCAGATGTTGTGAACCTTTCTCTACTGTTCTCTCTAGCCTGTTTGTTATATTTGTCAGTGTTTTCCTGTTGTCCTTGAGTTTGTTGCTATAGCCATCTGTAAAGATTTATTTGCACAAGATTGAGAGCTTAAGGGAACACATATTATGAATTCAACTACAGGACTAGCTTTAGTGCAAGAAGAGGCAAGAAAAACATACTTAAGTCCATATTTAAGAAATTTTATGAAGTTACTTTTGCTGGATGTAAGAGTTAGGCTGAAATGCCATGAAGAAAGTGTTATATGACAGTGGGATTTTATGCAATCTAAGAATATTTAAATTCTAACCCAACCAGCCCTCCTATCCTACCTTCCAGGCAAAAAAGAAATGTGTGCTTGTTTGTGAATATATGTGTGTATATATATATATACACACACACACATATATCTCTATATAGAGACTATATATACACACACAAAATATACACATATAAAAACATATACACACACACACATACATATATACACATATTCATATATTCATGCACATACACACATACATATATACATGCATATATAATGATTATGTATACACATACATATATTTTACATATACACATATATATGCATATAAAATAATTGAAAACAGAGTCAAGTAAACCTTTACATTAATTAGTGATTTGGTCACAAGGCTCAATATAGAACTCCTATACAGTGGTGTTTTTATTTTCTTTATAAACTTTCAAACAAAAGATAGCAAATACTTCCTTTAATGTCCGGACTGAAATTTTGGATTGTACCGTTCCAATCGTTAAAGGAGTCAATTCAAAGCACAATAAAACAGTTAACATACATGGGCACATGTACAAGAATGCATGCAGTGTTATTCACATGCATGCTCAAGAAAGAAAGAAAATCTGTTATTAATATCTGTTGGAGATCTACTCAACTCACTCAGTCTTCTCAGGCTAGAATGATAGGCCTGGGCTTAGATATTATATGAGATAGAAAAGGAAAATCAAAACAGAGAGATAAATGTCTGTCTCCTTAATCTTTTGGAACACTCTTACCAGTACTTAACTATAATTGTTGCAGCAGGAGATAGAGATTTTGCTTTGCATATACTTTTAAATAGAACTTTAAGTCCTCCTCTGTAAAATGGTTTTGGCTCTTTGAAAATGTATAACCTGATATGGTCTCAATGTCTCCCAAAATCCGTATGTTGAAACTTAATCGCCAATGTGACAATATTAAGATGTTGGGCCTTTAGGAGGTGATTAACTTATAAAGGTGGAGCAAAGCCCTCATGGAAGGAATTGGGGCCTTTATAAAAGGCTTAAGGAAATGAGTTCATTCCCTTTTGCTCTTCCACCTCCACCATGTGAGAACACAGCATTTATCTCCTCTGAAGCATGCAGCAACACGGTTGCGAGTGTAGCTCTCACCCGACACTAAACCTGCCAGTGCCTTAATCTTGGACTTCCCAGCCTTCAGAACTGTGATAAATAAATTTTTTTCCTATAGATATTACACAGTCTCAGGTATTTTTTACAGCAGCACAAAAGAGTAAGACATATTTCAACAGACAAATGTGGAATTTGCTTTTTAGTGTTATCTGTGTAAGCAGAGTGGACAGAAATATCAAGTGTTTTCTGAGACCCTGGCCCAGATCTATTGGTAAAGCAAAATTCAGTGAGCTGGGCTTCTCAGGCCAATTGAAGATCTATAAAAGGATAAAAATAATAAGGTGTAGGGCTATGTCACTTGGACGTGATGGTCAGTGTGAAAGTTTTTTCTCTGTTCTACCATATCTCTCTTTTCATCCCTCCCTCCCTACTTTCCTTCCTCCCCTTCTTCTCTTGTGGTATTACCATACCCTCTCCCATAGAAAGGAAAAGAATGAATTGCAGGCCTGCTACTACTTATTGCCTTTCCAATCAATAACTTTCACATTGTGATAATCACGATTGTGAAATCAGTGAATCTTATGTGAAACCATTTGTGAATGGATAATTCTGTAGTCAGAAGAAGTGACTTTACTCAATTCTCATAGCTTCCTCAGACAAAGATTAGGTAAGCTTAGGATTTTTATTGTTTGTACATGGCTAAATTTAAATATGTATTGAGCACCTACTTGGGGTCTGATACATTTGAAGATTTCTTTTTTATTTCTTTACTTTCTTTTTTTTTTTGAGACAAGGTCTTGCTCTATCACCCAAGCTGGAGTTCAGTGACAGAATCTCAGCTCACTGCAACCTTGCCTCCCAGGCTCAAGTGACCCTCCTGCCTCACCCTCCCAAATAGCTAGGACTATAGGTGTGAACCACAAAGTCCGGCTAATATTTTTAGTTTTTTTCAGAGATGGAGCTTTGCCATGTTGCCTAGGCTGGTCTCAAACTGTTCCACTCAATCTGCCTGCTTTGGCCTCCCACAGTGCTGGGATTACAGGTGTGAGCCACCATGCCTGACCTAAAGATTTCCTACTTTCTGATATACATGAAATTATGAATGAAATGGAAATTATGAGATTCCAAGAGTTAGGGATAGATCAATCACAATGCTAGTGCCAGAAATTTTCTTGCTGCATGTCACAAATACTATTTAATTTTTTTCACACATGTGTCCACATGCAGGTGTGTATATGAACACACGAATGAGATTGGCTCTATATTATTTATTCCACTCTGCAGAGCAATAAATGAAACTGTAGAATCCATAATGTCACACAACTAGTAAGTGATGGAGCTGTAATTTGAGCAGTCTGTCTTTAGTGTTCCTGCACTAAATTATGATGCTGTACTTGACTGATATTCATGTATTAAGGTCAGCTATATGTAAGAAGTTTTACCTAATTGGAAGAGGTTAATAATACAATTTTTAATAAGAAGAATACCTGAGTAAACAAGAGAGGGACAGAGATAAACAGAGAAATCCAAGTACTTAAATCCCTTTTATATGATAATTTCTGCTTGTCGCTGGCCCACCTGGGTAGGTATTATACACTGTTCCACTCATGTAGAACCAAAGCCCAGACAGTTTTAGATTTGAAAGTTTAGTCAAGACTTGACATCTTTTCAACCCCAGTGCTTCAATATTAAATTCCTTTGAAATGAAAACAGTTTAGACATTAGGCGTACAAAAGATAAGAACAATCTTGCAAACAGAATTTAAATGAAAAAAGTCTTGGGAGATTGCTGTTTCTTGACTGTGAAACCGTCATCTTTCATTCAGTCTAACTAGATAGCATCTTTTTCAGTGATGACACAGTAACAGTTTATCTTTTCTCTGAAATCTGCAGGAATAAAGTTAGGGTTTTTTTTTTTTTCCAGAAGCCCTGGCTCAGAAATGTTCATTTCCTCTTGATACAAAAAAAAGAGATAAAAGAATAAAAGTTTGTTTATATCTTCTCAATTTGTAACAAGACTTACCTTTTTGCCTTAGCTTATCCTAACAGTAACCTAAAGCAATTTCCCAAGCCTTGTGTGTATTTTAGATTTTATTGGTGCAAAGTAATTGTTGAATCCCCAAATTAAGTCTCCTTCGATCTGTGGATAAGAGAGGTATTTTAGATTAAAAAAAAATCAGCTCATAGAAGTATTTTAATTACAATTTTAAAGAGGTCCATTTGAACTCAGAAGAGAATAGCATTTGTTATGATTCGAGACCTGGCTGATGATTCGTAAAAGATGTCTGCCTTCTGGGGCAGTAGCTATTGAAAATCATTCAATTAAAATGGGAGCTGGAGAAGTGAAACTCCTGGATTATACACAACACCTAGTATTCTGAACAAATTATTGATTTCTCCAGAAAAGACTATGGTATGAATAAAAACAGCTTTATTAAAACATTATTATGTATTATTACTTAATAATTTTTATTTATTATTTATTAATTAGATTGTTAACTACTTAGTGCATGTGCTGCAGAATTTGAGTGGCTGTGTATTATAGTAAGATTTTAGAGAACAATGAACGAACTGTGATTAGGGCAAAGTGCACATTTTCAATTTTTGTTTACCCCAGACTGTCACTTAAAATCAAATGTAATCATATTTGATTATTGCTTCCTTTCTAACACACCATAAAGTTGTGTATCTCTATGCCTCTGCTCATGTTCCTCCAACAAAGATTACAATAGCAGACACATCTGGAACTAACCCAGACCCCCTTTACCTGGCTGGAGTGCAGTCATCCCCAGCTGCTGCTAGGCCTGAAACGAATGGCGTACACCTGAGGCTTTCTCCAAAGACTTGCCTTGGCTATTCTGAGATGCCAGGAGAGTTTGTTCTCAAAAGTTCTCAGTGGATGTGCCAAGGCTAGACTTTACTGGAGACCTCATACTTCAGGAGTTCCTTTCCCTTCTGTATTCTGCTCCCCTCTGTTACAGGGTTTCCTGGGGGAGCACTTCATTAATAAATTGTATGTACTTGAATCTTTGCCTTAAGCTGTGCTTCCAGAGAACCTGTCTAAGACAATTACCATTCCTACCCTTTTCCACTGTATAATTTGCTATTATTCTGCAAAGTCTGGCTCATTTGTATTTTCTTTAAAGTTTTTTCAGTATATTTCCTCCACCCTAATATCCCCAGCAAAACTAATGTTTTTCCCTCTGTTTCTTAATGGAACGTATGGTACTTATATTAAGCACTTTTATTATATATTTATCCCAAATTATTTATTACATACCTACTACATGCCACATACTATTTTAGACATGTCAGTAAGACATGCAAGGTCCTGCTCTCTTGAGCTTACATTCTAGTGAAGGGAGACATAATAAATATAAGCAAATTAGTGTGCAAGATACATTTAGACAAGAATAAATGCAATAATGCAAACCAAGGAAGTACAATAAAAAGTGGAAATTTCCTTAGACTGAGTGTTCAGAGAAGTGCTGTATGAAGAGATAAAATAATACAATATTCTAATGTAAAGCTAAGAGCTTCTCAAGATCATAATGCATGTGTGTTTTGCACAATGAAAGGCATAACACCTTAAAAAATGCTTGACTTGAACTAGAACACACTATTGTTCTTGAATCGATTTCCTCAAAATAGTGTTCTGATTCTTTTTCTTTGAAACTTTGTTCTTTGGTTCCGTGATGCTCTAACAATGGTACATTGAGACTTTCTCTTCAAAAGGGTATCTAATTAAGAGCCCATAAATTATCCTTACTGAATTTTCAATGAAATCTTCATAAAGACTGAGAAAAAGAAGCAAAGATTACAACTTGGCAAGGCAAGTCTTCTAGGTAAGAAATTAGCAAATTCTGATATATTTTATTTAAAAAGTCCACAGAATTGAATACAGAAATATTGGGGAAAATACACGCATATTTTAACTTAAAAAGGAGTGCAGTCCTACCTAGTAAGTAGGGAGACTTTCCAGTTTGTTGTACTGCTTGCCATAAAGAGTTTCATTAGGAGGGCATAATGATCCTAAATGTGTAGGGACCCAATAACAGAGCTTCGAAATATAAGAAGTAAAATTTTATGAGAGGAGAAACAGACATATCTTTGATTATCACTGGAGATTTTAGCACTTGTCTTTCAGTAATTAAACAAGCAACCAGAAAATCACCAAGAATATCAAAGGCTTGAACAATACTGTCAACAAACTTTCACATACTTATATTTACAGAACAGTGTACTCAAAAACCACATTAAACATGCCTTCTTTTCAGGTAACATGGAACATTTACCAAGATAGGTCACATTCTGACCCACAAAGCCAATATTAACTGGAATGGAGTGAACTTATGCAAAATAATGTTCTCTGACCAAATGAAAGTATACCAGACATAAATAAGGTGAAATCTGGAAAGTCCCCAGATATTTGAAAACAAATCAACACATTCCAAAATCCATAAGTATAATCCATAAATTAAAGAAGAAATTACAAGCAAAACTAAGAAATTCTGAATTGAATGAAAATCAAAATAAAATATATCAGTATTTGTTGAATGGAGCTGAGCAGTGCTTAGAGGAAAAATTATAATTGTAAACACTCATATTAGAAAGTAAGAAAGTCCTCATATTAATGATTTTACCTTCTATCTTAAGATAGAAGATATTGTTGTTTTCATTTATAGATCTTACATCTATTGTTGAATTCATTCCTAAATATTTCATATTTTCACTTACTATTGTAAGGAATATTTGTTTTCAATTTCAATTTTAATTTATTCATAATTCAGATACAGAAACACAATCAAATTTTGCATATTGACCTCATATTTTGTGATATTGCTAAACTTGTTTATTCATTCTAGTGGCTTTTCTGCACTTCATTTTCCGAGAAAAAGAAATTAAACACAAAGTAAGCAGACAAAAAGAAATTCTGATAATAAAATCCAAAAGAATAAAATAAAAACAGAAATAATAGAGAAAAACAATGCAACCATAAGCCGTTTCTTTGCGAAGATAATTGAAATATATAAAGTGTAGTCATAGTAACCAGAACAAGCAGGAGACATGAATCACGGATCCTACAAGCACCACCACAAATCCTCCAAGCATCCAAAGACTAATAAATAACATAAACAAATTTTGCCAATAAATTGACAATGAAGATAAAATGCACAAATCATCTGCAAGAAAAAAACTGTTAAAGCTTACATAAGAAAAAAACAACTTAAACAGTTTTTTATATGTTAGATAAATTGAATTTAGGTGTCTAAAATCTCCCCTCCAGTGAAAACTCTAGGCTGAGATGAATGCAACCGAACACTTAGGGAATAAATCACAGTACTTTCACACAAATACTTCAGCAAATGGTCTTCCAATCTTATTGTAATGAGGTCAGACATACCCTGATATGAAGTCCAGGCTTTACAAGGAAAAAAAAAATTAGAGATCAAAATTCCTCATTAATTTAGATGCAATGTCCTTAACAAATTTTTGAAAATAGAATCCGGCAATACATACAAAGAGTAAGGATCTTACCAAGTATAATCATATACATATATGTGATCATCCCAAAAGACACAAAAATAAATTTGGCAAGACTCACACCTTTTCATAATTAAAGGGTAAAGAGACTATCATCAAACTAGAAATTGAAGGGAACTCTCAACCTAATCAAAGGCATGTATGAAAACCTACAGCTGACTTCATAATTAATAGTGAAAGATAGAATACTATCCCTTTACAATAAAAACATTATAAGATATCTACTCATACCACTTTTATTCTATGTTCAAAAAAGGACCTAGTCAATGCAGTAAGACAAGGAAAGCACACAGATCAAAGAGGAGGAAGTGAACTGTTTTAATCACAGATGACATGATTGTTTATGAGGAAAATCCTAACGTACAGAAAAGCCACTAGAACGAATAAACAGGTTTAGCAATGTCACAACATATGAGGTCAACATACAAAATTTGATTGTGTTTCTGTATCTGAATTATGAATAAATTAAAATTGAAATTAAAAACAAATATTACAATAGTAAGTGAAAATATGAAATATTTAGGAATGAATTCAACAATATATGTAAGAAAGATCTCTAAATGAAACCAATAAAACATTGAAAACTAATAAAGACAAAATCTTAAAACAGAGATATATAACATGTTCATTAATCAGAAGACGCAGTATTGTTAAGACAGAAACTCTTCCCAAACAGAACTACAGATTCAATGTAATCTCTATCAAAGTCCTGACAGGCTTATTTTTTGAAGAACTTGAAAATCTCTTGTTTGAATATACATGCAAATGAGAGGAATTAGAATACTAAAAATAGCTTTGAAAAAGCAGAACAAATTTGAAGGGCATACATATCTGACTACAAGAGACACTATAAATGTTTGGCAATCAAGAGAATATGGTATCAGTGTTTAAGGGTAGATGTACATATTAATGGAGAGAATACAGAGTTCAGATATAGAAACAAACATATTTGGTCAACTGATTTTCAACTAAGGAACCAAACTAATTCAATGGGAAAAAGGATTTTTTTTAAAATAAATGATTCTAGTACAATTAGATATCTATATAAAAAAGAAAATAAAACTTGACCCATATCTTATATCATATAAAAATCAATTTATAGGAGACAGTAGATTTAATATATTAATAAAATGTTTAAACTTCCTGTAGAAAACAAAAGAGAAAATATTGAGTCCTTGGGTTAAGCTAGTTTTCTTACATCCAACATAAAAATCACAAACCACAAATAAAAAATGGATAAGTTGTATTACACCAAAATTAAAAACATTTCTTCTTCAAAAGACACCACTAAATAATGAAAAAGCATAGCATACACTGGAAGAAAATATTTGTAAAATTTGTAACTGATAAAGGACTTGGATTGAGAGTACATTTTAAAAGCACTTATAACTCAATACTAATAAAACTATGTTAACAAATGAGGAAGAGATTGGCACAGATACTTCAGAAGTAAAGCAATGATAATTACAATAAGATGAATGTCTGTAAAACATTATGCTAAGTAGAAGACTCTAGTCAGAAAAGATCACACATTATATGATTCTATTTATATGAAACGTTCAGAATAGGTGAATCTATAGAGACACAAGGTGGATTAGTGGTGGCCTAGTCTTTTGGGGATAATAAACATGTTCTAAATTTAGATTATGGTAATAATTGTACAATTTTGTAAATATTATCAAAATTAGGGAATTGCATACTTTCAATGGGTAGCTTTTATGGCACCTAAATTAGATCTAAACGTGTGCTAATTAAATATTCTATGAATGGCAAGTAAGAATGCAAAAATATGTTCAGCATTATTGATAATTAAGAAAATAAAATTAATGCCACAATGAGAAACCACTACACATCTAAAATGGCTAAAATTTAAATTTTGGCCAATAGTGAAAGTGAGAAACTTTCATATATCGCTAATTAAAATATAAAATGGTACATCCTCTTGGTAAACAGTTTGGCAGTTTCTTACAAAGTTAAATATATACTTTCCATGTGACCAAGAAATCTCACTCTTAGACATTAACCCAATAAAAATGGAAACCTTTTGAAGCGGAGTCATGCTTCTAGGGTGCTACCTCAGGTTCATTGCCACATGCCAAGGAAATCAAGGACAGGAACACACAGGAGTGAGGCCAAGAGTGGAGATTTAATAGGTGAAAGAAAGAGAAAAGCTCTCTCTCGGAGGGAGAGAGGGGCCCTGGAGCAGCTCTTCTGGTTCTGTGGTGATATGCTCAGGGTTTACAGGCTAGCTTGAGGAAGTGATATGTGACTTACATAGGCCCCAAGAGATTGGTTGGACCAGTTGTGTCATTTACATAGTGTGCAAAGAAGCTGGCAGCCCCATCCTAATCTTTTATTATGCAGATGGATTCTCTACCTGGCCTGTAGGTAACACCTTGCCCATTCCCTTATTGCACATGTGGTGACAAAGAAAAGGGAAGATGGATCCTCCATGATGGATATGCCTGGCTCCCAGGTAGCCCTTTCCTATTAGCACAGCTGCTGGCATTTACCTGTGCAAGCTTCCAGCTTGCTTATCCATGTTTGCAGTTTGATTTTTCAGGCTACTCTTTGTTAGAAAATAAATGATTTGGGGGCCGCTTTTCGTTAAAAGTGAAACCTTGAGAGTGGCCCTCACTATCTGCCTAATTTCGTTCTAGGTCCTGTATCACTATACTCTCACACACACACACACACACACACACACACACAAATGTACTTAAAGGTTCAAAGGGGCTTTGTCAGCAATAGCCAAAAATTGGAAAAAACTCAAATATCTACCAACTTTTGAACAGATGGAGAAATTGAAGTATATTTTCATAATGAATATTACTCAGCAATAAAAAGAAATAAGTGATACACACAACAACATAGGTAAATGTCCAAAGCATAATGCTAAGTAAGAAAAGCCAGACACAAAGAACTACATACTGTATAATTTCACTTATAAGAAATTCTAGAAAATGAAAACACTGTAAAGAGAAATAGCATATCAATGGTTGCCAGAGATGATAGGTTAGAAGAGATGATTTAGTGCAAAAGAATATAAGCTAAATTTTTGAGGTAGCAGAAATATTCTATGTATGATATTTGGTTATATGTATTTTTCAGTATGTATATGTATATTCTAAAACTCATCAAGTTCCACATTTAAATTTGGTAAATATCATT
This sequence comes from Mandrillus leucophaeus, assembly GCF_000951045.1. Taxonomy (NCBI): domain Eukaryota; kingdom Metazoa; phylum Chordata; class Mammalia; order Primates; family Cercopithecidae; genus Mandrillus; species Mandrillus leucophaeus. Next base: position 177,061 of record NW_012107419.1, read on the forward strand.
ATGTGTAAATTCTACCTTAGTAAAGTTTATTTATTTTCATTTGATTAAACAATTGCCACCAATTGTCATCATTTTTTCTCATAAGATAGTTTATTAATAGTCTCATCTCAGAACCAAGTGACATTTTATTGCTACTAAATAATATTTTTTGTTTTTGTCTCAGAGCCTTCTGATTAAGGTGGCTGATTTCCCCTACTTTAGCATGTTCAAATTACAAAAAGGATGAATGCCTTTCTTCCACAGCAGTGGTGATATCTTTTCATATTCCATCATTTTCAAGGAGTCACTTTTGTGATTAAAGCTGTTTGCACATTTGAATTATTAGGAAGTTGTGTGTACTGCCTCTATGCCCCAGTTCTGAATCATAATGTCTTTGTCCAAGTAGTCTATTTACTGTCTGCATAATCTGGGCAAGTCTATGAATCTCTTCTTTTGTAAAGTGAAAAAAAATAAAAATACTTATGTCATCATGGACATTGGATAAGTTAGGCCATTCCTGCAAAATGGAGAGTACTTAAATGCTAGTCTTTTCTTTTTTTACTTTTAATATTATTACTATAAACAAAATTCAGCTTCTCTTCCCCAAGAATTATTGTGCTTTTCACACTTGCACTCCGTTCTAGAGGCATTTGACATAAAGGTATCTTACACATAAACAGCTACATTTCTTGTGGCAATAAATTAGACTCATTTTAAATTGCGAAAGTCACAGGTGCTCCTTTAACATGTTGAGCTTAACAAATAACTGTAATTCCTGGACTTGACTGAGGTATCAAAATCCTAACAAGCAAAATAAATTTTTGATGTCACAAGGCAGATATATCCTAATCTCTAACATTTACTAATCTCTCTCCAAATAATGAAATACTGACAGAAGTTCCAAGATTATGTATTTGTTGCTTTTATAAGTTTCCAAGAGGGCACTTAATTTTAGTAGGAAGAACTTACCAATTGTCTCTAATAAGAAAATCATCTTCTGGGGCGGAGCAAGATGGCCGAATAGGAACAGCTCCAGTCTCCAACTCCCAGCGCGAGCGACACAGAAGACCGGTGATTTCTGCATTTTCAACTGAGGTACTGGGTTCATCTCACTGGGGAGTGCCTGACAATCGTGCTGGTCAGCTGCGGCAGCCCGACCAGCGAGAGCTGAAGCAGGGCGAGCCATTGCCTCACCTGGGAAGCACAAGGGGGAAGGGAATCCCTTTTCCTAGCCAGGGGAACTGAGACACACAACACCTGGAAAATCAGGTAACTCCCACCCCAATACGGTGCTTTAAGCAAACAGGCACACC
>NW_012107419.1:184913-197880 GCF_000951045.1 Mandrillus leucophaeus
ACCTATTACAAAAAATTAAATAAATGAAGTACTAACCCAATATTATCTCATTCTTCTCACCTTCATAAGTAAATGAAAGATATGCAAGTGAAAACACTTTGATTAGCATAACAGAGAAATCAAAGCTCTCACGTTCATAAAAAGCAGGAAAAACAAAGTTCACGAGTGGAGTCAAATACTTATAAAATAGACATAGATTTATTTATTAGAGCTTAAGAGAGGGTAAATATATCCATATTATTAACTCCAAATAAAAATCAGAATTCAGATGACAACACTTAGAAGTGATATCCACATTTATAAATAACTAAACGAGGTTCTGAACATACTAATACTAGGAACCATTTCTCAACAACCCTGGCCAGCTGACCAGGAAAGATATAAATGAATCCTTACAACACTTTTTTGGGGAAGAAAGCTCAGTATTGAAGGATATTGTTCCACCTGTGTGGTTACTGCTTATAGTAAGCTCACTTTTGAGGAAGTAATAATATGTGAGTAATAATAATGACTTAAATTGATTGAGCTCTTAGTATTGGCACAATTGCCAATCCTACAAAGAACGCCAAATAAGAACCTCCAATTCTGAGGTAAATGTCGCACAGAGAAGTTAAGAGGCATGCCCAAGATTATATGGTTAGTAAGTGACTTTGTAGTAAGTTATTCTTAAGTGAACAAGCAGTCTAGTTGTGAGAACTAGCCATTGCACAATTTGACCTCCTAAGTCCTACACAGTCATAAATATCTCAATCTAACAGTACCCCGAATTCCCTCTCACTTGAACCGTTGCAAGGTACCTCATAAATCCCTCACTCATTGGATGAATCATGGTCAAATTTTCATTACATACAGCTTCATAATGCCAAATTTTAGGTGAAAAATGTTAACGTATCTTCATTTTATAATCCAAAATAAAACTGTAAAATTCTTAGCTTTTACCCAGATATACCTCCATTTTCTCACACTTCTGATGGCTTATATTGTTTCTTCTGCATAAGGTGGAAATCCAAGTGAAGATGACATCAAGCTAACTTTTCATAATATGCTTCTCATAACTTATTATGTAAATATTTGTGGAGACAGAAAAATACAACAGAATATAATAGTCATCGACACTAATGGAAACAGGAAAATATTTATAAAACTTCAGAAGTAATTTCTATAAAATCAAGACAGATGGAGAAATTGAATTTTAAAGTAAACTCTTCTTTGGAGTTATGCTACAGAAATATTAGCCCCTCTTCCACTTTGTGTACATTGATTGAGGAACAGAAGCCTGCCTCAATCAGAAACCCCAGCACAATATAAAATAATATTGGCAGATGTTTTTCCTCCTCAGCCTACCGCCCTCAGAACCTGCCTTTCTAAATCCATTGAAAGGCTACAATTTCAGGAAAAAAAAAAAAAAAGGCATAACAGGAAATAGAATGTTTTCTTCACAATGTGTGCGGGACTTGTGATTTTCAGGCAAAGCATATAATTCATTTAATGAAGGAAGGCCACAGGTGGCCTTGGAGTGACCTGCTCATAAGCAGAAACCTTGTGAGGAATAAGAGTGACAAAAGAGGCATTTAGCTCTAGATGAACCAATTAGATAAATGCCCATTAGGAAATTGAGACAGGACTAGGAAGTGGGCACATTACACTGCTCTTCATTTTACATATAAAATGGAGGATATTAACAGCACCAGGACAGTTAACGGAATGGTGGAAAACCAAACTGAACACTCTCTCTATTGTTAGAAATTGAGCTGATGAAGAGACTTCAGAAACTTCCTGTCAAAAGACAGGAAATGTTGCCTAAAAACTAAGAGAAGGAATGGATCTCTAGAAATGAAAAGAACAATAAACATCAGAAAATTTCTTCCTTTTCTCAAAAATGTAAGAAAGTGTTAGCTCTAGGCTAAGTTACACTAAGTTTTTTTATTACTCTAGGAATAATTTATTATTAAATGGCCTTAAATAATTGGAATTTCTTTATAAAGAAACAGAAAGAAAAAATCCAGAAATACCAATGTGTTCCTTTAAAAATTATTCAGTATCTAACATAAACTTAAGCAATGAATCTAAGCCAAAAAATAAATTTGAGCATGTAGTTTGAGTATGTTTATTGTGTCAGGCTATAGGCACATTGTGATAATTTGACAGCTTACAAAAAATAAACAACAAAAAAGCATGTAAATAGAGGAAAGACAAAAAAAACCCCATCTATCTTTAAACTCAGATATAGTTTTATTTATGCAAAGGCTGAAAAATCATAATATCAACAAACCATTAATAAAAAATAACTTGACATTTTTAAATCAAAATTAAAATATATAATTGAGGTTGCAATGATATGAAACTTTTAAGATATGAATTACTGAGCTATCTCAAATATAGAGCTGAGTTAAAATAATTGTTAAAATGTATTATAAGCCAAAACATCAACAATATTGCTGAGATGATGTAAAATAAAAAATAAATCAAAATTTTATATAAAGTACAATATCAATTTGTATAAATTGATCTGTAGGTAGATGGGTAGATAAATAGATTATTGATAAATTTAAACTAAGTGATTTTATTTCTCTCAAGTTTCTAAATATTCTACAATGTGGTTTAATAATATGTTGGCCAGAAATTTTTACTGAAGTAATTATAATGGAGAACATAAAATCTATGAGATAATCTTTAAGCTCAAATATTTTAGGAGTAATCCTTCTTTCAATCCTATACACTTTTAACTTTAATAACATCAAAAAAGAAATAATAATAATGCTTCCAAAGTAAAGGAGTAGACAGAAAACTCAATAATTTACATTCTGGATGTAGTAGAGTCTTAAAGTTGAAACCTGAAAAGATAACCACAGAATAAATATTTTCACTGTGGTAAAAATAAGTGACAAGTTTATACACAAAGGAATTGCAGAGATTTAGTTAATAGAGTAACTTTGAACTACAAAATCAGGTTTATTGTCTATAGCCATATCACCCTAAATGCGCCCTATCTCATCTCAATAGGATATATCTTAGAAGTGAATTTCTATTTTAATGCTATGAAATATATTAATATAGAATAGCAGATCAAGTGATTCATAAGAGAAAATATGTCGAATTGACTTTAGAAAAGCATTAATACATATTAACTCAAAAGACAATTTTAAAGCAACAGTCAATAGCACACTTAACAGTGAAACAAAATTGCCTTCTCACTAAGATCAGGAAAAAACAAAGCTGTTTGTTACCACCGGTTTCAAAACATTTCTTAAAAAGTTATCCAGGAAATAATGGTCATTACAATAAAGCATAGGATAAATCAAAGGAGAAGAAGAAAAGATAATTATTTGAGAAGAAAAGAATCCTTAAACATTTTTAAAACTAAGATTATTAACTGAACTAATTAAAGTTCCCTAAGTTTATGTATTAAAGGGTAATTATACAACATTCAAAAATGTTTCTTTTTATCATCAATAATTATTTAGATGACATAAAGTTTAAAAAAGCACTAAATTGTGGTAGCATTAAAATATGTAAAATATCCCAGTAGAAACGGAGCAAGATTGTAAAGAAACCAAAATCCCACTGAGATACTTAAAGAAAAATGTAAACTAATATATGCTTTCGTAATGAGCTTGGATGAATAAGCAAAACAAATTTTATGTATTTTTATATTTATTTATTTATTTATTTGTTGAGATAGAGTCTTGCTCATTGTTCATCGCCCAGGTTGGAGTGCAATGGTGCGATCTCTGCTCACTGCAACATCCCCGTCCCGGATTCAAAGATTCTCCCGCCTCAGCCTCCCAAATAGCTGGGATTACAGATGTGTGCCACCATGCCCAGCTAATTTTTGTATTTTTAGTAGAAACAGGGCTTCACCATGTTGGCCAGGCTGGCTGATCTTGAACTCCTGACCTTGTGATCTGCCTGCCTTGGCCTCCCAAAGTTCCGGAGTTACAGGCATGAGTCACTGCCCCCAGCTGAAACGAAACAAATTTGAAAGCTCAAATAGTTTAAATGAGTTTGGTTGTGGCATAGTGATAGATGGTAATATCAAGTGAACAGAATAGAGAGACCAGAAGTAGACCTGGAGGTATATAGTTGGTTAATGTGTCTTAAAGGAGAAATCACAAAGTGAATAGACAAACAGGCTATTTAAAAATTGGTACTTGATAAATTCTACTTTTTTTAATAAAGTAAATCTCAGAAGGATTGAATAATAAAATGTACTTTAATAAATTATTTCAATAATAAATTATATACTTAGTAATTAATTTATTAAATATGGAAAGGATTTGATGGCTTAAGAGCGATGGAAGAAACCAAAAATTGAAGGGTTTGTAGAATCGATTTTCTGAATAATCTGTTAAACAATATACATTGAAATACATTTCAAAGAAATCTGACAGAGGATTACTATTCTAACCTATAATGAAATCATACAACAAATCTATTGCATAGTTATAAACCTCAACACATGGTCAAATTAGGTTAAACACAGCATCTAAAAGACAAACTGTGTCTATCTAACACATTATTTTATAAGTGTTTAATGTTTTAAATTAATGAAATACATAGTTCTTAAAAAATGATTTTTCTCATTCCAATCATTATACATTCATAATGGAAGTAAAAATATTGAACAAATGTAACAGTACTTAAGACAGGCACTCTCATACTCAAATGGCATTGTACATTTTCACAATCTGTAGAGAAAGCTGTTTGGTCACATCTACCAGTTTTCAAATGTTTACCAGTTTACAAGTTTTCCATGTTTCCATGTAAAAGTTACCAGTTTACCAGTTTACTATGTTTACCAGTTTACAAGTTTTCAAATTATTCACACCTTTTATGCAGTAATGTCACTGATAGCAACCTATCCTAAGAAACTAATCTGACAAGTGTTGGGGCATTACTTATAATAAAGAAACTTGGAAATATCAAAATGTGTAACAATAAAAAATTAAGTAAAATGTATCCACCTAAGACAGTATACATAATTGGTAAGTATTGCTGTCTATATTCTTTAAAGAGTTGGGTAAATGCTTAGGATGTAACATTAAGTGGTAAAATCAAGTTACACAACATATACACAGTATGGCCCATCTATAAAAACCAATATAGATGAGAGGAAGGACTTATTATTTAATGTGGTTATTTCTCTTTTGTGAGAAAATGAACAATTTTCATTCTTTTCTACACTGTTTTACAGTTGACTTTTTTAAACTAGGCAAACATCAGCAATACTTATTTCTGAATAATTCTAACCATGATTCACAGTAGAACTCATATTCTCCTACTCCATAGACTTCATCTGGCAGAAGGAATTCTCTTTGGCCAGAAATATTTCCCAGTCTCTGAACCCTAATAATATTTTGCTTACAAATTTTGTGTTTTGCTGATTGTATTTTCCTTGTGTAGAATTGTGTATGTGTGTATCTGCCTTATGCATTAAATTATAAATAATCTGATCAGACACAAATCATGGTTTATCAGTCAATTTCTCAAACAAGGTTGAGTGGGTGAAAGAGAGGGAGCAAGAGATAAGGAGAAGGAGGGGAGGGAGCAGAGAGAAAGAGAGAGAGAAAAAAAAATAGTCAAATCATGTATGAGGAAAAAACACACAGTGGGTGACTCCAAGGGGCCAGTACATGTGTGGCCAAAATGTGTAACAAATTCTGCATTTTACCTTTTCCTTAGTGAGAGGAGGAGGAAGAGAAGACATTATATGTCTGCTATCATTATTCTTAAATTTATCACATAAGCCCTAACTTTTCCTTTTTGCTGTAACTATAAATTTCCAATATGATCTTAGTAGTCAATCAGTAGCCCCGTCTACGTCGTGTAGACGTCTACAACCGTCTACAACATCTAACACTGAAATCATTTTCTTAGCTTTATTTCTTAGCTTTATTCTCTCCACAAGCAGTATACCAGCTTGTGTCCGTCATTCACACTTCAAATTTTGAAGTATTAATGTACTAGATTCTACTAATTTCATTCCCTTTTCATTCACCAGCATCTATTAGAATAATTTATTCATTGCAAAGTTTCTGTTTAATCTTTCTGCCTTTACTTATGACCAGGGTCTTGTTACTTTAATTTTATGAGTTCTCTTTATTTTCCTGACTCCAGAATTTCTCATCTTAAATTTATTCTTCATATTGAATTCCTTCATATTGAATTAATTCTTCGGATTATGACCACCTACTCTCCAAGAGTATTTAATTGTTCCAAGAATTAACCACATCCAGTTTCCTTAAATTAGCTTTCCAGGCCCAATGCAAATGAGACACCAATTTTCATTTTGTCATTTCCTTTGGTAAAAATGTGTAAAGATGCCTCTCCTATAGATTTTCTGTTCCTTAACTGTGCACTGAATTCATTGTCTTAGTAAACCAGACCATATAATTTTTTATTGAGTTTAAAGCCCAGAGTGTTGCAATTTCACATACTTGAAATCATAATGTATCTTTTTCTCTTTGTTATCACTGTCAAGGAAAACATGAAAGATGTATCTTATAATCTATGGCATCTAGCATCTTTTTCCTTCAAAAACATATATAAAAATGTAGCATTTTGAAAGAAATTACATCTTAAATTTGATGAAATAAAGTATTTTTTGTTCCTCACCATCTATAACTATGATTTTTTAATAGTAAATGCTCAAATATTGGTTCAACACACTACTATGTTTCAAGAAACATGTCTCATGTGCCAATAACCAAGGAATTATCCCAGTTTATTGGTTAGTTATGTTTCACTCCTTGTAACAATGATGTAAAATATAGCAGCTGCCAAAAAAAAAGACTGAAAAACAAATACGGACTTTTAATAAGTTATTCTAGCATTCTAGCATGGACAGATGGAAGCTAAAAATTTCACAGATCATAGTGGGCAGTGCATTAATGTAATAATTTTATAATCAACTGTTCTTGACATGTTAGGTATTTTATAAAATCTCATCATTTTTCTAACCTGATCTATTTCCTGATGTTTATCTTACTCCATTCTTCATGTAATTTTAAAATGTTTCATTTTTACAAAGAAAAAGAATTATCTCTCTAATAACTATAGTGATAGCAACAATGGAAACTATTGTCTTGCATAACATGAACTGTGCTGCTCAAAACTGCATACATAAGCAACTGGGTAAAAGGAAGTTAATTCATTACATGACATTCATACGGTCCTTTTAATATCTGAACAAGTTAAAGATTACAGTAATTTACTCCATGACCCAGAGCAAATTGAGACAACGTCTCATGTTCTGGAATTTAAGCATCACACAGTGAGTTTCACCATATTAAGTATATAGGTTATATTTAAAGAGTGTTTAGTGAAGCATCTTAAAACCTTTAACAATTTGTCAATCTTCCAAATATTATTTCTTTAAAACCTAAAATAAATGACAAGGCACTCACACATAGTTGAGCAAGTATCTTATTTACTTATTTATTTTTCTTATTTCAAGCTCTATTTTAGATTCAGAAAGTGCATGTGCAGATTTGTTACATGGGTACATTGTGTGACACTGAGGTTTGGTGTGCAAACAACCTTGTCATCCTGGTAGTGAGCATAACACCCAATAGGCAGTTTTTCAGCCTTTGCTCCCCTCGCATTCTCCTCCCTCTAGTAGTCTCCTGTGTCTATTGTTCTTATCTTTACGTCCGTGGGTATGCAATATTTAGCTCCCACTTATAAGTGAGAACATGTTGTATTTGGTTTTCTGCTCCTGTGTTAATTTACTTAGGAAAATGGCCTCCAGTTGAATCCATGTTGCAGTTAAGGACATGATTTCATTCTTTTTTATGGCTATGTAGTATTCCATGGTGTATATGTACCACATTTTCTTTCCCCAATTTACTGTTGGTGGATGTCTAGGTTGATTCCATATCTTTGCGATTGTGAATGGGGCTGTGATGAACATATGAGTTCATGTGTCTTTTTGGTAGAACTACTTACTTTCCTTTGGTATATACCCAGTAATGGGATTGCCAAGTCGAATGGCAGTTCTGTTTTAAGTTATTTTAGAAATCTCCAAACTGCTTTCCACAGTGACTGAGCTAATTTGCATTCTGACCAACAAAGTATAAGTGTTCCCTTTTCTCTGCAGCCTTGCCAGCATGTTATTTTTTGACGTTTAATAATAGCCCTTCTGACTATTGTGATATATCACATTATGTTTTTGACTTGCATTCCTCTGATGATGACTGATGTTGAGCATTTTTTAAGTGTTTTCTGGCTGTTTTGTATGTCTTTTTTGGAGAAGTGTTTGTTCATGTATTTTGTCCACTTTTTAATGGGGTTACTTGGTTTTTTTACTTGTTGAATTGTTTAAGTTCCTTTTAGATTCTGGTTATTTGAACATTGTTGGATGCATAGTTTGTGAATATCTTTTCCTATTCTTTAGGTTGTCTGTTTACTCAGCAGGTGTTTTAAATAGTGTGACCGTCATTCTAATTTGTCTAAAAAAGTGTCTAAAGACACTCTCAAGAGTGTTCTCTATTGTACAATAAAAGCATATGTTTTTCCTAGATTAAAGTTTCCCAAGAATGCTCCCAATTTTATAAAATCACTAGACCATTGCTGATATTCATTCTATCATTTTTAATAATTATTTCAACTGACAGATAAAATCTGTTTGTATTTACCATGGGTCTAGCTATCTCCTCCCTTTCAAAATGCAAACCTTCTTGGGTAGAACAGCATTTGTGTTCCTCAGCAGCTGGGTGTGAATTTTATATAACGGGGTTTACAGAGGTATTCAAAGTAATGTGGGAGCACTATGCGTGTGGGGCAGAAAAGTGAGAAAGGGCAGCCAGTGATATAAATTGGTGCACTGGGATCACTGGTGCAAACCAGACATGCTTAACAAACTGGCATCTGGTTACAATGTCCAGTTCCACAGGATCCTGTGAAGCTACTCTCCATCTCATGAACTTTCAATTCAGCTACAGCACATTTTTATTTGTCATCTAGATGCTCTGTGGCATTAGACAAGCAATAATGTCTCTCAGTCTGAATTTCTGTCCCATAAAAAGTTGATACTAACCTTGACATTACATGTCTGTGTGAGAAGATGTATGTACTTTCACTTAGCACAGCGATTTGTATTTATATGGAAATTAGTTTACTTTTCCTGTGAGTATTTAATATTGAAGGAGTGCCATTATTTACAAAATGGCATCACCACACTTTTCTTATATTCACAGATTAATGAAATTGTACTTTCTGTAATGTCACTCTATACTCAAAACTCACTATTTTACCTTCAAATCTCTCTTTTTGTTGTTGTTGCTGTTTGTCTTCATCTCTTCCTTTGTCCTTTTTTAACATTGAGTTTCTATTCTACCACTTTCTTTTGGTTTCCTTTTTTTTTTCTTTTTCAACTTTTAGTTTAGATTCAGGGGGTTCACGTGCAAGTTTGTCAGCTGGTTATACTTTGTGATGCTGAGGTTTGAAGTACAAAAGACCCCACCACCTAGGTACTAAGCATAGTACCCAACAATTAGTTTTTCAAACCTTTTCTCCCTTCCTTTCTCCCCTCTAGTAGTCTTCATTATCTATTATTGTCATATTTATGTTCATGAGTACTCAATATTGAGCTCCTACTTAAAAGTGATAACATTTGGTATTTGGTTTTCTGTTCCTGCATTAATTCACACAGGATAATAGCCTCCAGCTGCATCCATGTTTCTGCAAAGGAAATACTTTGTCTTTTTATGGCTGCATAGTATTTTATGGTATATATGTACCACATTTTCTTTATCCAATCCATGGTTGGTGGGCATTTAGGATGATTCTGTGTCTTTGCTATTGAATTCTATCACTTTATAAGCTAAATTAAAATTAATATAATAAATATTCAAAGCATAAAGAAAATAAAAATTTCATCAGAACTTAATTAGAATTTAGAATAAAACATACTTTTAAATATTCACATTTTTTAAAACTTGGATGTTAGATCCTTAGCCTATTAAATCATTTGTTAACATATGATATAAAATATAATGAATGGCCCTATTTACACAAGATCTTAGGGTCTTGTAGAAAGATATGCACATGCAAAAAGATGGCACAGGTAGAAAATGTGTTCAGGAATTTCACATACCTTATTTTGGCCATTAGCCATTCAGAAGAGGGAGCGATCAGAATGTGCTTGGAGTAGCAGCTTGGAGCACAACAGAGAGATAACAGGAAGCTGCATGAACAAGGGAGTGCTAGAATCTTAGGATCTGAAGGTGAAATACAAGGAGAAGGGCATTTTTGGGAGGGGGTGCAGGGAGGAACCACATGAGCAAACTCTCAATGATGAGAAAAACATAGAAACCAGAGTGGATGACTTTGGCTAGGAGGTGGAGTCCATGAAGGCATAGAGGGATATGAGCTTAATGCTGCAAAGGGTATAGAAAGCCAAACTTGTCCATTTATGGCTACATGCACTATTGGGAAAATAGAGTAGCAGGTTTCTGAGGACTAAATCAATTGTATAAAGTCGCTAACTTGTCATCAGCACACAGGACACAGTATTTCTCCTTTTCTCAGTAGGCAATGTAGGTCCACTGAAATAATTGAGTAGAGGAGTGGCCTGGACAAAGCCACGTTCTGTATAATGCTGTAGAACAGAAAAAGGAAAAAGAAAAAGGTGTGCCTTTTTAATTTTTACTTTTATTTTTTCATGGTGTGATTTTCCTCAGTCTTTGGACCTGCGTTAAGCTATACTAAATGATATTTTCACTCAATTTATTTCTCTGAAAAACTTCATCATGTTACATAAGACTAGCAAGTACAAGGTCTCCAACAACAATCTTTAAAAAGAATGTGTGACCTAGTGTAGACCAGAGCACTTACTCAGTATTTTAACACAGTGGAAAAAAAAACTGGAGAAAGAAGTGTAAGATTTGCAGCTAAAGCAGAAAATAAACATTTAGACAGGCTGAAAACAGCATGTAGTGGGATTTCTTACTCATGCTAAGAAACAGCAGTGGGAGACCAGCCAGTCAAACTTCTGGTAGGCAGTGATGAGGCTGCTCTTTTGAAACAAGTATTCAGACACTGAGGATAGAGGCAGGTCCAGATTTCTCAGAGCAATCTGACAATAGTGTCTTTTGCATCAGCCTGAGGCAGTGATGTGTCTTTGTAGTTAGGGATAACTTTTGTCTGAAAACCTCCAGGAAAATCAGAATGACAGTACCCACATAGCACATCACTTTATTATTAATAATTCCCAGGTAGCAAATTATACAAACCTCACAGTTTTACCTGCATGAGAGAGCCTTCTGGATCCCTCCTCTGGTCCTAGTTTTGGCATCTCATTTCTTCACTATGTTTTTTTCAATGCCTGGGCAAACCCCTTACTCAGAGAACCCAGGCATCCTCCCTACAAAACATTTTGCAGGTTTTATCAGGAAAGATAGTAATGCTACTTGCCACCTGCTAATACAGGTTGTATACAGCTGTATGTCCATCACTGCCTCCCCGATGGCATTTATTAAGCCTTCTTTTACACTTATTATTCCCCAGGAAAAGGGATTCTATGCTCATGGGGAAGGAAATACATCAGATTTGGATTATAGCTTCTATTTTTAAAGATATATTGGCAAGTACATAGTAATTGGTTTCAACATAGGAAGAAGAGCATGGTGATACATTGGGAGAATCATCTAATCTAATAGAGATAGTTCAACAGATTAACGAATCAATTGATAGATATGGATGTGTATATAGATATAGATATCGTATGAATTAACATATGTATACAGATATAGAAGTATATATATTCAAATAAGCATATATAGATTTAGAAATATATATATTTAAATAATCATATATATACAGATATATATCTTATTAGTCTTAGATCTCTCTCTAGTTGTTAATATTTTCCCCCATATATTTCCCAAAAGTTAAAATATATAATAATTTTTGTTTCTTTTTCCAAAGGAACTTCAGGGTTTTAAGTTAACATAAGTTTTAAACAGATGAATTAAAATGTCAGCCAAAAATTCAGAGCTAAAAACTGAAAATGTTTGCTCTACTTTTCATTTTACCTCCTTAACATCCTTTAGGTATATTTAGTAGAATGAAGAGGCCAGGAAAAGTGCCTGTTTGAAGGAAGATCCTCCTGTATTCAAGCCTTCACCACAGCTACATGACTTTGAACAAGTTACTTTATCTCTCTAAACATCAATTCTGTCATCTATAAAATAGAGATCTATTATTTACCTTAAATTGTTTTCCGAGGATTAGGTGATATTATGTAAAGTATAACAGATAACCCCCAATGTTATTTTTCTTCTTTCCTTGCTTATGAGAAATTAAACTTTTGGATGAGTTATTGGATGTTTTATAAGCTCAAGATACAAAACAAACAGCTTCTTTTTTTCAGATTTATTACATCTATTCAGAAAAACGTCCACAAGCCTTTTATCTGGAATATACGTATAACAGAACCAATCCTAAAGAACAGCTATGCTTCTGGAAGTAGCAAAAAAAGCCAGAGGTGACAATCTTACCACAGAGATGGGAGGGAGGAGATGAAGACTCAAAAATGACAGCACAGGTGTGACTGGTCAATCCTCAGGTGAATCTGTTTAAATCTTACTCACCATGTCAACACACAACCAGAGTTATTTTTCTTCTTCAAAAATTCCCTTGTTGCTCTTTCTTTGTTTTATGTATGTATGTATGTATGTATGTATTTATTTATTATACTTTAAGTTCTAGGGTACATGTGCACAATGTGGAGGTTTGTTACATATGTATACATGTGCCATGTTGGTGTGCCACACCCATTAACTGGTCATTTACATTAGATATATCTCCTAATGCTATCCCTCCCCCCTGCCCCCACGCCATGAGAGGCCCTGGTGTGTGATGTTCCCCTTCCTGTGTCCAAGTGTTCTCATTGTTCAATTCCCATCTATGAGTGAAAACCTGCAGTGTTTGGTTTTCTGTTCTTGTGATAGTTTGCTGAGAATGA
>NW_012107419.1:199269-208928 GCF_000951045.1 Mandrillus leucophaeus
TCCTTCACATCCCTTGTAAGTTGGATTCCTAGGCATTTTATTCTCTTTGAAGCAATTGTGAATGGGAGTTCACTCATGATTTGGCTCTCTGTTTGTCTGTTATTGGTGTATAAGAATGCTTGTGATTTTTGCTGATTGATTTTGTATCCTGAGACTTTGCCGAAGTTGCTATCAGTTTAAAGAACTTTTGGGCTGAGACAATGGAGTTTTCTAACTATACAATCATGTCTTCTGCAAACAGGGACAATTTGACTTCCTCTTTTACTAAGTGAAATCCTTTATTTCTTTCTCCTGCCTGATTGCCCTGGCCAGAACTTCCACAATTATGTTGAATAGGAGGGGTGAGAGAGTGCATCCCTGTCTTGTGCCAGTTTTCAAAGGGAATGCTTTCCGTTTTTGCCCATTCAGTATGATACTGGCTGTGGGTTTGCTCTTTCTTTGATCTGAATTCCTACAGTTAACACAACCCACGGCATAAAAGTTCCATATCTGCCATGTAGAAGTTTTTATTATTGGCTTGGATGGTTATTTAAATCCCACAGCGCTATTTACTCAACTTTCTTTATATCAGCCACTTCCCTGCCAGATTGATTTTAAATTCTATGAAGATGAACACTCATACTTATGAATTAGTAAGTCAGTAAATAGAAAATCCCAGCTCCACCAATTATTAGCACATGTTCTTGTACAAGTTTCCAAATCTGTCCACAATTTATTTGGAAAAGTTGAATAATAACAATAACTGTCTTACAGGATTGCCAAAGAAGTAACTTTCTGATACAAATTAATCACTCAAAAAATCTTTCTCATTATAATGGTAAATATTTTTGTGCCTACTCTGGATAAGTCTTGGGCTGGACATTATATATACATTATCTCCAATTATTTAAATTCTATTATTTTTATTAATTTATAGACAAGAACACGGAGGCATGGAGGGTAAGGACTATGCGACTTGATTCAATTTGCAACAGCTCAGCCAAAATCAGAGACTATGAATTTGTCATGTACATTATACTCACCTATTTTATTCCTGTCTTCTATTGGAATAAATAGAAGTCTACTATTTTATTCCTGTCTTCCTTTTTGGTAATATTCATTATCACTTACTTTGTACCAGTCATGTTCTAAATTCTATATCTATATATTTCCCTTTAAAATGGTTCACATAAATCGTATGAGATAGGGTCAATTATTCTCACTTTCCAGATTATAAAAACTAAGGCACAGAAGTTAATAAGTTGTCCAAGGCCCCAAAGGCAGTAAGCGGAACAGCCAGGACCTTATAGCTCTCTGTATCCCTGCCCATCATTGATTGACATGTATTACTGAGCACATCTATATGCCAGACTCTGATCTGGGCACAAGAGGTACAGTTGTGGACAAAACAGTTAAATCCGGGATGTAGTCAAGTGGGAGAAGATAGATAAAACAAGTATATACATTATTTGTCTCATGGTGTTAAGCACTTTAGAGAAAAATTAAGATGAAGGTGATTAGAAGAGCAGTGTGCACAGGTCAGACTTGCTATTTCTGTACAGTAGACAAGGGTGGGCCCATAAATCCAATGATATCGCAGGAAAATACCAAAAGTCAGTGAAAGATTGAGCCCTCTTGGTATTAGGGAAAAAGCATTCCAGACATAGGGAACAGCAGTGCAAAGACCCTGCGGAAGAACCACCGTGGTCCCATGTGGCTGAAATAGAGTAGGGAGAGGGAGATAATAGGTGGAGGTAGGTCAGAGGTTCTCTAGGCAATGGCAAAAATCTGTAATGACTCTAAGGACTTTTGAGCACAGGAATAGTGTGATCACTCAGGCTGCAGGAACAATGAATGTAATATTAAGGAGAGGCAAAGAGGCAAAGAGAGAATGATCAGTCAGGATTTTTTCAGTTTAGAGAAGATGATAAGTTGTATTAGAGAGGAAACTGTAAAAACAAAGCAGCAACAACAAAAAAACAGTCATATAGCCAAACACAGGGGCTCACACCTTTAATCCCAGCACTTTGGGAGACTGAGGCAGGAGGACAGCTTGAACCCAAGAGTTTGAGATCAGCCTGGACAACATAGAGAAAACTCACCTCTACAACAAAAAATAAATAGTAAAAATTTAAAACATAATTTTAAAAACAATCATGTATTTATAGACATAAAATAGTATATGTTGAAGTTCACAGGATCTGCCAATAGATTGATTTGCAACTGTGAGAGAAAATACAAATCAAGGCCTGATCAACAGAAGGAATGGAATTGCCATTTAGTGAGATAAAGAAGATTGCAGGAAGAAAAAACTTAAAGGAAAATCATGAGGAGTTTATTTGGACCATGTAAAACAACAGTCTGCAGGTGTTCACTAAAGAGGCAGTATGTGAGATCTGGGAAAAAGAGAGGTTTTCAGCTGTCAAAATACTTCATATGCAGCAAAAACAAGGGACTCCCAAACCTCAGTGGCTTATGGCAAACACATTTTTAAATAGTCACTCATATTACATAGCCACCTTGGGGCTGCTAAGGCTGTACTCCAAGTTGCTTTGACTATGAGACCCAGAATGACAAAGAGATGTGTTTAACACTTTGCCAGGCTCATAGCACAAGGGAAAAACAACATAAGTCTCACACTGGTCATGAAGCTTCTCCTGGGGATGGACAAAATAATCTCCATTACCATTTCATTGTCCACAGTTAGTTGCATGGTCAAGTCTGAATTTTGCTTTTTAGATTTGGGGGATATAATTCTCATCTAGGAAAGAGGGAAACCATAATTTCAATCTATTACAAAGATAAAGTATATAAATTTGGGCATCACCAGCACAAAGACACTAGTTAAAGCCCTGTCTAGGTGAATCACCAAGAAAGTAATCATAGGAAAGAGTAGAAGTCCAATGCCCAGGCACTCCAGATTTTACAGGTCTGACTAAATTAGGAGAAGAGTCTGTAATGAAATAGTCAATAGTGTAGAGGAAAACAGAGAATGGTGCCCTGAATATCAAGAAAAATAAATCATTGGAGAAGAAAATAGTGATGAAGAGCTTGCTGATCTAATACCTTGAGAATTGGAAATTGACTATTGTAATAAGCAATGTGCAGGTTATTTGTTACCTTGACGGTACTGGTTTCTGTAGGGGGATGGAGATGAAAGCCTGATTCAAGTAGGTTCGAGAGTAACGTGAGGAGAGGAAATCAAGTATAGACACTCTTTCGCGGAATTTTGCTTTATGTAACAAATTATGATGTCATCAGTACAAACCATCCCTCTCCCTGTGGGGGAAAAAGAAAAACAATTAAAACAGCAGCCCCTATTGATGGAGGCTTCTGGTTCTTAAGAAAAGGACAGCTCTCATAGAAAAAACAGCAGCCATTCATACTGTAAATTATTGGAACGCAGTAGAAACAACTAGAATAACACTTGGGAAATAATACTTTTCTTTAAAAATGAAGAATGTTATCTATCAGTAAATTTCAACTCACTCATATTGACACCAGATAGTCTTAGAATAAATCATTCCTTCACCTTCCTGAAAAACTGTCCGGCTTCTCCTCTGAGACTTCTATGATACCTCATTTTTTTTCTTCTAAAATGATGTGTATTGTCATTGTTTTATTGTAGATGGACATTAAACTACAGGGAGATTGCGGTATTGACTGTCTTGGCCATTGTGATCCACCTAGTATTAGATTTCTAAGGTACGATTTTCACCAATAGTGCTAATCAAATGAACAAATTGAATCAATTCATCTTCCAAACCCTTTGTATACTTCTTGCCTATATTTTTCTCTTTAGAAAATCTATGACTATATTTTCATGTTTCTTCACAACTGGACAAGCTCAGATCTCACAGCAGGGAGTCAGGTTTTGTGCCATCAGTACTTAGATATATTTTGTGCAATTACTAAATATTTAAGTACTTAAGAGATTATGGGTTAGTCATCATTTAATTATCAGGAAGTTTCTCTCATTTTTGTTCTCATGTTTTGTTTTTGTTTTGTTTTTTAATCTTTCTAAATGGGTAAGGAGAACCAATTCTAAGTAACTAATAATAATAGTAATAATAAGAAAAAGTACTCGTTGCATAATCTGAAAAAAAAACTTTTTTCTGCACTTATGAAATAAGCACTATTGTCAAGATAATTGTTTCTTAACCATCTGACATTCAGAAACAATTATAAAATCTATGCACTGAGGTACAAATTCAAAGTTAAGGTGTAATTTGTTATTTTTGCTCCCAAATATGCAAATGTTTGCCAGATATCAAAAACTAAGCAGCTATATGTGGTTATTAATCAGAAATGGCTCTGGAAATTATAGTGGTAAAGTGATCTAAATAACTAGACCTTGATAGTTTAGAAACAATTTGATAATTACAATCACTTAGATGGATGAATGATGTAGCACTTCAATCAGTTATCAGCAAGCAAAGATTCTGAAGACTGAAAGAATGAGTTAGTTGGATTTTTATTATTTCAGTAATTATAAATCATTACCAGGATGTGGTGAAAGCAAATTGGTGTTGTTGTTGTTCTTGTTGTTGTCAACATATGACTGAGTATTTCATATAATCTACTTATATAATCTATTTTATAAAATGCAACATCTAAATATTCAAAATCTGTCAGGCCATGTATTACAGGATTTGTTAATTTTTTTCTAGATATAGAACATAAAATTTGGTTTTAGTATATACACTGCTCAGGTTTTTGCAAGTCAACATTTTATCTCTCTTGAGATTTAAGAATTTTTTTGCCAAAAAATTCTTTTTTTGCCATAAAATTGCACACTTGAGACTAAATGGCTTCTCTTTAGCATTCGCCTGTAAGTCATCTGAATGAGAATGGATCAATGTTGAGACAGTCATACTTTCCCTTTGAATGCTTAGGCTTAATTCTCTAAAAACTTGTATCCATTTAAAGCAAGGTTAGAATCAAGCCCCTATAACACCAAGATGAGGTTAAAATAACTACTATAAAATAACTGCTATATTTAAATTTTTCTTTCCAGAAATAGAGGGCAAGAGTCCCCCTTCATGCCCTTCAGAGAGACTGATTTACAAAGATAAATCTTTGGCTTTGCTAATATTAGATTTCAATTTATTAAATAAACAGTATCACAGTCAGATGCTTTCACAAGAAAATGTACAGGGTAATAGGAAAAAGTGAGTCATTTGATCTGACCCATGTAAGTTTATGAAATATATGGCTATATGAAATAAATAAAAGTGAAAAAGTAAAATATAAAAAGTATGTAGGTTTATTGGTGGGGAGTTGCTAATACCAATTATTATATAAATTTTTCCAAATAACTGTTTCTCTGAAGTTGAACATAGCTATGCAGTTGTTTTCTCTCAATTTTTATAGAACAAATTAATATTGTAGGATCTTAATGTTTTCAAGGAACAAAAAAATGAAGTCAAATAAAATATTTTCTTCTTACAAAGGATACTGCTTTACCATTGAAGTAGACAAATGCTTGGCTTCTAGATCTTTTATGCTTGACCAAGTCCTATGAATGAAATGAAAAGATTAAAACACAAGAATATTATAAATTAGCCTTTTATTGAATTCAAACCCACGGTGAAACAAATGTTCAATAAACTCAAAATATACCTAGAGCCCAGAGATGTAGGTGAAGAGCAAATTTCAATCTATGAGACACTTGTTCTTATACTCAAATTTTAATAATTCTCTTTAAACATTAGCTGCAAAAGCTAGGGAATAAATTGTATACCCATTTCAAAATTGGGACTAAATTGGGAGGTCAGTAAGGCAGACTAAATGTGAAATTAACCTCTTCAAAAATAAGTTGATGACTAACCCCAAGAGGAATAATGTCCACTTTTTATTCAATATGTCCTAAATGGGGCTGGAGAGAGAAAGTTAAGGAGAATTACAGATGTCAAGAGACCTTGAATTAGGTAATAAACATGATGGAAAATGTGATCAAATTTTTCTCCAGCTTAGTGTGTCAGAATTTGGACTAGATTTTCTATAGGATCTCTATGCATGAGCAAATGAATGATAGAATCAATGGTTTATGCCAGTGTATAGACCTAAACTGTCCTTATCAACAACACGTCTGCAAGACCAATGTGTAAGAAATTCTGGGGTTCAGACTATAGACTGTAGAATATTTGTTTTTTCAAAATCTGTTTCTTTCCATTAACTATTTGGGTTTATGCAAGTGTCTTAACATCTCTGAGCTTCACTTCCTTAATAATAATAATACCTACCTTATAATATTGTTAGGATGGAGAAAAATGTATGGAAATCACCTCACATAATGCTTGGCATATATTAAATCCACAGTCCAAATGCATATTATTCTTATCACAAGGAGAGAAGGGGGGGGATGATACTAAAAACAATTTCAGAGCAAAGGATTGAAATAGCTTGCCTGTCACCGAGGTGGTGAGGAGTGCTCAAGAATTCCTTCAGCAAACACCGTGTTGCTGCACAGACTGGAGACCTTGTGATATGCATTATCCATTTTGGTCTTGCAATCCATCAATCTTACAGTTTACAGTATACTGCAGAGATTATAGTATCCTCAGCAGAAAAATCATAACTACCAGTGAATGGAGTAATGAAATCAGCTCTACTCTACAATGAAAGGCATGAGTATCTCATCCAATGATAAACCTTACTTGCACACATAGATAAGATGCAGACAAGGATAGTAACCATTCTGTGCCCAGGACTGTACCATGTGTAAATAAAAATAATATGGTACCAGAATTCTAAATACTGCAGAATATAAAAGAGATATATAAAAGTACAGAAGATACTGACTTACTATGGCTTGACTTATGAGTTTTTCAATTTAAAAAGTGGTTTTATTAATGACTTACAATGTTTTTGACTTATGGTGGGTTCATTGGGATGTAACTCCTTAGTAAGTCAAGGAGAATCTGTATCAAGATTCCTAAAAGCAAATTGAAAATGTGCTTTAAACAATGTGGAATATTTAAAATGTTATTTTAGACTCATAAACTTACCACGTCAGATTTTAAAAAGAAACTCAAAATGTATATTGATTTAAAATTAGTTATGAGAATATAAAGATAGGTATATAAAGAAATTGTTTCTAAGCCTGGAAATTTCTAATATTTATTTGCAAACCCACATTTCTATATTATTAAATTTGAGGTAATAGATACTTATACTCCTTGTGTTACTGTATCCATAATGTTCTTCAAGGAAGCATTAAAAACTCAGTCTAACACTTTATAGTGCATATTACTTTTTAAGAGTTCAAATGTCCTCATTAATGCAAATTTGGAAGTTCTGGTTGGTGTCTATTTTATACTAATTTTTCTTTTTACAACTAGATGAGTTCAAAAGTAAGGAGAAACACCAAGCAAATGCAGTTTCCTACTGAAATGCCTTGACTCTTATATGGTCCTTTATACTAAAAGCTTGGAAAAGGTAGTATTTTTGTTTTTTTATGTTTTAAGCATTAATTGCTACTTCCCATGCACTGTAACACTCTTAACTAGGTTCTGTAATTTAATTTTAAAGAATTTATTTTGAGAATAGATCTGTAAGTTACATACCATGAGGACCAATGTTGCCTTCTGCCAATTTGTTAGAAGATTAAATCCTGGGTAATTTCATTTTGTGATGGTAAATTATAATACAATAGAGGACAATAAAACTAGTTTTTTAAAAACTTCATGTTTTCTACTGGTTCATGTTCCAATTTTAACAAGAAAAAAAAGCATGAATACCACACCCACTGATGATATGAACAGTCCTTTAGTTAAGGATTTTTATAGCATAGAGTTGAACAACAATGACAGATTTGAACCATGTAATAAACACTGCTTAGGGCTAAAAATGCAATCATATGGATGCTAGAAGTTAGAGATGCTAGGAGCAAGAAGATAATCTCTGAGGTCAATTGTATCATCTAATCAAAGTTTGCATTACAATAAAATAATTTTGTTCTTATTTTTAAATCAAATATAAGAAGCAATGTTGGGCTCTATTTCATGCTATAAGAAATTGCATTTTATGTGCAAATTTGAAATTATCAACATAAAATCTGTTTTCCTGACTTAGTTGAATGTATGTTTCTAAATCCTTTACTTTACCTTTGTGTAAGATTCAAAATAAAATTGAGAATTGATTTTCCCCAAATCTTTTGTTGTACAAGCAGGTGGGGTTGTGGTAAAGGAGGTAAGAAAATAAACACAAATTATCCAAAAGCACGTGCCAAGCCACAAACTCCAGCAAACATAACTGAGAGAGTTTTACTTTGAGAAAATTAAGTGTTAAAAGTTGTTTACAAATCATTTTATATTTTCAAGTAAATTTCACATATTTTCCAGAGTCTTCCATTTTAGGTGCATGTTCTTTCTACTCTTGAAAATACTTCTTGTAATCTATCACACTAAAGCATGATTCTGCTTTTGTTTCACGGGATTGTTGTGGTTGTGGTGATTGTTTGGGCCACAACTTTTCTCTTAATTCACTGCCTTTCTCTTTAATCATGTCTTCGCAGTCTGTATTTCTATATCCCCTTTCCTCTTTTTGTTCTTTAACTATTGGTGTCTCTAAGACTCCACTCTGACTTCTTACGCTTCACTGTGTGCTCTACCTGGGTTAGATCACAGATTGTCATAGCTCCAAGTACTACTTCTTGGCTAGAAATATCAGAACTCCCTTCATACCCTGTATGCTTAATTTTAAACACAATTAACCAAAAATTTCGAAGACCTTCACTTGAAATTTTCACAATAGATTAAAACATTAAGAAATGAATTAAGTATCTTTTTCCCACCTATAAAACTTACATAATTAAGGGTATTCATCACCCATCAGATAACCTGAGGTAATTCTTTCACTCCTTTTTTCCTGAATAGATCTGATCCATCTACTTCAACTACATGAGTAGCTCTGATTCTGCTCTTCAATTTCAATACTCCCAGGCAATATAGGAGTGGGCACATTACCCAGGCCTGGCCAAACCACTGCATCACCTTGACAATAAATGTACACATGTATGAAGTTGTGAATGAGAAGGAAGGATGGGTTGGAAACAAGAACTGTTCCTTGGATTTTTCTGGAAAGTTTGGGAAAAATAATACTCTTCTGAAAATGACCATGTAAGCCCAGAATGGCCCATCATGAAGTTATCTTTATAATTTCAGAAAGAGAAATAAAAATGAAGTATGCCCAATTTATCATAGTTCATGAGAAAAAATACTTATCTTTCTGAGTCTCATATTATATTTTAATAATGTATAAAAATGAGTTTCCACTCCGCTGAATGAGGGCCCTGAGAAAACTAATATATGGTGGCACGACATTATATGCAACAAAATATGATCCTATTCAGATATCTCATTTACATTTCCACTCAAAGTCATCATATAAAAAACTGACAAGAAGCTCTTAGGAAATAGACAACGTGACCTTGTCATAGATCAATTATGCAAGACATGGCTGTTTTATATTTCTGGGTTGTTGCCATGAAAAAAAGAGTAACTCCAGGTAAAAATGAAATACAGCGCCATTGTCAGAGGTGCTAGAGATTGGGACAAGAAAAACAAAAACATCGACCTGGCGCGGTGGCTCAAGCCTGTAATCCCAGCACTTTGGGAGGCCAAGACGGGCGGATCACGAGATCGGGAGATCGAGACCATCCTGGCTAACACGGCGAA
>NW_012107419.1:209099-245658 GCF_000951045.1 Mandrillus leucophaeus
AAAAACGTCTTTAGGAAATTCTCATCTTCCACATCCTTTAGTCATCTCACCTATGCTTAGAAATGCAAAAGGAATTTACATTGATTCTATGGTTCACTGTGGGTATTATGTACATTTTAACAATATTAAATTATTCTAACCCATCGCATCAGATGCCCCAGAGAGAACACAAGATGAACTTATAAGAAATAAGCAAAGTCTAGAAATCTGTTGTACAACATAGTGCTTACAGTTAGTGATAAGGTATTGCGTAAACATTTAAGAGAGTGGATTTTACGTTGTGTTCTTACCACAAAAGAACAACAAAAGCACACAGGAAAACTTTTGGAGGTGCTAGATATGTTTATGAGATATGTTTATTAGCTGAATTGTAGAGATGGGGACTTGATTATATACATATATTTTGAACACATATATGTATAAAATTGTACACATTATGTGCAATTTTATATACTAATTATACATCAATAAAACTGGAAAAAACCTTTAGCTTTTGGAGGAAAGAAGAAAGAAAATTAGTAAGAATGAGGACTTCTCAAGGGCTTGAATTGAGCTCCCACAATTCTCATTTTTTATCTTCTCTGGTTTCCCTAAGTTAAAAGTGTCCTATTCTTATTGCTGCTTCTCTGAGTATTACTATCTTTATTCCTAATTCCTAAATTACTCTAATTAGAAAAATAAATTATAACTCAGTTGTCTAGAAATCCTAAATAGCAATGTGCCAATCAGTTTTGCAATGTAGATGGTGTGAGTTTTTCTGGTCATCATTTATGAAATCCTTTGCCAACCCCTATAATATAAGTATTTCTCTGGATTTTCCTTTTGCATCTTTACAGGTATGTTTTGACATATTTAATTTTTTAATACATAACATCTAAATCTTGGCACCTTTCATAGAACAAGGGAGTGCTATAATAATTACTTAGGGTAACAGCTGTAAACTGGGACTGACCTGAGCAAAGTGAAGAGTGGGCACTCCATTTTTATTTCACCTTGATTTGATAATTGCCTGTGGTATAACAAAGGAATTAAAATAATCTATTCCACTGGGAGAGCCAATTCTTCCAATATGATTTCTTTAAAATATCTTTTCTCTTTCCAATATTCTCAATGATACCACCATCATATATCAACTTTTATGTATGTATGGGCTCTCTCCAATGCTTTATTTCTATTTGTCGATCCATATTCTTAATTACCGTTATCTTTAAACACGATCTTTGACAGAGGATTCTCTCAACTTTTTTCAAAATTTTCTTAAGTAATCTTAATCCTGTTCTCTTCCATGTAAAGTTTAGACCAGCTGGTCAAATCACACAAACACACTCAGACACACATACATGCATGTGTGAACATATCTTTAATGGGATTTGAGATTTGCTTGGAATTGCCTGAATGTGTAACAAATATAAGAAGAGTCAGTATTCAGGATATAAGATATTTCTTCCTTCCTGTAGGAAATAGCTAAAAAAAAAAAATAAATAAAGATATAAAGTATCTCTATCCATGAATCTGATGTATCTCTATTTATTTAGATTTTATTAGATGATTTTCAATAATTTTTATGAATGTCTTGATAATGATCATGCACATCTTTTGCTACATTTAGATCGAGTTACTCAGGTTATTTTATTTTTAATCATTTTTATAGATTATATATCATATAAATTAATTTCTAAATTTTGGTTTCTAATATTTAGGGATAAAATTGAATTTGACATATTCATTTGTCATTTTCTGAATTCATAAAGCATTTATTTACCTCCTTATGGAGTTGTGAATGTTCTTTACATATTCTGTGTATAAGTCTTTTATCAGATTTATGTTTCACAAATATCTTCTTCCAGTCTGTGGCTTGTTTTTTTAATTTCCTTAACAGTATCTTTCAGAGGATAAGTTTTTAGTTTTATGAAATAAAAAATATTTTTTATTGTATGTACAATGCTTTCTGTGTTTAAAAAATATTCGCCTAACCCAAAGTCACAAGCAATTTTTTCTTGTTAGGTCTATGATCCACTCAGATTTCATTTTAACTAAAATAATATCATTGAATACATAGCATTCAGATACCAGTTCTTCCATTCTTTAACTATCTGACTTTGGGAGAGTTACTCAAAACTTTCTAAACCCAAGTTTCCTCATTTGTAACATGAGGATAAAATAGCACAATCTCCCAAGATTGTTATGGCGATAAAATGAGATAATGCTGTAACATTGTTAGCCCGTCACCAAAAGCTCAGTCAGTGCTCATTAACCGGTTGCTACATGGTTACTTGTTCATGAGTTTGTAGAACATAATAAATACTCCAAACATACTAAACATTAAAGCTAAATGTATGCTAATATCTCCTGCATGAAACTTAACTCATATAGTTAATTACTTCCAAAATGTATATATCCTATAATTTAATATTAATTCATATAAAAAGGCTTTTTAAAAGAAGCATCTCTACACTGACAATTTTAAATGGCATGTTCTATAAAAATTCATTTTTAGGTCAATGTATTTATTTGACGGCCAGGCGCGGTGGCTCACGCCTGTAATCCCAGCACTTTGGGAGGCCAAGGCAGACGGATCACAAGGTCAGGAGATCGAGACTATCCTGGCTAACATGTTGAAACCCCGTCTCTACTAAAAATACAAAAAATTAGCCAGGCGTGGTGGTGGGCACCTGTAGTCCCAGCTACTCGGGAGGTTGAGGCAGGAGGATGGCGTGAACCTGCTAGGCGGGGCTGGCAGTGAGTCGAGAACACGCCACTGCACTACAGCCTGGGCAACAGAGCGAGACTCTGTCTCGACAAAAAGAAAAGAAAATATATATATATATATATATTTGACTATTACTTTGCTAGAGTTAGTGATATCATATAAGTTAATGGGAAAAATAATAAGTACTATGGGGTAAGCAAGTCTGAGGAGAAATGCACTTTAGAAACATTGAACTGTATTATGCTTATGTCATGAAAGCTGCTAAAAATACAGTACATACATCCAAGGTAATGGAGAGGACTCAGACATGGACTTTAGGAACTGCTAAGCAGTTAAAAATAAATCATAACAGTGTTGTACTTTTTTTTTTTTTTTTGCCCAGGCTGGGGTGCAGTGACTGGAGTGCTCATAGCTCACTGCAACCACAAACTCTAGGCTCAAGCAATCCTCTCAACCCCAGAGTAGCTGTGACTACAGACACACACTATCACGCCCTGCCAAATATTTTGTTTGGTTTTGGTTTGGGGTTTTTGTTTGTTTGTTTGTTTTTTAGTAGAGTTCAGGTCTTGCTGTGTTGCCCAGGCTGATCTGGAAGTTCTGGGCTCAGGCATTCCTCCCACCTCTGCCGCAGAAAGTGCTGGGGTAAAAGACAGCCATGCTACCAGACTGACGGTGTTGTACTTATGTTCTCCCTCTTACGTTCATGTCACAGACACTTGTGCTATTGGTAATCCATCAGGGGAGATAGCAAAGGAATTGAAACATTTGAATCACTCAATATTTGATATTTAAATAAATATTTTACTCCATTCCCTAAATATTTATTATAAAGAATAAAAGCTCCAAAACAACCTAAATACCCTATTATTTATCATGAATTCTACTATTAGCCTAGAAGATGATCTACAGATGCATGAATTGGTTCTATTGATAGGAAATGGGCCTTTTCCACTACAATTTCCTGTAGCCCCAAGCAGAAAGCACCGATTTGTGATTTTTCTAATACTCTCTGAATACTGCTTATTAAAGATGCATATGGGTTGAGGTAAATTCTGAGCACTAAGCTTTCTGAAATCCTAAATTTCAGAAGTTTAAGATGATGAAGATTGCTGATGAAGCTGCATGAGGTAGAAACTATCTTCATCATCCTAAACTTTTGAAAACCTCATCATCCTAAACTTCTGAAATTACCCCTGCGGGCCAGGCTGGCCTTTGTTAAGGAGGTAGAATCTAAACTCACAGACAGCATAGTTACAAAAAGCTGATTCTGACTATCCCTTTTAAATTCTTTCCAGAGTCCACACTATTCCCTCACATGGATAAAGATCCTGCTCTATCCGTTCCCTCTACTTTTCTTGTAATTTACTTCACTCTGAAAATGCACAATTCTCATTATGGCTAAAATTCAGAAGCAGGTGTGGGTGGGGAAATGAGTATCTAAAGTTAAGGCATATGACGCATATTATGTTTGTCTCAAATCCCTGCTTTGACAGGAGAATTTTTGGCAAGTTTTTAAAATTCTGAGTCTCTGTATCCTTATATGCAGAATCAGAATAGTTCCTACCTCTTCAAATTATTCCAAGGATTAAATTAGATCAAGTATATAAGGTGGCCTACACACTACTGGCAACATAAAGCCATTTGCCTGACACACTTAAAAACAAACTGTGCATCTTCTATAACTCAGTTACATCTGACTTCCTCGTGCTCACCTTCTGCTGCTTCTGACTAAGAAAATATCCTGGTTATCTTTAAATTGATATTCATGGTTGTGCGTTTATGGATTGTACACTGAGTTTCCATTTGACTTCTTAATATAAATGCCTGATAAAATTTCTTTAAATACAGTTACCTAATTGATTAAATAGAATTCTGAAACTTATCTTGGTCCAGCAGGAGGTGCTAGGATGTATTCATTTTAAAATTAAAATTGGAGAAGGTGTTTATCATTTCCAGAGACAAACGGATAAAGAAGAATATTGGACTTTTGTTGACAACTCATCTTTTTGAAATGTTGACACAATTACTTGCAACCAACCCCCAGTTCCACCCACAAAGATGTATACATTGCTGTACTTACGTATACTAAGAGCTAACCCCGAACAATTTAAAGAAGTTTCTTAGAAATTCTGAGTGAACTATAGATTGAAGTGACAAAAAGCCTCCTGTCCTTCCAAATCCTTATATTAGTGAAAACAAGTATCCAAAGCTAGCAACAAAGATGCCAATTAAAAGAGGTATCTGTTACTAGAACAAAGAGTGATTTTCATTTTGTCTGTAGTATGTGTCAGGAAAATATATTTTGCCTCTCTCCCTCCATACCATTGTTCAAAGAGAAAGATTTTCTTTCAACAAAAACTGCTTTTAATTTAAAATGTTACACATGTGCCTAGAGCAAATTAACACACATTTCCTGGAGTGTAATGAGGTACATCACCAGCTGCAATATATTTAAACATATAGGCAAACTATTTTGAGGACGATGAGGCAAATGAAAAGCTTTGAGTGAGGTTAGCATGTTTCACATTTTCCCTGATTCCCCTACTAAATCTTAAAAGTTGGGGCAGCAGACTACTTAAAAAAGATCCCCACCCACATTAAAAAAAAAATAGCATTTATGTATGAAGCACATTCAACTTTCAGCTCCCCCCAGAAAAAATTATTTATCTCCATATCCTTAATCACTTGCTGTTTCTAGCCACAGAGGTTGAGAAAACCTATCCTATTTGAGGCCAATGCCTCCATCAATGCCTTTGATTTCATCCGCCCTCTTCTAGAATCTTTTTCCAGTAAAAATTATCTTCTCTCTTTCATCTTTAACATCTCCCTCTGTATCGACTCCTTTCTCCCAGACTATATATATGCTCAGTTCTGTCCCATTCTTAAAAGGAATTCGTGTTGTTAATCAAAGCTCCAGTTCTCTCCTTTTTTTCTTCCCATCTAGTCAAACTTGTTTCAAGAAAGGACTATAATCAGCATCTCTGGTTTCTCATTTCTCTTTTACATTTCAGTGCCTAACAGACAGGTCTAAACCTCACCTGCCTTGCTGTTTCCGAGAGGGTCACCAGTGGTCTCAGTGTAGCCAAACCCAATGTGTTGGTATTAGGAAATTTCATCTTGTGTTCTCTCTGGGGCATCTGACACGAAATCTACTTCTTATGACTCTTCCTCTTCATCACATTGACATTTGAGCTTCTCAGACATTTCACAATGTAGATTTATTAACAGTCATCTCAAAATCAACACTTTCAAATCTGAACCTATCATCTTTCCTCAAACTTGTCCTATCTCCTGTATTTCACAGCACTGTAAAAGATACCACCACCCCATCCTGCGAACTTCAAAGTTAGAAACCTCACAGCAGTCCTGGGCTTCTTTTCATGATACTCTTTATCTGAGAACCAGATGTTCACATGATGTATTAGGTATTCATTGTATTCTGTAAAATTTTCTGAATTTTTCTCCATTTCTGTTTTGCTTTTCTCAGGCCTTAATCATATTTTATTTCTAATTGTGTTCTCTTGAAACAACCTTAACCACACTCTGCACTCTGCCACTAGATTGATCCACATGAACTGCTATACGCCAAAATCTTCAGTGGGTCAGAGGAGGTTCATATTCCTTGGAAATATACTACATAAAAATACAGCATTACAGCTGACTTACAAATGTTATCTAATTTCCATTTTCAATTTTTCTTCAAACGCCATGAGTTGTTGAAAAAGTATCTTTTAGTAACTACTAGAAATTTTGTAACTTTTTAGCTGCTTATAACTGGATTTAACTTAATTATATTTAATGTGTAATTATTTACATGCATATATACACAATTATATGCACACATATAGGCATATATGTTATATATCCTTACATGTTATATATCCTTATCCTTATATCTAACTGTGGATTTTAACTTAATTGCACTTTATTTGGAGAATGAAGTTTGCATTATTCAAATTTTTGAAATATTTTAGGGTAATTTTTACATCAGAATATGAACAATTTTGGTCTAGATTAGTGTACTATGGCTATTTTCCAATTGCTGGGGTTAATATTATATTTATATACATAGCATATGAACATTTTTCCTTGTTTTATATGCATGGAGATTATGTAATTGTAATTAGTAGAATACAGTTCAGATATTTCAGATATGTATTTTTATTCAGATATTACAGTTCAGAT
Organism: Mandrillus leucophaeus; assembly: GCF_000951045.1. NCBI lineage: Eukaryota > Metazoa > Chordata > Mammalia > Primates > Cercopithecidae > Mandrillus > Mandrillus leucophaeus. The sequence continues at coordinate 215,995 of NW_012107419.1, forward strand.
ATGTATTTTTATACTTTTATATACAGTATAAAAATATATATATTTGCTCAGTTTAGCTTTTTATCATTTTATATAACTTCACTTTATTTACGGTAGTGCTTTTTGCCTTATTGTCCATCTTTCTGATATGAAGACATTCACATCATCTTTCTTTAAGCTGCATTTTACCTAATATATTTTTTCTACCCTTTGACTTTCAATCCTTCTTTCTTTATATATTCATATGTATTTGAAAACACCATATTACTACATTTTCTCAATATGTAAAAGGTGAAATTCTGCCTTTTTTGTTAGAGACTGTATGTACATTAAGTGTGAATTTATGCCTTTCTTCTTATTTTGTACTTTCCACTTGTCCCCTTTTTCCAATTTGATTCTCTTTCTTTTCTTAATTTCTTGCCTTCTTTGGCAAGTATTGCATTTGTAATTTTATTTTCTCATTCAGTTTCCCTCTACTTGTTGATAAATGATACGTCTTATGTATCATTTTATTGAGGCATATTTACATACATTGAATAGCACAGATTTTACGTGTACAGTTTGATTATTTTGAAAATATACCTGCATAATCTAAAATCCATCAATAAATAGAACATTTCCAGAAAGATCTCTTGTGCCCTTTTCAGTCAGTACCGATCACCATTTAATGAAACATATCTCATCTGATTGCTATCAGAACAAGTTAGTTTTATCTGTAAAAGAGCTTTATACAGGTCGAGTCTACAGTATATTCTCTTTTATATTGGTCTTCTCTCACTCAACATAATGTTTTCGAAATTCACTCATGTTGTGTATATCAGTTATTTGTTACTTAAATTCATGAGTAGTATTCCATTGTAGGAATGTACTTTAGTGTTTGATTTGTGTCTTTGTTTTATTAAAAGACATTTTCCTATTCATGGCCATCAGGATTATTTCCAGTTTGGGGCTATTATGAATAAGACCGCTATAAATAGGTTCAAAGCTCTTTCTTTTAGACCAAGATTTTTATTTCTATTAGATAAATATCTAGTAAAAAAGTTATTGGGTCATAGTGCAGATGTATATTTAACCTTTCAAGAAGATGTCAACAATCCTCCAACATGGTTGAATTCCTATTTAAAATGCTTTCTTAACTTAAATTCGAAGGACGGTCAATATATTTTACTGTCCTCGTCAACAAAACAAGAGTCATAAAGTGCATTAACTGTGATCACTCTTCTACCAATGTATAAGCTTTTCTGGTTCAGCATTTTGTTTTTATTTTCCTCCTTACAAATGTAGGAATTATTATTGTTTTACACAATGTTGTTTCAAAGTTACCCACGTATTTGCCAGTATCTTTGTCCAGCCTTCATTCTGGTATTGACCACAAATCTCTCTGAGACTAATTCCTATCTTAGAATGTCATTCTGTATCTGCTTGTATCCTCATTCTTAAAAGATGACTTTTCTGGACATTGAACTCTCTTTTTTCCAACTTTATTTAGGTACAGTTGACAAACAATTATTGCATATATTCAACATGTACAACATAATGTTTTGATATGTATATACATTGTGAAATGATTACCACAACCAAGTTAATTAACATATCCATCACTCACACAATTACCTCTGTGTGTGTGTGTGTGTGTAATGAGTACATTTAAGATCTTTTCTGCTGGCAAATTTTAAGTATACAGCACAGTATTATTAACTATAATTATTTTATCTCAGAATTTCTAAGAATTTTCACTCTTCTAGTTTCTACTGGTATTATTAAGGAGCGAATATGAAACTACTTTTGATGAGATTGGAGGTGATTTCTGTTTTCTCTCTGGCTACTTTTAAGATAACTATCTCAGCCGGGTGTGGTGGCTCACACCTGTAATCCCAGCACTTTGGGAGGCCAAGGTGGGCAGATCACGAGATCAAGAGATCAAGACCATCCTAGCCAAGATGGTGAAACCCCGTCTCTACTAAAAATACAAAAATTAACTGGATGTGGTGGCACGCGCCTGTAGTCCCAGCTATTTGGGAGGCTGAGGCAGGAGAATTGCTTGAACCCAGGAAGTAGAGGTTGCAGTGAGCCGAGATTGGTCCACTGCACTCCAGCCTGGTGGTGGAGCGAGAGTATGTCTATAAATAAATAAATAAATAAATAAATAAATAAATAAATAAATAAAATATCTCTTTTTTTTACTTTGTGCAATATAGTATCAATGTTGATGTCTAAACCGGATTCTCTTTTATTAATCATTGAGACTTAGGGGGCGTCCTAGTTTTCTGATTGCTGTTTCACCTCAAATATTCCATCTCCCCATTCTCACTCTTAAATCATTCTGACATTCTGAAAAAGCATGTGTTGCAACTTTTAACTCTCTCTTCCCTGACTTTTAAATACTCTTTTACATCTTCACATCTTTGCAATACAAATAATTTTTAAAATTTATTTTCTTGTCTTCAAGCTCTCTATTAAACTCTGCTGCTTGTACCATGCATTAAGTTTTAATGTTCTATTAAATGTTTATATATATATATATACATAAAATATTCTAGATATAGAGATTTATATGTCATTGCACTAGGCCTGCACTCCAGAGTGAGGTAGAAACACCTTCCTGAAAAGGACTGGAAACAATGGCTTTAGTATGCACTTCCGGCAGTATTTTCTTCCATCTCGTTAATAAGCCCTGCAGGATTCTTGCTTTCATGTCAGATCGGCAATGCATTTAAAAGGATGTTTTAAATGCCTTATCAAACACTGTAGTTGTTGCATTTGGATGAACAATATCTAGTCTGCCATATTGCCATAAACGAAATCCTAGTTTTCTTCACAAGTTCACTCTCTCATATATCAAGGGTTAGTGAAGTCATCATGCTTCCTTCAGGAAATCTTTCCTCTCTGTACAGATTGAGAACAGTTACTGGACTCCATAGTAAAGTCTGCCATTTTATACTTAAAATAATTCCCTATGGGGCCTTGAGCACCATTAGGTTGTTGGTCCCCTTGAAATCGAACCATGACATAGATATGTTCATCAGTGGCCTCATAGATTATGTTAGGGCTCATTAATCTTTCCAAACTTAACAGCTTTTAAAGTCCCCTCATTCACAGATCTGAAAAGTTCTGACTCTTTCTCCCCTGGTTTCCCTTCAAGACAACCTTTGTACCTCTGTTTCAGTCCCAGGTTCTAGTGCCTTTAGTTTTTAACCTGAAATATTTCTATGTTGTTATCTTAACTTGAAATTGTACAAGTCTATTTTAGAAGCATAAAAGGCCACTGATGTCTCACATCTGGACAAGGCTTTATATTTATCCAGGTATAACATATGGTCTTGAGCCAATTCTTATTTTTAGTCAAGGTCCTTATTGCCATTCATTACTCCATATCTTTCTAGTCTCTAATAGACCCAAACTTAATTCAGAGACAGCACTAATACCATTCCTTGTTGCACTAATGCATTAGGTACCCATGTTTCCTGAAATATTTGCCAGTTTTTGCTATAGGATGGGTGTGAGGATTAGAATGAATAAAATGATAAAAACACAAATGAGAATTTCTGACATATAATGAATGTTCAACACAAAATACAACTACTATAATAATTGCTACTATTAAGGATATATTAAACAAATAAATTACAATTAATGTAACTTTTATTACATTATTAAAAGATCACAGGATTGACGCTCTAGTGGAAAGTTTTAAATTCCCCCATGAAACAGCATAGCTGTTATTATCTCACAGAAATAAATTAATCTTAAAAACTCCAATCAGAGGCTGGGCGCAGTGGCTCACACCTGTAATCCCAGCACTGTGGGAGGCTGAGGGGAGGCAGATCACCTGAGGTCAGGAGTTTGAGACCAGCCTGGTCAACATGATGAAACGCCGTCTCTACTGTAAAAACAAAAATTAGCTGGGTGTGGTGGCACATGCCTGTAATCCCAGCTACTCAGGAAGCTGAGGTAGGAGAATTGCTTGATCCTGGGAGGCAGAGATTGCAATGAGCTGAGATCACACCACTGCACTCCAGCCTAGGAGACAGAGTGAGATTCCATCTCAAAAAAAAAAAAAAAAAGTCCAGTCAGAGAGGCATCATACTACCTCACTTCAAATCTTCAAATTATACTACAACACTACAGTAACTAAAACAGCATAGTATTGTCATTAAAAACAAACACACAGACCATGAAACAGAATAGATAACCAGAAAAATTGCATACATTTACAATTAACTCATTTTCAGCAAAGGTGCCAAGAGCATGTATTGGGTAAAAGGCAGTCACTTCAATAAAAAATTCTGGGGAAACTGAATGTTTATATAAAGAAGAATGAAAATAGACTCCTATCTTTCACCATACACAAATGTAAAATCAAAATGGACTAAAGACTTAGATGTAAGGCATGAAAATATGAAAGTACTAGAAGAAAACATTGGTAAAATGCTTCAGGACAGTAGTGTGAATGTTTCTGGTCAAAGATTTATTGAGTAAGACCTCAAAAGCATGGGCAACCAAAGCAAAAATTGACAAATGGGATCACGTCAAGTTAAAAACAAAACAAATCAAAAAAACTTCTGCACAGCAAAAGAATCAACAAATTGAAGAGACAATCTACAAAATGGGAGAAAATATTTTTAAACAATTCAACTGGCAAGGAATTTTATAACGGAACATATAAAAACTCAAAAAGCTCAGAAGCCAAAAAATGAAATAATATAATTTAAAAATAAACAAAAGACCTGAATAAACATTTCTCAAAAGAAGACATAGAAATGGCCCATGGATATATGAACAAAAAAAGTTTAATGTCACTAATCATCGGGGAAATGCAAATCAAAACCACTATGAGATATAATCCTACCCCAGTTAAAATGATTATTGTCAAAAAGACAGAAAATAACAAATGACTGTAAGGATGCTGAGACAGGAGACTGTTAATACACTGTTGATGGGAATGTACATTAGTGTAGTCACTATGGAAAAAAGGATGGAGAGTCTGCAAAAAAAAAAAAAAACTAAACTAAAAATAGAACTAACATGTGATCCAGCAATCCCACTGATGGATATATTTTCAAACAAAAAGAAATCATTGTATCAAAGAGATCTGTACTCCCATGTTTATTGCAGCACTATTTGCAATACCCAAAATAGGGAATCAACCTAAATATCCATCAGTTCATGAATGAATACAGAAAATGTGGTATATATGCACAACGTAATCGTATTCAGATATGAAAAAAGGAATAAAATCATGTCATTTTTGGCAACATGGATGGAACAGGAGGTCATTATGTTAAGCACAGAAAGACAAACATCACATGTTTTCACTCATAATATATGAGCTAATAAAGTAGATGTCATGAAGGTAGAGAGTTGAATGATCGTTACCAGAGGCTGCATTGAGCATCTGATTTGATTATTACATATTGTATACCTGTATCAAAATATCATATGTACCCCCAAAATATGTACAACTATTATACAGCAATTTAAAAAATAAATATATTTTTAAAAACTTCCCATCAAGAACATAGTTAAACAAAATTGTGGTATGGGGAAAACTTGCTTTCATGACCCTGTCTCCTTTCTACTTTCTCACTAAACATTGGTGCAAATTGACCATTCGTAAATGCCCTGTGTTTCCCACTCTATTGAGCCCATGGCTTCTGAATTGAAAATAAATGAGGCATTCACTTATACAGAATTATGGAATTTTATTATTATCCCACACCTTACAGTATTTTCATCTAAGAGACAATCCTTAATCCAATTCTTAATCCAGTGAAATGAATCCATATTATCACATTACAAACCTGGGCTGTGGCACTAGGCAGACCTGATAAGCATTACAATTCCCTTAATCACTGAGAGGGACGTTGGGGCTGTTTCTTAATCTCTCCACTCCAGAGTGCTTAACTGCGAGTTGTAGAAAACATATCTAAAAGATAAGGTTGGTGGGAAGATTAAAATGGATAAAGATAGCGAAGCACATATTAGAATCCTTGGCATAAAACAAATGTTCGACACAAAATAGGGGCTTTTACTGTTATTATTATTATTGATGCATTAAGTAATGGTCATTGCTATAATTGTACTTTTAGGGAAATCTTAGGTCTGCGGTTCCATTTGAGCTACAAGATTTAAACCACCTCTGCATTATTCTGGCCTAGTCCCCTCCTTCCCAAGATTGCACAGGTTAAATCCACATCATAATGGTTAATGGTCACACCAGGAACCCCTGTGACAGCTATAACACCACTATCAAGGATTTATTAAAGACAACTAACTTAGCAAAAAGCATCTAAAAATGCTAGAGCTAAGGAAAAAATGATTTAATAGACCAAGTAGTTTTTTATTAGAACGGCTCTTCCAGCCAAAAACTAGGTTGTAGGGAAGAGGGGTGTGGAGAAAAAAAAGTTAAAAGTTGTTTAGGCAAGCCGGGTGCGGTGGCTCATGCCTGTAATCTCAGCACTTTGGGAGGCCAAGGATCACTTGAGGTCAGCAGTTCGAGACCAACCTGGCCAACATGGTGAACTCCCGTCTCTACTAAAAAGGCAAAAATTAGATGGGCATGGTGGCAGGCACCTGTAATCACAGCTATTCAGGGGCCTGAGGCAAGAGAATCGCTTGAACCTGGGAGGCAGAGGTTGCATTGATCTAAGATCACATGTACCATTGAACTCCAGCCTGGGCGACAGACGCTGTCTCAAAAAAAAAAAAAAAAAAAAAAAACAAAGAAAAAGAAAAAAGAAAAGAAATTATTGAGGCAGAGATTCCTCAGCTAATCAACATCCACCTTAGAGAAAAATGAGTCATGGCAAATTCTACTGTGTAGTCACACTGTTGATGCACATTTGCCATTACAGCTTATTTTCTTTCCATCTGCCCCTTCTTCACTCAGTGAGCAGTGTTAAGCACAAGCTGGCTACCACTCTGTGCAGCACTTCCCTCAGGTTTATTTTAAACCTTTAGAACTGCCTTCCAGCCACTTCTCTTTCCTCACTTGCTTTCATTTAATTTAGTACTTGCCTCCTCCTGGATTATGCATCTTATTTTTGTCTCACATTTAAATGGCTGCCTGATGAAAAACCCTCACTACTTCTGCCTCCTTCATTTACATTTGCATCTCTGTCCATTACCTTTCTTTCAGTATGGGATAAAAGCTCTAGTGGCCTTCAACTTAATTGTTTCTCCTTTTTTTGCATCCTTTTAGACATTTCTCCAATTTCTATGTTAAAACTAATTTCTTTTTGTGCCATCTCCCTGACAAATTCCATTTGTAATCAAAATCTTACCCACAAACTCCATGCATGTAAAGGCCAAATCAACTTCTCCACACCGATTCTTTGGTGCTGACTTCAGTCATTCAGCTCCAGTCATGCATTGGTTTCATGTCAAAACTAATATTACCTTTCCAACCTGGTGTTATTGTATTTAACTCCAGGTTCATTGCTCTGCAAACATTATTGTATGATGCAGTGTGCAGAGTTATTATGACACACACAGGGAAAAAAGGCACTGACATTTATCAACCTTGTCACTAGATAAGGTCTGATTTACTGTAATTAAGGTTGGGCTGTACTGAAAATATATTTTTTAAAAATAGGAGATATACTTAACTCCACTATTCATCTCAAATATCCAGAGCACTGCTGCACGGTCATCAGTGTGAATTTAGGTGTTTTAAGCTACTGTGAATATAAAACTGAAAGAGATTTATGGGCAATAAAAGGAAATGTGCTCATAATTCACAACTGGCCTGTGAGACCCTGGCTCTGCTTTGAAGCCACCAAGACAGTTCATTAGTTTCACTAGACAGCCCTGGAATTGAAACAGAATGGTCAGGCATCACTAATGTGATTAAGGTTCCTGATTTCACAGTTAAAAAAAAAATAGATTAGTTGACCCAAATGCGATTTCAGAGTTTTTCCTTGGGTATGCATCAGAGGTCCATGACCAGTTCTTGGCAAGGAAAAGGATAACCTGGAAATATTAGCAAGTGTCTAAGGCTAGAAGTCCAAGGAAAGTTTTGTGTGCTTATTTTTCTCTCACATTGAAAATGAAAATTCCACTGGCTCATTGAAAATCATTTTCTGGAATGATAAAATAACTCTAATTATTGTGTAAAGGCAATCAATGTTCATTTTTATACAATGAATCATCATATACTCCCACTGTTTCTTGAATGTTTGATGTAGCAACCAAATGCAATTTAATGAACTTGCATAAATTAAATTCCTACCACATATTTCACAAAGCTGACATGTTTAATACATAAAATCACTTGGGTTTCACTAACCACATTAATTTTATTTTTAAGGTTATATAATATTCTATTTCTATTGATTTCTATTAATTGATTTTAATTAATTTTCAATCACCAGAATTATGAATACTGAAAGCAGTATATATGTGCTTGCTGTTAATTAATTTTTCATTTTTTAGGACACAGGTAAGATTAGATTTCCATAGGTTACCAGAGTATTTAGCAGTAATTTATTGATAATCTATACTTCCCCCATCCTCTCTATTCCCCCAAAATCTTTCGGCCTCCTAGAATCTGAATAGCATTGTATAAACTACTCCTATTTGTAGGTTGTGGAACATGTTACAACAAACTTTCACAGAGGGAAAATGTATTTTATAAACCCAATGAAAGCCTAAAAATTATTTTAGTTTCTTATTTGATGTATTTTCTATAACATTAGTGTAAATGACAAAATCACTCGATTCATTTTAATTGCCAGGGAAGAAATGTGAGCCTCTGTGGAAGAGTATAGAGTTGTCTGAGAGACAAAATAGAGTGAGTGAACTGAGTGCGCTCGCACAGCAGTCAGTGGCAGGGGCGTAACTAGAACCTAAGACTGCAGAATTCTAGTTCAGTTGATTTCAGCTCCTTTTTCCTTTCATGTCTTCTTTCTTAATATACCTTTGGCATTCACATATTTAATATTTTCTCTTTATCCTTTGAAAATAACCATGATATGCAGTAATTTGTAGTTTTGTTTTGATTTTTGTTTTGTTTTGAGACAGAATTTGAATTGTCCATCTGGTGGACAATTGCTATTCATGTAGAGGCCACCATCTAGTGAAGGAAACCCCTGGAAGCATGTGAGTTCAGGCAGCCTCCAGCACCTGCCACTTTGTAAATCTCCTGTCTTTTCTACTAATCATTTCTCATTCAGCCGCCTTCAGAAGAAACTTTGCTCTATTTTTTTCTATTATTGGATCCTGAAAGAAACATAAAATTATAACAGTAATAAAAGTGGTAAGAACACTATAAAGAAAAATATTTTTCTAAAATACAAATATAAATTTGGGTACTATTAAAAATTAATTTGTCTCAATTAAACATTGCTGATGGGAATGTAAAATGATATAACTACCAAGAAAAACAATTTTAGTTTTTATAAAACTATCAGTTTTAGTTTTATAAAAACTAAACATTCAAATTACTGTACTACCCAACAATTGCACTCTCAGGAGTTTATTCCAAAGAAATGAAACCACATGTTCACACAAAAACCTGTACATAAATTTACATAGCAGTTTTTTTTTTTTTTTTTTAACTAGTCAAAAGCTAGACACAGCCCAGATGTACTTCAACATGAATGACTGAACAAAGAGTGATACATACAAGTTATGGAATAGTATTCAGAAATAAGAAAGAATGAACTATTGATACCCACAAAGACTTGGATGTGTCTCCAGAGAATTGTGCTAATTGAAAACACCTAATCTCCAAAGGTTATATACTGTATGACAGCATTTATATTACAGGTTTGAAATGACAAAATTTTAGGAGTGGAGAACAGATTAGTGGTTGCCAGATGTCAGGGATGAGGGTGAGGGGGCAGACAGAAGGAGATGATATGTGTATGAAAGGGCAACACAAAGGGTCCTTGTGGTGATGAAACTGTCAGAATCTTGACGTGTAGAAAATACAAGAACCCACAAGTGATTAAAATTTACACAGAACTAAGCACACAAATACATACACAAATGAGTACAAGTAAAATTAGGGAAATCTGAATAAAATTAGTAGAGTATATCAGTGTCAAAATACAGGCCATGGTACTGGATTATAATTTTGCAAAGTGTTATCATTGGGGGAAAAACATACATACATACACACACACAAACACACACACATATATAATAGTATATGTAGCAATGCTATCTACCTACATAATTAAAAAGCCATTTTTCAAATTGTTTTAATGATATTTCCAGCTAGGACTGATATAGTTTGGACTGATACATTTGTCTCCACCCAGATCTCATGCTGAAATGTATTCCCCATTGTTGGAGGTGGGGCCTGGTGGGAGGGATTTGGATCTTGGTAGTGGATCCCTCATGACTTGCTTGAGCCACCTCCTTGATGATAAGTGAGCTCTTGCTCTGAGTTCACATAGGATATGGTTATGTAAAAATGTATACGTGCCCTTCCCCTTATGCTTTTGTTCCTGCCATGTGAGATGCCTGCTCCCCCTTGGCCATGAGTAAAACCTTCCTAATGCCTCACCAGAAGCTAAGAGGATTCTGATGCCATGCTTCCTGTAGACTGCTGAACTATGAGATAATTAAACCGTTTTCTTTATAAATTACACAGTTTCAGATATTTCTTTACAGCAATGCCAGAACAGCCTAACACAACAGCAAAAACTATTCAGCTAGTAGAAGCTAAAGTGTAAATTAATGTTTAAAAGGTCATTTAATTTGTGGGTTGAGGATCTGCATAATGAACTCTTGATTTTTTCCTACCAACATTTATTTTGGGAGAAAGGCAGAAACCTGTACAAATAATACGGAATGTGAAGAGTAAAGATTAGAGATGGTTTCAGGAAGCATTCGTCAGAAAATATTTAATAATAAATGTATTTTAGATTCTGATAATTCATAATAATGATGGTCAGGAGCTAGACAGGCTAGTATGACTGTACTAGGGAGTGCTGGTTGAGTATCAACCAAAATTCATGTTTTCCCAAGTCCATAGGTAGGAAACAATCAACCTAATGACCAAGAAGAATCTACCATACAGAGGAGGCTTAAATCAGACCAAGCTTGTACATAGGCACACTATAGACAGATGAGACAGAAGATCTCCACTTTTTCCCCACTTTTTCAGCCTTGACTTTTATTTTCCTAACAGAAGAACATCTTAAACCGCTTGGCGTGTCTTGCAAAAATCTTTCATCTCTCCAAAGGGAAAATTACCCTTACATGCTAGAAAACTGCTACTACGTAATATATCAAAGAAGAGGAACAAAAATGTTATGATGTGTAAGTATTAAAAACTTTGAGAGATGGCAATGCAATTAAAGATTTGTGGTTTCCAAGAAATTATGCAAACTAAAGAATCTGAATGTGGTGAATCTGACTCTTCCCCACTTTAGATCAATCCTCGGAAAAAATTTCTCTACTGGAAATGAGAAACCTAAGAGAACATAGGATAAAAAAGAAGGACATATTCTTTTTTTTTTTTTTTGAGACAGAGTCTCGTCTCCCAGGCTGGAGTGCAGTGGTGCCATCTCGACTCACTGCAAGCTCCGTCTCCCAGGTTCAGGTCATTCTCCTGCCTCAGCCTCCCAAGTAGCTGGGACTACAGGCGCCCACCACCACACCCGGCTAATTTTTTGTAGTTTTAATAGAGACAGGTTTTCACGGTGTTAGCCAGGATGGTCTCGATCTCCTGACCTCGTGATCTGCTCGCCTTGGCCTCCCAAAGTGCTGGGATTACAGACGTGAGCCACCACGCCCGGCCAAGAAGGCCATATTCTTCTTTTGGCACAAAGTACAAAAGACATGTCAACAGAGGTCATAAATCTTTATATAAAACTAGAAATAGAGTTACTGATAGGGAATAAACTCTCCTGGTGGGAGACATCTTATTTTTTTTTAAATACTCTAGTTCAAAAATTATATTTATAAACGTATTAGTCTGTCTTCATGCTGCTAAAAAGAACAGCCGAGACTGGGTAATTTATAAAGGAAAGATGTTTAATCGACTCACAATTCAACAAGGCTCAGGAAGCCTCAGGAAGCTTCCAATCATGGCAGAAGGCGAAGTGGAAGCAAGGCACTTTCTTCACCGGTAGCAGGAAGTGCTGAGTGAAGGGGGAAGAACCCTTTATAAAACCATCAGATCTCGGAGAACTCATTCACTATCAAGAGAACAGCATGGAGGAAACCGATCCTATGATTTAATTACTTCTACCTGGTCTCTCCCTTGACATGTGGGGATTATGGGGATTATGAGGATTATAATTCAAGATGAGATTTGGGTCGGGACGCAAAGCCTAACTATATCAACATAATACATATCTTTTGAAATTGTTTATAATTAACAAACGGAAAATACAGACAATAGACTTAAAAATACATTTCCAACAGAAAAATGTGACTACGTGTTCACATAAAGATATCAATAGTGTATGTACAACAACTGTGAACAATTGACCAGAAAAAAATCTTTATATGATTAGGCAATAAACAACTTTGGACGATAAAGCAAGGCTTGTGTTCATTAATAACCAATAAATTACAAATAAACAGCAGCAAAATAAGGGATGACCAAGAACTCTGTGAACTCTGTGATGGGAATCTTCCTGCAGGGTTGGTTCAAATTGGTTCAAGCTTTTGGTGATGCAACTTGGCAATATATCTGAATTGTTAGGCATGTTATTTCCTTCATTCTCAAAGTTCATCAATTAGCACCTCAACTCAGAAAACTAAAAATTGAGCACATTAGCTAGCAACATTCGATTGGAGTCTTTAGTTAATAGTATTGCATTACTGTTTATTTCCTGGTTTTGATATTGACACTGTGGTTATATAAAATGTTACATACTATTAGAGGAAGCTGGATGAAGGGCATAAGGGAATTCTCTGTATAATATTTGCAATTTTTCTGCAAGTCTAATTATTCCAAAATAAAAAGTTAAAAAATAACAAAACAAAATATTAGAACAAGAAAGTTAAAAAAAAGACATGGCAAATCAATGTAGATACAGATTCTGTTCCTTAAATACTAAACTTTATTGCTAATACAATAAAATATGGACAGAGACAAAATCATCCTTATTTACAGACAAATTTCTCCATATAAAGTCAGAGATAATCAACTGAAATTTTGTTACTATTGAAAGGAGAAGGTCTAGATGTAAAAAGAACAACCCAAATCAAGAACTCTCTTGTACACCAATAATAAATTGGAGGATTATGAGAAAAGGTCTGATTCACATTGGAAACAAACAGATTAAAATGCCTATGAATAACCTTAACAAGAAATTTTATGTGTACATCTATATACAGTGGACCATCCATATCTGCAGGTTTCACATCTGTGGCGTCAACCTACCACAGATCAAAAATGTCCAAAAAAGAATAAAAAATAACAGCACAACAGTAAAACATAAGACAAACTTGAAAATACAGTATAACAACTATTTACATAGCACGTACATTGTATTAGCTCTTTCAGTAATCTAAAAATGATGTAAAGCCCAGTACGTGAGAGGATGTGTATAGATTATATGCAAATACTACACTATTTTATACAAACGTCTTGGACATCTGCAAATTTTTATATCAGGGGCCAAGAACCAGTTCCCTAGGGACAACTATACTGGCCTCAATATTTTGTTTCTCTTTTATTTTGTGGAAGAGCTTGTGTAATAACAGCATTAATTCTTCAAAAATTGGTAGAAATATTTAGTGAAATTATCTGAGCCTAAAGATTTTTAGCTCTGGTGGTTTTATTTTTGTTTTTGTTTCTACGTGAGGGAAGCTTTCTGATTATACATTTAATTTATTTAATGTCTATAGGAATATCTATAATCTATTTTATCTTGGTTCAGTTTTGGCCATTTGTAATTTTAAGGAGTCAGTTCATTTATCCTAAGTTGTTGAATTTATAAATTTAAATTCTTTCATAGTATTCCTTTATTAGCTTCTTTTAATTGTACTGGAATTTATAGTGATAAACCTGTATAATTGAAGGATAATAATTTGTGTCATTTATCCTTATTTTTTGCAGTCTTGTCAGAGGTCTATCCATTTTATTGAATTTTTTAAAGAACCAGCCTTCTGTTTTATGAATTTTATCTGTGGTTTTTATGTGTTTAATCTTACTGACTTTTGTTTTTATCTTTATTTTTTCCTTCCTTGTGATTTTTCCAGGTTTACTTTGATCTTCTTTACTATTCTGTGAAGTAGGAACATAAATTGTTAATTTGAGGTCTTTTTTTTTTCCTAATGTAAGCTAGTAATTTTGTAAGCAATAAATAGATGCCTCTCAGCACTATTGAGTTGAAGCCCAAATATTTTGGTATGTGGTCATATATTTCATTTAGTTCTATGTATTTTAAAAAATTATTTGATGCCGGAACTATTTGGAAGTGTATTGTTTAATTTCTACATGGGTTGATATTTTCATTTGTCTTTATGCTATTCTCATTTCATTCCATTATGTGACAAGAATATGCTGAGTTAGGTCAACTTAAATTTTTTTTTTCAAAGCTTTTTTTATGACTGAGGATATGGTCTCTCTGAGTAAATGTTTCATGAGTGCTTGAAAAAAAATGTACTCTGCTATCTTTGGTTGAGTGTTGTTTGAGTGTTTATTTAGGTCAGTTAGATCCTTTGATTGTGTTATTCAGATCATCTATATCCTTGATGATTGTCTGTTTGCTTTATACATGTTTAGGATTATTTTGAGTGGATTGAGTCTTTAATTGTTATGCAACATTCCTTGGTTTCTAGTAATTTTCTTTGCATAGAAGTCTGTTTTACCTGATATTAATATACACACTACTGGTATTTTTAAAATTAGTTTTGTTATGATATATTTTCCATTCATTTACTTTCAAACTATCTATGCCATTTAATTTGAATCAAGTTTATTAAAAGTATACAACTTTGTTATTTGTATTTTATCTTCCAATCTCTCTCTTTTATGTCGTACATTTAAACCATTTTAACCAATAAAATATTAATATATGTGTCTATTTCCCCTTTATTTCATTTACTCCACATAGAGGTTATGATGGGCAATTCTTTTCTTAGCAATTGGAAAATATTGTGCCACTTCCTTCTGGCCTCCATGATTTCAGATAAGAAATCTGCTGTCATTTGAATTGGTGTTCCCCTAGAGCTAATGCATTATTTCTCCCTGGCAACTTTCAAGACATTTTTTCTTTGACTTTGGTTTACAGAAGTTTAATTATAATGTGTCTAGAGGTTAATTTTTTGGGGGAAATTATCCTATTTGTGTTTTATCATCTTGAATCTATGGTTTTATATATTTTGCCAATTATGCAAAGTTTTCAAACATTGTTCATTCAAATATTCTTTAGTCTCAAGCTTTTTATCATCTTTTTCGACTAAAATGATATGAATATTGCCTCTTTTGTTATTGTCTCACAAGTGTCTAAGAATCTGTTCATTTATATTTTGGTTCAAATTAGGTACATCTATTTGATCAATCCTTAAGTTTGCTTATTCTCCCCTCTGTCACACAATTATTGAGCCCATTCAGCAAGTTTTTATTAATTTCTATTGTTGTATCCTTCAATTTTATAATTTCCATTGGTTCTTTATTTTAGTTTCTATTTTGTTTGCTGAGATCCTTTATTTTTTATATTATAGTAATTTTTAACTACTTATTGGACTATTTTATGGCAGTTACTTGAAAATATTTTTCACATTATTTCACTATCTTTATGTCAGTATCAATGGATTGTCTTTTCTCACTTAAGTTATAATTTTCCTGATTCTTGATATAATTTCTCTTTTTTATCCTATATATTAAGCTATTATGTTAGAAAACACTTAGCCCCATTCTTTTTTATTCAGTTATTCTTTTAAATTTCAGAAATGATTTAAGACCTTGCCAGGACTCATAAAATCTATGCAACTGAATTACAATTTATTGGTTTTGCAGCATTCCAACTATAGCAGAGTAGATAGTTCACATTTAAAAAAAAAAGTGAGGACTATCTCTCTGTTAGAGGCTCTTTTCCAGTAACTTTGGAGAAGAGTAATATTTTGCTAAGAGATACTGCATTTTGCTATAAAAAATACATAAACTCTAAAAGTATGAACAAGTTAGTTGTTATTTTCAAGATATAAATGAAAAATACTTTTCTCAGGTTATTTATATATGCACAACAGCAACTCAAACTTCAAAGCAAGAGATGTCAAGACAGAACAATATGAAGAGAGGAAATTTTAATACATTGATATTTTGTTCATCTCACAGTTACAAATACAGTGGTATCTTCAAGACGAATGCCATTTATAAATATTGGTAACATTTTTATAGATGGGCTGTTAAAGCATCCATTTTTAGAGATGCTGATTGCTTACTGAGGAGTAAAATAATATTTTGACTTTATTTCCAATATAACTTCCATTTTGATAAATATTAATCAAATACTTAATGTTGCTCTCATTGAGCATATTTTCTCATTGTTATTTTTCATGGATGCATTTGAAATAGTGCAGCATCTGAGTAAGATAAGAGCGATTTGCTGTGTTTAAAGGTAAGGAATTTTACATTGGAGAAAACAATTTCACACCTGTAAGGGGTTACTTCTTTGAAAAGGCATGAGTAAACCTCCAAACAATAATTTTTTTATATTTATTCATTCATTAAACAGTTACTCAGTGTAAACTCCATGCAGAAAACTCCTTTAGATGAACAAAGCAGGCAAAGTTCACTTCTCTTATAAAGTTTACACATTTTCTAGATGGAGACAGATATTGAACAAGCAATAGGAGAGCAGCTAGTTAAAAAATGTTAAAATAAAAATAAACTGGGGCAATGTCAGAGGACAGACTGGAGCGGGAAAAATCTTTAAAGACGTCAGGAAAAGGCAGAATCTTTTGAAGAAGTGAGATTTTGCCCAGATCTAAAGGTCAAAGCATTGGGTAATTTATTAAACTCCTCTTGCTCTTATTATCCCTGTATGCTGTCTTACTATCCACATATCCAGGAAGAAAATAAAAGTACTACCTTGCTTGATTATTGGAAGGTTCAAATGCAACTCAAACAAGGGACCTGAATGTTCACTAAATAAGACACATTTTTAACTTTTTTGTTAAAATTAGTTTTTTTTTTCTTTTTTTTCTTTTTTTTTTTTTTTACTTTTGGTCTCAGCTCTTCATCTCTAAAATACAATCAGTCAAGAAAGTGATTCATTCTGAATTTCATTTTAGTGCAAACAAACTTGAACTACATGTACCACATTTAAAGCATGATGACAACACAAAATTTTTTTGTCTTTATTCTCATAGATTAATGAGTAGGGAAAAATACTTCAATGATACATTTATACAATTATTTGTCCTTCCTTCTTTCCTTCCTTCTTTCCTTCCTTCCTTCCTTCCTTCCTTTCCTTTCCTTTGCTTTAGTTCTTTCATTCTTTCTTGTTTTTTTTCTTTTTTTTTTCCTTTTTTCTTTCTGGTATCACTCTGTCACCGAGGCTGAAGTGCAGTGGTGCAATCAAAGCTCACTACAGCCTTGAACTCCTGAGCTCAATGAATCCTCCTGCATCAGAATCCCATATAGTTGGGACTACAGGCACACATAACCATGCCAGGCAATATTTTTTTGCATTTTTTTCAAGATGAGGTATATCCATGTTGCCCAGACCAGTCTCAAACTCCTGGTCTCAAGCAATCCTTTCAGCTCTGCCTTCATAGCTAGGATTACAGGTGCAAGCCACTGTGCCTGGAGCCAATTATTTAATATTTAAATATTCAGTTCAATATATTCAATATATTCAATTACAAGAATTTATTCAGCACTTATTCTCTCCAAAGCACTTTACTAGGTGTGATCATCTACTCATGAATTTATTTGGGTAATAAAGTTCCTGCTTTTAAGTACATTCTTACTTAACAGAAGTTAAGCAAAATAATGCATAGACTAACTTTTGCCAGTAAGTCAAATAACATTTTGTTTTGTGGTGGGCAGTTCTATGAAACCTAAGGAAAAAGTCCAAGTAAGTAGAGAGTCAGAAGAAAGAGGATGACAAATCCAGTTTCTTAGAAAGAAAGATTTAATAGGGATTTATGAACAGAAGCTACATCTGTGTCTTGGGCGGCAGTGGGACAAGATGGTGGATCCCTGTGGCATCACTCCCCTAGTCCCAGGGTTTAAATACTATAGGTAAAGATGGTGCAGAAGGGATGTGTGGTACAATTGTAGTATGATAACATCAAGGTTGCTTTGACTTAAGGTCTGGAATTATGGTATATCCGGGCTCTTACACAAGGAAAAATAGATAAACTGGACATCTTAGAGGCCATCCTGAAAAGGGGGTTAATCAGAAACCAATATGGTGGATTAGCATCCAAGATGGAGTTGCATTAACCTCCACACCTTTCTCTAAGCTCCCACCTATATAAAATAGCTAAAATATTAAGACTAGTTATCTAAGGCTGTTATGAAGACCAACAAATAGTGTAGGTTAAAATGTCTTATGAAAAGGAATTCAACTGCAAAGGTAGTGTGTGGCTTAATGGAAGTAAGATGAAGGACCCTTGCTTTAGTCCCTTTTCTTGCATAATGAGCTAGAAACAATTGTACCTGTAATGTCTTGATACTTCAATTACACCATTAGCCCCACATTAAATTTACTTAATGATAATTATAGAAATAATACATAAATTCATTTTCATTTTCAAATTTAAAATATAAGTACACCTAAAGTCTTTCTTGAATTCCTACTTTGCTAATCCGATTCTCCTTTCCCGTACGTGAACTCCCAAAAGGTAACTTCTACTATTAGGTTAATTGTGTACACCTCCAGATTTTTTCTGTTTATAAACATACATATATGCCCCAAGAAAATAATTAACATTGTCTTGTTAATTTTATAAACATTTTCTATACTTGCTTGGAATTAAGGAGACTTCGAATAGTGACTCCAAAAGGAAATGTGTCATCAATTTAGAGTTGCAATACAAAACAAATAATGAAGCATCTTATTTGTAAATACTCACTCTATGGGGAAAACAGCATGCTGGGTGTCATTTTTAGAATCTCTATTAGCTTCTATTACAGTTAAACATTGAGTCTGAGTCTACCTAAAATAATCTAATGTTAAAACAATATATTTAAATAAAGAATAAAAGTGTGTAGTTTCATTATTATAAATGGGAAATAAAATTAGTTGGACATTTCATAATACATTTCTCAGTTGATAATAATGCAAATAGCTTTTTTTGTTTAAATATTAATTAATGAAGGACCCTGTGAAAGTACTTTGAACATTACATCTAAGCAGAGGATTTTATCTTTTCCTATTTTTGAGGATTTTATGTTGAGACTCTCCCCATTCATTTAAAAATACTTTCTTAATTGTCCTTGTCAATTGATATGAATAAACTATAACACATATACCATACTTTGGTAATATTCATAGGTTCTCAGAAGAGATTTGTTTCTTCATAAGCTTTATTTCAAGCAAAGGTTATCTATAGGTCATAATGGCATCACTGAAAAGTCAAATACTTTGTGTCACTGCATTTCATTAATTACATATTTGAAGCAATACATTAACCAAAACTGCACTCATGGACCTATGCTTCTTTAAAATAACCTGATTAGCACCAACAATTATATTATACATTAATATTATAGAAATCTTTAGCCACATTTTATTTAATTTGAAAGAAAATTCCAAAACATAGTAAATCATTAATGTGGAAAAAGAAGATAGAGAAAATGTGCATTCATCTATATTTTCCTCTGAGAGTCTAACGGCAAACCCTTTGAAAAATCAGGTCTATAAGAACCGACACATCAGAATTAATGAGTGTCAAAAGACAAGTTTGATAGTGATGATGATAATAATGATAATGAACATGAATTGAGTACATGTTTTATCTCCCTTAATCCTCACTACAAACTCATAAAGTTGATTATCTCTATTTCTCTATTGAAACAACAAAGGGCACTTAGATCTTAAATAATCTGCTGGTAGACCACATAGCCTATAAGAGATCAAGCTGTAATTCAGGTCTATATGTGTCTAACTGAAAAGCCAAATACGTGGAACTACTATGCTATTGTTTCCAAACTGTCTAGCTATATCATTTAATCTCCTTGAAACTCTACCTAATCTGTGAAAATACTACAGTAATCTCTGTTTTCCCCCAGTATTGTCATGAAACTGGAGGTCGAAAATGTGTGAGAACATACATTGAATGCTATGAAGGCATAGTGATTACTTTAGAAACTTAAAAGTGAGGAAAATCATAGTTAGATTCCAAAGAAGGTTGAGATTCCTCTGTTTGAAATGCTTGGGACCAGAAGTGTTTCAAATTTTTAATTTTTAAATCTTATAATGTTTTTGTTTACATAATGACATATCTGTGGATGGGATCCAAGTGTAAATATAAAATTCACTTGTGTTTCATATCCATCTCATACACATAGCCTGAAGGTAATTTTATAAAATATTTTAAAATAATTTTGTGTATGAAACAAAGTTTGTGTATATTGAAACATCAGAAAGCAATGATATTAGGTTGGCACTCAAAATGTTTTAGATTTAGGTGAAATTTAGCTTTTCTGTTTCTTTTTGGTTCGGACATGACAGTATGTATCTAGAAATGTATCCATTTCCTCTAGGTTATCAAATTTGTTGGTATATAACAGTTCATAATAGTATTTTTTGATAATTTACATTATTGGGGGTGCTAGCTGTTATGTATTTTCTTTATTTCTGATTATATTTATTTGAGTTTTTTGTCTGTATTTCTAAGTTAGTGTAGCTAAAGATTTGTCAGTTTTATCTTTTCAAAAAACCAATTGGGTTATATTAATCTTTTCTATTGATTTTCTAGTCTTCATTTCACCTATTTTTGCTATAATCTTTATTTTGTCTTTCTTCCCCTGGCTTTAAGCTTAGATTTTTCTTCATTTACTAGTTCTCTGAGTTGTAATGTTAAGTTGTATATTTGGGAACTTTCTTCTTTTTTGTTGTAGACATTTATTGTTATAAACTTCCCTCTTAAAACAGCTTTTATTGCATCCCATAAGGTTGGCACCACTGCACTGCAGCCTGGTGATGGAGCGAGACTCTTCTTCAAAAAACAAAAACAAAATCAAGTGATATTACAAAGCTACAGTAATCAAAATAGCATGATTTGCCTATAAACAAACACACAGACCAATGGAACAGAATAGGGAGCCCAGAAATAAATCTACGCCTTTACAATCAATTAATTTTTGATAAAGTTGCCAAAAAGAAACAATGGAGAAAGGACAGCTTGTTTTCAATAAATAGTTCTGGGACGACTAAATGTCCACATGTGGAAGACTAAAAGTAGACCCTTACCTCACACCATACACAAAAAATCAACTCAAAAGGAATTAAAGTCTTAAATGTAAAACATGTAATTATAAATCTACTAGAAGAAAACAGGAAAAGCTCCATGACCTTGGTTCATGGGCAATGATTTTTTTAGATATAAACTCAAAAGCACAAGTGACAAAAGCAAAAATAGATGAATTGACTTTATCAAACTAAAAAGCTTTGGCACAGCCGAAGTAGCAATCAATAACATGAAGACACCACCTACAGAATGAGAGAAATATTTGAATCCATCCAATTGATAAATGTTTAATATCAAAAATTATAAGAGGAATTCAAGCAACTCAATAGAATTTAACAAATAACTCAATTGAAAAATAGGGAAAGATTCTGACTAGACATTTCACAAAAGAAGACACACAACCCAACAGGTATATGAAAAAATGCTCAAAATCACTAATCATCAGAGAAATGTAAATTAAATCCACAAAGAGATATCACCTCACATCTATTAGGATGGCTATTATCGAAAAGACAGACAATAACAAGTGTTGACAATGATGTGGAGAAGAGGGAACCCTTGCCTACTGTTGATAAAAATATAAATTAGTACAACCATTATGGAAAACAATATGGAGATTACTCAAAAAAATTAAAATGAAATTATCTCATGTCTGTAATCCCAGCACTTTGGGAGGCCGAGGTGAGTGGATCACCTGAGGTCAAGCGTTCAAGACCCCCTGACCAACATGGTGAAACCCCATCACTACTAAAAATACAAAAATCAGCCAGGCATGGTGGCAGACACCTGTAATTCCAGCTACTTGGGAGGCTGAGGCAGATGAACCACTTGAACCCAGGAGATGGAGGTTGCAGTGTGCTGAGATCATGCCATTGCACTTCGGCCTGGGTGACAGTGCAAGACTCCATCTCAAAAAAGAAAAAAAAGGAAATTAGCATATGATCCAGCAATCCTACCAGTGGTAATACATCCAAAGAAAATGAAATCAAGCTCAAAGATGTATGTGCACTGCTACATCCATTGCCACATTATTCACAATAGCTAAGATATGGAATTGACCTATGTGTTTATGAATGAATGAGTGGATAAAGAAAATGTGGTATGTATATATACACACACACACACACACACCCCACATATATATATACATACCATGTATATGATGTGTTTATATATATATATCTCACAAATATACCATATATATATCACACACACAAACACACATATATATACCACATATTATACATACACAATAGAATACTGTTCAGCCTTCCTTAGCAAGGAAAGAAATCCTGTCGTTTGTGACAACATGGACAAACCTGGAGATCATTAAATTAAATGAAATAAGCCAGAGACAGAAAAACAAATACTGTATGATTTCACCTATATATAAAGTTTAAAATAATTGAACTTATAGAAGTAGAGAATACAATGGTGACTTGGGGAGAGGTGAGTTGGTTGGGAAGATATTGGTTAAAGAACACTAATACCTACTTAGGAGGAATGGATTCAAGAGATTTAGTACACAGCATGATGACTATAGTTACTAAAAATGCATTGCATTCTTGAAAATTATTAAGAGAGTAGATATTAAATGTTCTCATTACAAAATAATAAATATGTGAGGTAATGCATACATTAATTAGCTCAATTTAGCCATGCCATAATGAATACAGATTTCATAACATGTTGTAAAAATACATATACAAATAATTTTATAAAAAAATAAATACATATAAAAAAATGAATAAATAATTCTTAACAATTGAAATAATCTGTATTCTGTAGGGACAGATTGTTCAATGTATATAACTCATACATTTAAAGTATAAATAACTATTCATTTTAAAAGTGTTATCACAAACTGGTATATACATATAATCAGAGTAGTACTTCCATAAATATGCTGAAATGCCAAAGGTTATAAGAATTGAGGGTGAATGTTAAAAGAGTAAATGAAAGAGAGAGAATAAAGGGGCAAATTAATTAGATCATAAGTTAATTATACTAGTTAATTTATGCAATTACATAAATCAATAATAATTTTTGTAATTGAATCAGTAATATTTAACAATTCCTTGCTCCTTCTTTTTTTTTTTTTTGAGACGCAGTCTCGCTCTGTCGCCCAGACTGGAGGGCAGTGGCCTAATCTCGGCTCACTGCAAGCTCTGCCTCCCAGGTTTCCACCATTCTCCTGCCTCGGCCTCCCTAGTGGCTGGGACTACAGGTGCCCGCCACCAAGCCTGGCTAATTTTTTTGTATTTTTTTTAGTAGAGATGGAGTTTCACCGTGTTAGCCAGGATGGTCTCGATCTCCTGACCTCGTGTTCCATCTGCCTCAACCTCCCAAAGTGCTGGAATTACAGGAGTAAGCCACCGCGCCTGGCCCCTTGCTCCTTCGTAAAACCTTCCTTGAAATGACTTCCTCATGGTTGCCCTCCTAGTTTTCTAAGCAAAACTTCTCTAACTTATTAATGTGACAATTCCTTGAATGCTTTTGTTTCTTAGTATATTTTCTTCTTTTTCACCTACGTACACTTCCTTGGTGATCTCATTTACCCCCATAGCTTCAGTTAGCATCTATTCACTTTCTCTTCTTCACCTCTTTTTTTCTAAGCTCTGGATGCATATATCCGATTTTGTCCTAAAAGATAGCACCAGGTGAATGTCTCACTTTGAACGGAATTGAAATTAAACAAATTAACAATCATATTTTACAAACCAAGAAGAGCCAACTCCAACATACCGTTGCCGTCGGCTGTCAGCTGGTTTACTCACGCTAGCCTCATGATTGCCTCTGATCTTGCACGTTTCTCACATACTCTCTAAAAAGTAGTTAACATGATTCTTTAGCATGCAGATCTATTATTATTCTGCTGCTTAGAATTTCCAAAGATTCCTTTCGCTATTACAATAAAATTCAAACTCTTTAACATATCTTGTAAAACTCTAGAGAATCGATATTATATAGTCTCATCTTCTACGCTATCCCCATCACCTCACATATGCAGCATGCACTGTGAATTCAATCCCTGAATGTGCCATACTTGTTTCTGGCAGAATTCCCCCATTTATCTCATTCTCAATACCTGAATTGTTTTGTTTCATTTTGTTTTTTGCCATTTCTCCAATTATCCACACTTACCTCATTCCTCAGATCTGTTTCCTCTAAGAAATTTTAATTTACTCTTTGCCTACTTCCATGCATTTTGTGTTATTTCTATGTTCTTCCAGGAAAACTTCTGAAAATATACTTGATATGGTTTGGCGGTGTCCCCACCCATATCTCATCTTGGATTGTAGATCAAGTGGGGTACTCATAGGTAAAGTGGGGTGCTGCTGTAAAGCTACCCAAAAATTGGAAGGGACTTTGGAACTGGGTAACAGGCAGAGGTTGGAACAGTTTGGAAGGCTTAAAAGAAGGCAGGAAAATTTGGGAAAGTTTGGAACTTCCTAGAGACTTGTTGAATGGCTTGTCCAAACTGCTGATAGTGATATGGACAACAAAGTCCAGGCTAAGGTGGTCTCAGATGGAGATGAGGAACTTCGTGGGAACTGGAGTAAATGTTACTCTTATTATGTTTTGGCAAAGAAACTGGTGGCAGTTTGCCCCTGCCCTAAATATTTGTGGAACTTTGAATTTGAAGGAGATGATTTAGGGAATCTGGTGAAAGAAATTTCTAAGCAGCAAAGAATTCAAGAGGTGGCATGGGTGTTGTTAAAGGCATTCAGTTTTATAAGAGAAGGACAGCATAAAAGTTAGGAAAATTTGCAGCTTGACATTGCAATAGAAAAGAAAACCCCATTTTCTGAGGAGAAATCCAAGCAGGTTGCAGAAACTTGCATAAGTAATCAGGATCCAAATATAAATCACCAAGACAATAGGGAAAATGTCTCCAGGGCATGTTGGAGGGCTTCACAAGCAACCTCTCCCATCACAGGCTAGAAGACCTAGGAGGAAAAAATAGTTCTGTGGTCTGGGTCCAGGGTCCCCCTGCTGTGTGCAACCTAGGGATTTGATGCCCTGGATCCCAGCCACTACATGGCGAAAAGAGGCCAAGTTACAGCTCAGGCCATGTCTTCAGAGGCTGCAAGCCCCAAGCCTTGGCAGCTTCCATGTGGTGTTGGGCCTGCAGGTGCACAGAAGTCAAGAACTGAGGTTTGGTAACCTCCATCTAGATTTCAGAGGATATATGGAAATGCCTAAATGTCCAGGCAGAAGCTTGCTGCAGGGTCAGAACACTTATGGAGAATCTTTGCTAGGACAGCGCAGAAGGGAAATGTGAGCTTGGAGCCCCCACACAGAGTCCCCACTTAGGTACTGCCTAGTGGAGCTGTGAGAATAGGGCCATCACCCTCCAGACCCCAGAATGGTAGATCTGTGGACAGCTTATATCACGAGCCTGGAAAAGCCACAGTCCCTCAATACCAGCCTGTGAAAGTAGCAGGAAGGTGGCTATACCCTGCAAAGCCATAGGGGCAGAGCTGCCCAAGACCATGGGAACCCCCCTCTTACATCAGCTTGACCTGAATGTGAGACTCAGGGTCAAAGGAGATCACTTTAGAGTTTTAAGATTTGATGGCCTCACTGAATTTTGGACTTGCATGGGGGCCTGTAGGCCCTTTGTTTGGGCCAATTTCTCCCATTTGAAATGGCTGTATTTACCCACATCCTGAACCCACATTATATGTAGGAAGTAACTAACTTGCATTTGAGTTTACAGTCTTATAGGCAGAAGGGACTTGCCTTGTCACAAATGAGACTTTGGACTGTGGACTTTTGAATTAATGATGGAAAGAGTTAAGAATCTGGGGGACTGCTGGGAAGGCATGATTAGTTTGAAATGTGAGGACATGAGATTTGGGAGGTCATGGGCAGAATGATATGGTTTGGGTATGTTCTCACCCAAATCTCATCTTGAATTGTACCTCCCATAATTTCCACTTGTTGTGAGAGGGACCCAGTGGGAGCTAACCGTATCATGGGCGTGGCTTCCCCCATACTGTTCTCATGGTAGTGAAGAAGTCTCATGAAATCTGATGGTTCTAAAAGGGGAAACCCCTTTCACTTGGTTGTCATTTCCGTCTTTCGTGCCGCTATGTAAGATGTATGTTTCATCTTTTGGCATAATTGTGAGGCCTCCTCAGCCACATGGCACTGTGAGTTCATTAAACCTCTTTTTCTTTGTAAGTCACCCAGTCTCAGGTATGTCTTTATCAGCAGTGTGAAAACAGATTAATACAATACTACTTCTAAGAATTCAATTTTGGATGTAATTTTACTATTTTTCCATTATAATGTAAGATTTATTACATTGGGCACTGTATCTTTTTTTATTTCATTGTATTTCCAATTCTTAGCACAATATCTGGCAAAAAAGTGGACACTGAATAAATGTTTGTAGAATGAATTAATTAACGAGAAAATAACTGGGGCACCTAAAATCTGCAAGATATTTTATGTACATATTTATTTAACTTTCAAAATGATGTTACATGGCAGGTGTTATTTAATTTCCAAATATTTGTAGATTTTCCAAATTTCCTTCTGGTATTCACTTTCAATTTCATTCTGTTGTTTAATTTACATTTAATTAATTCTATTTTAGTCAAAGAATATGCTTGGATTGTTTAAGTTCTTTAAAACTTCTTGACACATTTTATGGTCTCTTGACAATATTTCATGTGCACTTGACAACAGTATATTCTGTTATTACTGAGTAAATTGTTCAATAGATGTAAACTTGGTCTAGCTGTGGGACAGTGAGTGCTCTTCACATCTTCCATATTCGGGCTCATCTTCTGACTGGTTGTTCTCTTAATTATTGAGAATGGTGTATTGATGTCTGTAACTACTATTGATGAATTGTTTATTTCTCCCTTTAATTCTATCAATCTTTCCTACATGTGTGGGGTGAATGTTTTTATAAATGCTGAACTTTCCTGATGAACTGACACACTTATTATTATAAAATATCTCTCTTTGTTTCTCTTTATCTTAAAGTCTATTTTTTATGATATTACTAAAGTCATTCCAGCTCTGTTGTGGTTACCATTTACATGGCATATTCTTTTCATTCTCCTAATTTTAATATGTTTGTTTTTTAATTAGTTTTTTTTCGCTTTTTATTATTGTCTTTGTTCTTTAACTTATTTGTTTGATTCTAACATGTGTCTCATAGAAAACATATGTTGAATTCAGTTTCTTTTTAATCAAGTTTGTCAATCTCTGCATTTTCACTGTAACGGTTAATCATTTTATGTCTACTATAACTAGTGAGATGGCTAGATTTGTATTTCTACTCTTCTATTGGTTTTCTATATGTCTTATATCTTTTTTGTTCCTTTGTTCTTTCTTTATGATCTCCTTTTCTGTAACACAGATATTTTTTAGTGTATATTTGAATTGCTTTGTTATTTTACTCTACTTTTTGAGTTATCTTTTTAGTTATTTTCTTAGCATTTCTTAGGGTTGTTCTGGAAATTACAAAATACATTTTAAAGCAATCTACTTATGATTAATACTCACATAATTTTGAAAGTATATAGACACTTGGCTCCAATACACTCACTTCTCTGCCTCTCTTTTCTGTTACTATTGTGATACAAATACAGTTTTATATGTTATAAACTCAACAATGTAATGCTATAAATATTACATGTGAATCTGTCTTTTAAATCAGTTATGAGTAGAATATATGTATTTATATAATATTTTTCATATTTATGGAGTTACCTTTATCTATACTTTATTTCTTCGTGTCCTTTTGAGCTACTTCTTATTCTTGAGAAGAGCTCCTGTTAGTATATCTTGTAAGCCAATTCTGTCAGAAACTAACTGACTCAGTCTTTATCTGGGAATATCTTTTATTTTAGTTAGCTGGCAGTGATTTTCCATAATTTTGAATATGGTATTCCATCGACTTATGTCACTCTGTTTTTCCTGCTGAGAAGTCAGCTGTAAATGTTACTGAGGTTCCCTTGTACATGATGGGTCATATTTCTCTCGTTTCATTCAAAATTTTACCTTTGTGTTTAGCTTTAGATAACTTGAATGTGATTGGTCTAGCTGTGGACTTCTTTGAGTTTAACCTACTTGGATTAGGTTGAGCCTCATAGAAATGTATGCTAAAAAATTTTGTCAGATTTTTGAATCTTTTGGTCATTAATTCATCAAATTTTTTTTCTGTCCCTTTCTTTCTCTTCTCTTTTTCTGATATTTTTCTTTTGCATATACTGATAAATTTAATGGTGTTCCACAGGCCTCTCAGGACCTGTTCGGTTTTCTTTATTCATCATTTATTATGTGCTTCAGTTGGCATAATCTTGAATGACCTGTCTTCACATTCACTGAATCTTCTTCCCACACAAATCTGCAGTTGAGCACTTCTAGCACTTTCTAAAATATTTTCAGTAACTTTTCTTTTTAACTTGAGATTTCTTTTATGATTGATAACTATTTATTAATATTCTCTATTTGTTGAGTCATTGATTTTGTAAGTACATTTAATTCTTTAAACATATTTCCTTTTGCTTTTGAATATAATAGCTTACAGTCAGGGACAGCTTCTGCTTCTATTGTTTGCTTTTTATCTCTTTAAATGGGCAACAGTTTGATTTTTCTCTGTCTCATAACTTTAGGTGAAGATTTTTTTTTATTGTTGTTGTTTGTTTGTTTGTTTTTAAGATGGAGTCTCTCTCTCTTGCCCAGGAGGGAGTACAGTAAGATCTTGGCTCACTACAACCTCCACCTCTCAGGTTCAAGGGATTTTCCTGCCCCAGCCTCCTGAGTAGCTGGGATTACAGGTGCCCACCACCACACCTGGATAATTTTTGTATTTTTGGTAAGGGTTTCACCTTATTGGCCAGGCTGGTCTCGAACTCCTGACCTCAGGTGATCCACCCACCTTGGCCTCCCAAAGTTCTGGGATTACGGGCGTTAGCCACCGTGCCCTGCCATTTGGCTATCCTAACTCAATTATTGTAGTAATTCTGGATTCTAGATATCCTCCCCAACTCAGACTCATTGTTTCTTTTGTTTGCTTGTTTGCTTTTTAGTAGCTGGCCTAGACTAGTTCTTTAGAAACTGTCCTTTCTACAGTGTGTAAACACTGAAATTGCTACTTACGTTTTTTTATTATTTATTAATTATCAATATTTTAAAATTCAATTTCTTAAGCAGAGCTTAATGGCCACCCAGAGAATGGGCAACACTTTTTTTTTAAACTTCGTGAGCCAGTAAGGCTTCCACCATTGGCTGAGGAAATCTGTGTGGGTTGTGACACACATTCAAAATTTAGGCAATTCACATGTCTACTTGGACCGACCTTCCTCTCTCTTTCTCTCT